>NC_091454.1:63404934-63739101 GCF_027789765.1 Dendropsophus ebraccatus | reverse complement strand
ATTGAGTCTATGGCACAGGCGGAGATGTGAGCAGGGACGAGCAACGGAATCTGCCGGAACTTCTCTGCACGGATTGCTCAGTGTGAACCCACCCTAAGTGTGGACCTCCCTGTTGCTTTACCTTATGGTTATAGGTAGAGATGAGCGAACCAGGTTCGGGTTAGAGTCGATCTGAACCCAAGCGATCGGCATTTGATTTTCGGGGGCTGCTGAACTTGGATAAAGCTCTAAGGTTTTCTGGGAAACATGGATACAGCCAATGAGAATATCCATGTTTTCCACATAGCCTTAGGGCTTTATCCAAGTTCAGCAACCACCGCTAATCAAATGCCGAAAGTTTGGGTTTGGATCGACTCAAGCATGCTCGAGGTTCGCTCATCTCTAGTTATAGGTAAAAATGAGCAAACTTTGAGCATGCTTCCTCTGAACCCAAGAGTGCAGAATTTGATTACCAGTGCCTGCTGAAGTTGGATGCAGCTCTATGGAGTCCTGGAGGTCATGGATACAGCCTGCCACCTCTAAATAAATGGTGCAAATGGTGCATGGCCAGGAATGGGGTGGTTATGGACACCGGAGGTCACTTACCTACCCCATTCCAGCGTCTGGTTCCGGATTGCCGATTACACCCGTCCCGCGGCCGTTTCCTCGTGTGAGCTGCCGCATGAGACGTGATGTCTCAAGGCCGCTCAGCCATTCTGCGGCCGTAGCAAAGTCCCACCTCGGGCGCTGAATGGCTGAGCTGCCTTGAGATGTCAAGTCTCATGCGGCAGCTCACACCAAGAAGCTGCCACGGGACGGGTGTACCGGGCGGCGCGATCTGGGACTTGGCGCTGAAACCGGGGAGATAAGTGACCTCCACAGTCTATGACCACCCCATCCCCGGCCATAACTGAAAAATACCCCCGTCCCGGAGTACCCCCTTTTAAACCTGAGCATGCTTGAAGTTTCCTCAACTCTAGTTATAGGGTAAGCAAAACTTAGTGAAGTTGTAAATGGAGCTGAACACAGGGCTTTTATTTTTTCCTGGAGTTATCCTTTTGATGTATTGGGAAGCTAAAAGAGATATGCAGACACCATAGGGTGAAATCCATTAGATGGTAAAAACAAAGGCTTTGCTTACCTTATGATGTTGTACTCCGAGCACAACATCTAAATACACTCAGTGGAAAAAGCGATGTAGGCCGGAGCAGCCACAGGTTTCTAGGTTTCCGGGAATCCTGAGCCAATGGGTCCTGGCAGTATACTCATAATGGGAAACTCCCCGCAGTTGGCAATGGTGGATATAGATGAAACCTTGACAGGCGCAGACCAGTAGTAGATATAGGACAAAGTTCAAAGCAAGTACTATTAGCAGATTTGTCTCAAGGAACTGTCCCCAGATGATCTAATTGGGGATCAAGGACAAGTAAATAGTAGACATTTGAATATAAAAATATGACTGACAGCCATGTTCATACTAATAGCCTGTAACAATCCGTGGTGACCTGTCCAGTTCACATTTCTACCCTTTGTGCTTTTAAGTTTGTTTTCTGTTAGCGCAAATGTCTCTCAATAAGTTCACTAGCCAAAACAAAAACTGCATGTTAAACGCAAGAAAAGCTTGCAGTGTGAACCTTGCCTTTATTTGTGGTAATGAATTTGCTGCAATGACCTTTCAACTTTGGTCATGCACACATTCCAAACCTTTTGGATTTTGATGGTAAATCTAGAATGTCTGTGCTGCAACATGTATGCATTGCTTTTCAAGTGGAATCCCTGAAATTAATTTGAACAGAGCCCTAGACTGCTACCTACAGCTGTCTTTCCGTCTCCTGTAATATCAATAATATCAATAAATAAAAAGTGTACAGATTGCGAAATATCAACCTTAATTCATATGGTAAAGCCACTCGCAGTTCCTTGTCACCAGAATATTCTAATTGGAGACTCGGTGCTTCAATTAACACATTTTCACCTCTTCTTTGTTGCGGTCTATCTGCAATGTTGTTTTATTTCAAGTACTAGTCCTTGTTAGGTTCTAGAATAAAAAGAACTGGAAATAATACCCTAAATGATATGCTTTAAAAAAGTGTCTAAATTTCAAATTAGGAAAATTAATTTTAAGCTGTAATAGTCACAGTTCAGAAATACATGGGTTCTATTCTAACAGCAGTCATACAATATTCTTGGCTTGCTGATAAACCATTCACGGGGAGAGCTTTATTATTTGCATTACAAAGCCCACTTGCCAGTCTGCAGATTGGAATGTCACCGCTACATACAGAATAGCAATATGTTCCTCTAACCATTATAATAGCTGCTTAATTGGTAAACTAGGATTTATTTGCCCTGAGAACCATCGCTTTTAGGCACTGTCATGTGGAACCTGCCTTTGTGTAAATAAAGCTCTAGACTCTTAAAAGACAATGTAGTAGTTCCATTTGATTCAGGGCTGAGGGAAGCGTTTTGTTTTTCGTCTTTTGTCCATGGGAAGTTGTAATAAGTGAAGAAGATAAAAATTAGCTGGTTTTTAAAGGTCTATCCTGATTTTAGGCAAACAGTAAATGAAAGAGGTATACTAACTCTCCATCAGAAGAACCTAATATATATGTATAGAGGCTTAAAAAAGCCATTCCTGCTCCACTGGGAATTATAGGAAGAAAGGATATGCAAAATAGCTCTCACACCTCTTAGGCTAAGTGGTGCCCCTGCAAGTCAGTGTTTTATTAACTGGGGCTTTTATGCCAAGCCAAACAATCTCTCCAAAAGAAAAATCTTCCCATCTGCAGACAGCTGTTTCGGGGTTGTTGTCCCTCTTCAGTACAGAGAAGGGTGTTTGCTAATGAGAGGCCTATCGATCAGAAGGGTACTGGATCTCCTTAAAGGGGAAGTCCAGGCAAAATTATTTTAAGATATTATTGCCCCACAAAAGTTATGAAAATTACATATAAACTACATATATACTACAGCATGGCCTGTTCAGGTCTCTGTAAAGTTGGTGTTGGTGTCACGTCACATAAACTGCTGACGCCTGCTGTACCGGTAAGACAGACTGGAGCAGCAGGAGTCGGCAGTTTGCGACGTGACATCACTAACTTTACAGAGACCTGAACAGGCCATGCTGTAGTAAGTGCAGGGAAAATGTACTATAGGTGCGTTTCCCATAGTAAATGTCTATTAGTAATTTTCATAACTTTTGTTGGGTAATAACATATATCTTAAAATTATTTTGCCTGGACTTCCCCTTTTAAGGAGAGTTTCATGAAGATGTGTGAAGACTAAGGCCATTCCTATTCCTCTGGGAATTTTGGGAAGTAGGCGACCCCTTACCCTCAGTGATCTGCTGTTCTGCACATCATTTGAATCTTCGCTATTAACAGGGCTTGGAAGCAGATGGCTCCATATACTGTAGTAGCTGCACCAAGCTACTTCAGCTCTGCTCCCATTCACTTTATTGGAGTGAATGGAGTCAACGACTTCTGTCTCCATTCACACGCACATTTGGCTGCTGCGGTTCTGCAGAACAGCTGAATGCGCTATGGCTTGGTTTAATAGTGCATGTTTAAAAGACAACAAGCTAAGGGTTGTCCAGGCAGCCCCTCCCCAGTTCCCTGTGGCCTCTCCTGCTGTTCCCAGATCGCGTTCTCTACGTAATAGCACAGGCAGCAAGCAGGGAACAAGGGGGAAGCAATCGCGTACCTGATAGGTCGTTGCTAGTTTACCCCTCATTATCCTGCCATCTATCACAGGCCACACTGCTGACTTACCTAGGCCAGTGATAGGCTAAGTGGATGTCCTTAAGAAAGCAGGAAGCTCAGCTGGGGCTGGGACTGTGTGGAATCTGGGAAGGTGAGTTTTGTTTTTGTTTTTTTTCATCACAGTTATATAGGATAAGGATAATTTATATATATTTTTAAAAGGTTGCATACTCTGGTCAGTTTTAAGAAGGGTGCGTTTAGCTGTATTAATTTATGAACCCTGGCAGAAAGTGTTTAAGTTCTTTGCAGCACCTCTACAGGCCCATATATGCATTACAGTGTCCAAGTCAATGAGTTGTCTGAATAATGCAGGATAAGAGCTGAACATCCAGCATGGGACCCTAATGGAGTATATGAAAATGAATTTTCTAAACCGGATAACCTTGTCTTTCCTGGCTCTCACCTTCAGTCTTACCTTGTGCCAATCATGTAGCAATTTACAAGCTATGTCAGCTTTATTAAGTGCCGTGGCCAGGCTTGGAATCCTTTCACCTTCTATAAATGACTTCTCATCCAGTTGTGCTGATGTAAAGTGCACAGGAAATCAGAGTTGGAACAACACTTTCTGCCACTGTCAGCTCCATCACTCTTTTCTGCTTGGCTACGGAGCATTGTTCCCATTTACAAATGCTAGCGAAGCTCATCAAGATCCTAATTGCCCAGGAGTTAACCTCTGACGTATATGAAGGAATAGTCTCAATTAGACTAATCAGAAATAATTTCCCTATCCTTTTGACTGTGCTATTTAAAGAGTATAGTGACAGCTCCTGCGGTGATTGCTTTTAGGGAGCGAAGGAAAAACACCTTTTGGCTCCCATAAGCCTCTTACGATAAAGCAGAGTAAGCAGTAATGTGATTGAATTTGTTCAGAGTGATTGCAGTTTTGTAGTGCAAAACTAGCCATGGCCTAACAATTACTAAGTAATCTTTTCCCTTGATGTATTGTACTATAATTTTTTAACACTACTTTTTTTTTCTATACTTGGATGTCTGGCTTATTAAATTCATTGTAATAGTGTATTCATTGTAATACTGTAAGTAGTGAATTAATTGATGGGTATCACAAAATCAGTACCTTCATTCATTAATAAAATGGAAGCTACAAAGAGCAAGTCTTGTTCTGGAGGACAGGCATACCCATGCTATACATGGAAAGCTAGCGAAATCGGCAGTGTACAGGAAAATGTTTAACTTTTTGATGTGCCTTCACAGATTGTTGGGCAACAAGTTAACAACTTGATAAAAAAAAAAAAAGGAATCCCCAAAGTAAGCGAATGCCGATTTCACACAAGCATGAGTCTGGGGATAACACCAAAATTACTGTCGTGTAATTGGCCTTGCAGTGAATTTTTTTAAAAAGATTGTGTAATATGACTTTTAAGGTAGACTTCTCTGGAGCTATCCCCTTATATCTTAAAGTGAATGTATGGCCCTTCCGCCTCCAGTGCTTTACCCCCAGCTGGTGCCCAGGAATAGAACAGCCCAATACATGGGAACTGGGTCGCAATTAAAAAAAAGGACTGTGGCATCGGCTTCCACACGCTGGTGCCGTTCTATCAATGTGTGAAACTTGTTACTGATGTTACATTTGCTTTTAATTGTGACTGCAGATTACTACCTATACTTCTACGGTAGATCTGTAAACCAGGATTGGCTTTTCCATAGCAGAGCTTGTGATTACCTGACGTGGGTTCACCAGCTTTAAACACTTAAAAAAAAATAAAAAAATAAAATTTATCATCTGTTTTTGTAAATTCTTGTTTTATGGGGAATACAGTTATTCCCTCTTTCCTCCTAAAATGTAGAAATTAAATAAAAAGGCAACAGTGTTTATTTTCCCTCTGTTAAAGAGGTATGTCCCTACAGTGTTAGACTGAAGGGACATGCCCCAAACTGGCAACACCCAATTGTCAATTTAGTCTAAAATTTCTAGTAGGAATAATTAATAAATTCATTATTTTAACTGATCATAACCTGTATGGCTTCCGCTTCTACTGGCCTTTCATACCAAGGTGGAGGATGGTTGCTATAAACCTGTGGTACATATTCAGCATGAGGTTAATGTCAAGTCTAAGATACTTCCTAAACCCAGTCCTCAAGGACCCCCAGCAGGTCATGTTTTCCAGATTTTATTAGTCTTTGACAGATTAAATAATTATGGGTTTAATTATCAGTGCATCAGGCATCACAACAAGTGTAGTCTACATAGGATATCTTCAAATCATGACCTGTTGGGGATCATTAAGGACTGGGTTTGAGGAACTTTGATTGAGAGGGTTCTTGTGTTGTGCTCATGCTGCTTTTAATAGGCAGCATAATGTATGATCATAGCCTTGGGGTACTTTGATGTAAATTTGAGTAGGGAGTATTAGGCCTCATGAGTGTCAAGAATGAACATGTCTTGCTTTTGTTGGGGGATTGTCCAACAATACAAGAATAATCTCTCAATTCTGATGTGTGTTTTTGAGTTACAATGAAGTCACATATATTTGTGTTCTATTAATTTTAAAGCCTCATAAGCTCCTCCTTAAGGTGTTGTCCAACAGTATGAGTGTTGTTTTACAATCAGTAAACATGTAGGATCTGATTTCCATAAAAAGGAACTATTGTTACTTGTCATTATGTCATTACTTGGTGAAGCCATGCAACTTGTTGTTCAGGCTATGACTGCTGTTGAATGGACCTGTCAAACTATTCAGGTTCGGCAACGTTCTCTAAACCTGAACATTTGATTCAGCTCAGGTTCAGCAACATTTTTCCGAACCTACATTTAAATAATTGTGGCTACAGTTGGATGCCGATTTAGGAAGTCCTGTAAAACATGGATACAGCCTTAGGGCCCTATTCCACAGTAACGATAATCGGCCCCATTTGGCCCGATTCGGCCGATTATCGTTCGGTGAAATAGAACGATCAGCCGATCGTGTCATCGGCTGATCGTTCATTTAGGGCCAGACCTAAAAACATCGTTCCCCCACCGCGCATCGCTACGGTTGAATAGCGGTGCGCGGCGGGCGACCGACCATTTGAGAAGAAACAGCAGCAGCATCATCATACATTACCTGTCCAGGCTTCTTCTCTGCGCTGTCTTCATCCCCGGGTCCCGCGCGCTCTATCTTCTGAACGGAGCGCTCAGCAAATCACAGGCCGGGACCGCCGCGGCCTGTGATTGGCTGAGTGTGGCCTGTCAGCTGACCGGCCATTCAGAAGATAAAGTGCGGGGGACCCGGGGAGGGGACGTAGCGGAGGACAAGCCCTGCAGCCAGGTAATGTATGATGCTGCAAGGACATCGGTAACAATGTCCTTGCAGCCCTTGCTCAACGATCATCGGGCCGTGGAATAGGCCCAGTAAACGAGCGGCGATCTAGCAGATCGCTGCTCGCTTACATCGTTGATCGGGCCCTCCTCGGCCCGTGGAATAGGACTTATAGGCTGTTTTCTCGGACTCCCCATGACAACATCCATCCACCAGTATTCAAATGCAGAGAGCTTGGGTTCAGAGAATGTTGCTGAACCTGAGCAATTTGCCAGGTTTGCTCAACTCTAGTTAAGGTGTATATTCATAATTTCTAATCTCGTTCTGCACATATTCACTTGTCTAGACACGGCATGTCCTAAGATCAATGCAGAATTTTTTTTTTAAAACCTGTATTAGTGATGTTGTCTTTCTTTATTAAATACTGCATGGCATGTTTGTGAGGCTATGTATTTATGTGAAATACCCTTTGACCTGTGCTTACTGACTATTTGAAAAAAGTTCTCATCTATCATCCATTAATAAAACGTTAGAGGTTCTATCACATTTGACCCCACTAAGTGCTATCGCCAAGCAGGAAGTGCTTTGGCTTCTTGGCTGTAAACTCTTCCCAACTCATCCCCTTTTCTCTTAGTTAATGGCCCTAGTGGTCTCCTGAATTTTAGCTTATTAGAGTCATCGCTTAAATTTGAAAGTTATAAAGTTTTTTTGCATGATAATCTTGGCACACCAATTCCATCACGCCAATCCCTTCACTGGATCCCCATTGCCCAACGTATTCATTTTAAATAGTTGACCATGACGTACAAGGTCACCCACAACCTGTCCCCTCCGTCTCCGTACGTCTCTGACCTGATATCATGCTACCGTTCCTCACATAATTTTTGATCCTCCAGTGATCACCTTTTGCGCTCCCCGCTTGTTTGCACCTCGCACAACTGCCTCCAAGACTTTGCCCGAGCCTCCCCCATAGTCTGGAACTCACTACCCCGACACATCTGGCTCTAATTCACCATAAAGTCCTTCAAAAGTAACCTGAAAACCCATCTCTTCAAACTAGGCTACAACCTATAGCAATTCTGCATCACACTTGACTGGCTGCACTGATTGTAAGCCCTCGCGTGCAGGCTCCTCTTCCTCTATGTAGGAGTCTGCCATTTGCCTTCATGTAATGTGTTTTTGATCTTGTATTGTTCCTCTTTGGTACCCTTATCGCTTGTATAGCGCTCTGGTATTAAGGGTGCTTTATAAATAATAATTAATAATAATAATAGAATAGTTTTTCTTTGTCTGTGAAAGGGTCATATCTCCATAGCAACTCACTAGCATATGGTGCTTATCTTGCCCCATTGTGCCCTGTTGGGGTTGCTCAGTGGTTTGTATTGTTTGGAAGCCACAGAGAAAATAAATGGCACTGTGGCTGGAGACATGTTGTTGGCTTCATTAATTGGGGGTAAAAGTTGGACCCCCACTAATCAGCTTTTTATCCTCTCTCCTGTGGGGATAATATTTGGAGATGGGAGCTATTAATGTAATGCATACACTAGTCATGTGCCCTGCCCCCTTGCATTTATTTTCCTTAATTCATTTAAATAGACTGTCGTTGGTATATTTAAATATGGAGGACGTTAACAGTATCTTTACATAGGGGGTCTACAATATTCGTTCACAAAAGTCTCTAGCATGTAGAAATGACCTTTTAATTTCATTTGACATGTGGAGGGGCAGAAACGTTCAGTCATCTAAAAAAAAAATCTCCTTTTGTCTCTCTCTTTTATAGCTGACATTATCTCGACAGTTGAATTCAACAACACAGGAGAATTGCTGGCGACAGGAGACAAGGGGGGCCGTGTTGTAATATTTCAGCGTGAGCAGGAGGTAAGGGCTGCAGACCACAAAATTAATTTGGTTTTATTCCCTCATTACAGGCTTCATGCTGCGTCCTAATTTTTATGTCTCATTCATTGCCCAGGTTATCAATAACCAAACCGCACATGACATATGAGACAAGGCTATCGTGGCCTTCCTGCTGCTTGGGTGGCTTGTTTCAAATGTTTTTTTTTTTATTCACTGGAATTGTTTGTCATTGCTGGATGCCAAAGATTTAAAGTGACAGCTACTGTCTAACAAAAAAAAATAAAATAAAAAAATAATGGGATGATGAACAAAGTAATTGTATTTCAGCAGCGATAGTGGAAAAGGTGCACTCGTAAATGGGTTCTTAACCTATGTGGGCAGAGTTCCTTTACAGATCACGATTGGCCACATATCTGAAACCCTCTCTCTGTACATGCTCCCAAACTTTAACCTGGGCCAATAATGTTGCTTATGAAGGAAGTGGAGCTGCATGGCATCCTGGTCCCCTGTGTGCCTCTGCTGCACACAATGTGCCATATGTTCTATGTGTATGCCGTATTTTTCTGCCAAATTCATACAAAATCAGGCACAAAAAAATAGTTTGAAATTAATGGCATTTGAAGGTTAAGGCCCAATAAACCTTTCCGGATAGCTTATTACTAGAGATAAATGAACCTCTAGCACTTCCAGTTCGTCTGAATTCAAACACTCTGCATTTGATTCAAACACTCTGCATTTGATTATCGGTGGCTGAAGAAGTTGGTTGCAGCCCTTAGGCCTCATTCACATGTTAAGTGATTTTTTTTTTCTGGGCCACAAAACAACCTGCTATTTTTTTTTTCTCTGTGATCCGTGGAAAATCATCTGTAATTGCATCCGCTTCCATAAAATGTGTATTTGTGATTGTGGTACTGTATGTCAAAAAGACGGATCAAATGTATGCAATCTGCACTAGGACATATCCTTTTTTTTATCTTCAATAGAATGGGTTACGGATCAAAACACGAACTGTATTAATAGGCCAATATAAATCAATGTGCTCTAAGTTGAACCATGATTACAGATCCGCCGTTACGGTCAATTTTACGAAAGTGTGAATAAGGCCTTTGGCTTAACTCTGGTAAACATGGATACAGCCTGCAGGCACCAGTAGTCAAATGCTGCACACTGTTTTGCTCATCTCTACTTATTACAGCTCATTACAATTTCTATGTGTTTGAGGCCTAAAGATGGATGACAAGTAGTAAAACGGCGTAAGTGCAAAAACCCGCCAAAGTGAAAAAATGCGCATTTTTGTTTACATCAAATCTAGAAAAAATATAATAGATCGAAAAGTCGCATATACGGAAACAAGGTACCAAAAGAAAAAACAGATCATGGTGCAAAAATGACACCTCACACAGCCCTATAGACCAAACAATAAAAACGCTATAAGCATGGTAATAGAGCAATTTTAAACACATTTTGTTTTTTTTTTAAAGCCATGAAATAAAATAAGTTATACAAGTTACATATCATTGTAATCATACTGACCTTGAGAAACATAGCTAGCATGTCAGTTTTAGCATAGGGCTAATGGCGTAAACTCGAAACCCCTCAAAATACAAAGAATTGCACCTTTTTTAAATTTTACTGCACAAATTAATTTTTTGGGGTTTCGCAGCATATTTTATGGAAAAATGAAGTCTGTAATTGCAAAGTATAATTGGTGTCGCAAAAAATAAGGGCTCATATGGTCTGTAGGTGAAAATAGGCAAGCACTATGTCCTAAACCCGAGAAGGGAAAAACAAAAGGACAGAAATGAAAACTGGCTCCGTCATTAAAGGGTTAACCTCTTAAGGACATAGGACGTACCGGTACGTCCTATGTCCTCACTTGCACTTTAAAGCAGGGCCGCGCGGCGGCCCCGCTTTGAAGTGCCGCGATCCCGGGTGCCGCGAGTAGCCCGGGACCGCTGCTATTAGCGGGCACGGTCTGATCGCCGTGCCCGCTAATTAGCTAATCGGAGGCAGCTGTCAAAGTTGACAGCTGCCTCCGATTACCGGAGGCAACGTTTGCCTGGTGTCTAGTGGGGGAGATCGCTCCTCCGGGACCTTGTCCCGGAGGAGCGATCTCCGTTACTGATGCCGGCCGGGGACGCGTCCAAGATGGCGCCGTCCTCGGCTCGGCACTCGTTCGTTTTCGGCTGCAGCAGCCGAAAGCAAACGACTGCCGATCTCATGGATCTCTGCAGCATATCTATGCTGCAGAGATCTCAATGAGAGATCACAGTGTATATACTAGAAGTCCCCCAGGGGGGCTTCTAGTATATGTGTAAAAAAAAAAAAAAAAGTGTTGTTAATAGTAAAAAGCCCCCTCCCCTAATAAAAGTCTGAATCACCCCCCTTTTTCCAGGTTTTAAATAAAAGTAAACAAATAAATAAATAAATAAACATGTTTGCTATCGCCGCGTGCGTAATCGCCCGAACTATTAATTAGTCACATTCCTGATCTCGTACGGTAAACGGCGTCAGCGCAAAAAAATCCCAAAGTGCAAAATTGCGCATTTTTGGTCGCATCAAATCCATAAAAAATTTAATAAAAAGCGATCAAAAAGACGTATATGGGCAATCAAGGTACCGATAGAAAGATCCCATCATGGCGCAAAAAATGACACCTCGCACAGCCCCATAGACCAAAGGATAAAAGCGCTATAAGCCTGGGAATGGAGCGATTTTAAGGAACGTATATTGGTTACCAACGGTTTGAATTTTTTACAGGCCATCAGATACAATATAAGTTATACATGTTATATATCGTTTTAATCGTAACGACTTGAGGAACATGCATAACAAGTCAGTTTTACCCCAGGGTGAATGGCGTAAAAACACATTTCCCCCAAATAAAAGAAATGCGTTTTTTTTTTTCAATTTCACCACACTTTGAATTATTTTCTGGTTTCGCAGTGTACTTTATGCAAAAATTCAGCCTGTAATTGCAAAGTACAATTAGTGACGCAAAAAATAAGGGGTCATGTGGGTTTCTAGGTGGAAAAATGCAAGTGCTATGACCTTTTAAACACCAGGAGGAAAAACCGAAAACGTAAAAACGAAAATGGGCCATGTCCTTAACCCTTTAAGGACATGGCCCATTTTCGTTTTTACGTTTTCGGTTTTTCCTCCTTGTGTTTAAAAGGTCATAGCACTTGCATTTTTCCACCTAGAAACCCACATGACCCCTTATTTTTTGCGTCACTAATTGTACTTTGCAATTACAGGCTGAATTTTTGCATAAAGTACACTGCGAAACCAGAAAAAAATTCAAAGTGTGGTGAAATTGAAAAAAAAAAATGCATTTCTTTTATTTGGGGGAAATGTGTTTTTACGCCATTTGCCCTGGGGTAAAACTGACTTGTTATGCATGTTCCTCAAGTCGTTACGATTAAAACGATATATAACATGTATAACTTATATTGTATCTGATGGCCTGTAAAAAATTCAAACCGTTGTTAACCAATATACGTTCCTTAAAATCGCTCCATTCCCAGGCTTATAGCGCTTTTATCCTTTGGTCTATGGGGCTGTGCGAGGTGTCATTTTTTGCGCCATGATGTGATCTTTCTATCGGTACCTTGATTGCGCATATACGACTTTTTGATCGCTTTATATTACATTTTTTCTGGATTTGATGCGACCAAAAATGCGCAATTTTGCACTTTGGGATTTTTTTGCGCTGACGCCGTTTACCGTGCGAGATCAGGAATGAGATTAATTAATAGTTCGGGCGATTACGCACGCGGCGATAGCAAACATGTTTGTTTATTTATTTATTTGTTTACTTTTATTTAAAACCTGGGAAAAGGGGGGGGTGATTCAGACTTTTATTAGGGGAGGGGGCTTTTTACTATTAGGGTATAAACCCACACACCGTATATGCAGCAGATATGTAACAAATACGCAGCAGATTTGTTGGTACAGATTTGATGCTGTGTTCAGTTATTTAGATCTAATCTGCTGCGATTTTGCTGCGAGTTTGCTGCGAGTTTGCTGCGTATCGCAGCAGTAAATACGCTGCATATACGGTGTGTGGGTTTATACCCTTAACAACACTTTTTTTTTTTTTTTTACACATATACTAGAAGCCCCCCTAGGGGACTTCTAGTATATACACTTGGATCTCTCATTGAGATCTCTGCAGCATAGATATGCTGCAGAGATCCATGAGATCGGCACTCGTTTGCTTTCGGCTGCTGCAGCCGAAAACGAACGAGTGCCGAGCCGAGGACGGCGCCATCTTGGACGAGTCCCCGGCCGGCATCAGTAACGGAGATCGCTCCTCCGGGACAAGGTCCCGGAGGAGCGATCTCCACCACTAGACCCCAGGGAAACGTTGCCTCCGGTAATCGGAGGCAGCTGTCAACTTTGACAGCTGCCTCCGATTAGCTAATTAGCGGGCACGGCGATCAGACCGTGCCCGCTAATAGCAGCGGTCCCGGGCTACTCGCGGCACCCGGGATCGCGGCACTTCAAAGCGGGGCCGCCGCGCGGCCCCGCTTTGAAGTACAAGTGAGGACATATGACGTACGCATACGTCCTATGTCCTTAAGAGGTTAAAGGGTTAAAGTGTCACTGACGTGAATTTTTTTTTTTGCAGAAATCAATAGTCCAGGCGATTTTAAGAAACTTTTGTAATTGGGTTTATTATTCCGAAAAATGCATTTTTATCATGAAAAAGCAGTTTGAAGCTCTCCCCCCTGTCTTCATTGTTCTCCTATGGAGAGAGCTAAAGAAAAGACCAAAACAGGACAACAAAGAGTTAATCTACAAATCCCCTCAGGGGATATCTCCTGTGACAGTCACCAGTGACCTGTCTGAGCTCAGATTACAGCTGTCACCCAGCTCTGTGCCTGTAATCCTCTGTTATCTGCTTTCTGCTGCCGGCTAACTCCCTCCTTCCTCCTCCCCCCTCCCCTCTCCCTAGAGCAGACAGGGTACGTCTCCTGCAACAAGTCACAATTTTCAGATTTTTCAGAGTGGATGAAAAAGAGGAAGGAGGGGGGGACCTGGGAAAAGGCTTTTTACATGCAGATAATGGCAGATTTGGCTAATAAACCCAATTACAAAGTTTCTTAAAATCGCCTGGACTATTGATTTCAGCAAAAAAAAAAAAAAATACGACAGTGACTCTTTAAGCTAATTTTGGTTGGAATGATTGATCTTGATAGAGTAACTTTTTTGTATCTTACATAGTAACATAGTAACATAGTAAATAAGGTTGAAAGAAGACAAGAGTCCATCAGGTTCAACCTAGGAAAATCCTACTGTGTTGATCCAGGAAGGCGAAAAACCCCTATGGGGCAGAAGACAAACGCCCCACCACAGGGAGAAACTCCCCCCCCCCCTCCCCCGACTGCAATGGCAACCAGAACAATCCCGGATCAACGTATCACCAGAAATCTAATGCCCATAACTTGTAATATTATATTTTTCAAGAAAAGCATCCAGGCCTCCCTTGAACTTATTTACTGAATCAGCCATGACAACATCATGTGGCAGAGAGTTCCACAGTCTTACCGCTCGTACAGTAAAGAACCCGCGTCGATGCTGATGATGAAATCTTCTTTCCTCTAGACGTAGAGGATGCCCCCTTGTCATTGTTACAGACCTAGGAGTAAAAAGACCACTACAAAAATCTCTGTACTGTCCATTCATATATTTGTACATTGTGATCAGATCGCCCCTAAGACGTCTTTTTTCTAGCGTAAATAACCCCAAGCGTGATAACCTGTCCTGGTACTGTAACCCACCCATTCCCTTAATGACCTTTGTTGCCCTCCTCTGCACCCGCTCTAGGTCAGCTGTGTCCTTCTTATATACCGGTGCCCAAAACTGTACACAGTATTCCAAGTGTGGTCGGACCAGTGATTTATAAAGAGGCAAAACTATGTTCTCATCTTTAGCATCTATACCTCTTTTGATGCATCCCATTATTTTATTAGCCTTGGCAGCTGCTGCCTGGCACTGATCACTAAAGTTGAGTTTACTGTCCACCAATACCCCCAGGTCCTTTTCGGAAGTAGTTTTACCCAGTGTTTTATTATTTAGCACATAACTGTACTTATTATTTCTATGGCCCAAATGCATAACCTTACATTTATCCACATTAAACTTCATTTGCCATTTCTCCGCCCAAGCCTCTAGCTTCTCCAAATCCCTCTGTAATATGATATTATCCTCCTCTGTACTGATTACTTTACCCAGTTTAGTATCATCTGCAAAAATGGAGATTCTGCTCTGTAGCCCCTCTACAAGATCATTAATAAAAATATTAAAAAGAAGTGGACCCAACACTGACCCCTGTGGTACCCCACTAGTAACTAAAACCCAATCTGAATATGTTCCATCAATGACCACCCTCTGTTTTCTATCACACAACCAGTTACTTACCCATTTGCATACGTTTTCCCCGAGTCCCAGCATCCTCATTTTGTAGACCAACCTTTCATGCGGCACAGTATCAAATGCCTTTGAAAAGTCCAGATACACAACATCCACAGCCTCCCCCAGGTCCAGTCTATAACTTACCTCTTCATAGAAGCCGATCAGATTAGTCTGACAGGACCGATCCCTCATAAATCCATGCTGGTGCTGAGTCATAAGATTATTTTCATTAAGATACTCCAGTATAGCATCTCTTACAATCCCCTCAAATACTTTACCTACTATAGATGTTAGACTTACGGGCCTGTAGTTTCCAGGATCACTCCTTGACCCCTTCTTGAATATTGGTACCACATTAGCTATGCGCCAGTCCTGTGGAAGAATCCCTGTCGTAATAGAATCTTTAAATAATAGGAATAACGGTCTGTCTAACACAGTATTTAATTCTTGCAAAACTCTAGGATGGATACCTTCTGGGCCCGGTGACTTATGGATTTTAATATTTTTAAGGCGTTTCCCCACTTCTTGTTGTGTTAGGCAGGTGAGATTTATGGGAGGATTAACATTATCCCTAGTCATATCGTCTGTTATGGGATTCTCCTCTGTGAATACAGTAGAGAAGAATGTATTTAGTAGATTGGCCTTTTCCTCTTCCCCCTCCACCATTACACCCAGATTATTTTTGAGGGGACCAACATTTTCGGTTTTAAGTCTTTTGTTATTTATATAGGTGAAGAACATTTTGGGATTTGTTTTACTTTCTTTGGCTATCCTTCTTTCTGTTGCTATTTTTGCTTCTTTTATTTGCGTTTTACACATTCTATTCTTCTGTCTATAGTTGCTCAATGCTTCCCCACTACCTTCTTGTTTTAGTTGTCTGAATGCTTGTTTCTTATCATTTATTGCACCCCTTACAGCTGTAGTTAACCACATTGGATTTCTCTTATTTCTACTACGTTTATTCCCATATGGTATGTGTCGTTCACACGATTTACACAGGATGCTCTTAAATATGTCCCATTTCTCTTGTGTACTTTTATTTCTGAAGGCATTGTCCCAGTCTATGTTCCCAAGGTCCTCTCTTAGTTTTTGGAAATTAGCCTTCCTGAAATTTAATGTTTTTGTAGCCCCTCTGCTAATCATTTTATTGAAGAATAATTGAAAACTTACTATGTTATGGTCACTATTACCTAGGTGACCCCCCACCTCTATTTTTGATATTCTGTCGGGCCTATTGGTTAAGATCAGGTCCAGAAGGGCCCCCCCTCTTGTTGGTTCCTCTACTAGTTGGGAAAGGTAATTATCTTTTACTATTTCCAAAAACACGCTTCCCTTCCTGGAGCTGCAGGTTTCTGCTTTCCAGTTGATATTTGGGTAGTTAAAGTCCCCCATACTTGCAGCAGGATGTCAGTCCCACTGGGAGTATGTTTTTTTTATTGAAAATGACCGGCAAGGGATCCGCAGCAGATTTCGCTGCAAATTCGCATCGTGAAATCCGCTGCGGATCCAGTGTGTTTCTACCCTTACTGTGTATTACATTTTCTGAAAGTTTGTTCCAAGCATCTACTACTTTCAGTAAAAAATTTTCCCATGTTGGTTGTGATCTCCCCCCAGCTATCTCCTGATTGTGCCGCCTTGTTCTTGTGATTAGTATGTTATCAGAAACTCCCTTTACAGCTCAGCCTTCAAATATTCATGATCTGTGATTGGCTGTTCTGGGCAACTATGAGAATAAAAGAATTGCAGAATAAAATGAAGAGCTTTTCAATCTCATGACTGTATATTAGGAAGATTTACTTTACAAGTGGCAAGGGTCCAAACTCAAGGACAGCACCACCACCCTCCTCCCACCCAATGTAAGAATGAAGAGAACACAGGCCTTGTGCTGTCTTGTCCTTGGTGCGTGTCCCAGAAGTCAGACTCCTTCCAGTCGTGAACCTATTGTCCCATCCTATTGATAGGATATGCCAGATTTGTGCTCTTAATGTAGGATTACTCCTAAAAAGAACCATTACCGGTTAAATACCATTCTATGTAAAATAGGGAAAAATATTGGGCAAACCTGTAATATTGTTTGCATATTTTTCTGATTATTTTAATATGCATAATTATAAGTGGTTCCTTTGAAACTGAATACTCAGTATTACACAAAAGGAACAACCATAAAAACTACACCGTATCTGACAGCATAATTTACCCCCGTTATATTGCAGTTGCTTATTATCGGCCTTAATTAGAATAACTTGTAATGTTTTTACTTTTTATTTTCAATTTTTTTTTAAAAAAAGAGTTGGTATACGATCTGTGGATCTTGCCCCACATACCCCATTTACTGAAAAGGTTGCTTTACTACTCTAAAGCTTTCACATATATCATTGGGAAAGGCTTTCTACAGAAACTGGTGTAAAGGTTGTATTGGACACGGACACACTTTAGGATTTTATTTGTGCATCTTGTAGTTTTACTGTTATGGCTGATTGATCTATGTATGTATACAGGTCAGTATGTCGTCCTCTGTGTTATACTAGACATTGCAGGGGGTAGTAAGCATACAAATGTCAGGATTTTTATTTATTTTGGTGTACTAAAAATCTCACTAGCCACCGGGCAGGTAAATTTGCCGCAATTTTGGATATTTTTGACCATGGTTGGCTGAAGAAAAAACACGGGATGAATTTGCCTGATAATTTGTCATTTTGGGCAAGCTCAACAATGATCGGCCAAATGTATCCAGTAGAGATGAGCGAATATACAGTAAGTATATCTGTATTCCACTCATCAGGCTGCGGCGCTTTGAAGTGTGCTCCGCTCCGTGCCGCTTCATCCCAGGTGCTGGGAAAAGATGAATCCCGTCCTAGGAATCTTCTCCCAGTTTCCCAGGACTGGATCCATCTTTTTTCAGCACCTGGGAAGGAGCGGCGCGGAGCACACTGTAAAGTGCTGCAGCCCGATGAGCGGAATACAGATTGGGACGAAGCGCTTCGCTTCGTCCTTACTGTATATTAGCTCACCTCTAGTATCCAGTCATACCATACTGCTGTGTATGGCTCACTTTACAACTAAAGGAGGCCAGATAGGGAGATGGCCAGAAACACAAACACACTGAAAATTTTACAGTATGAATTTTTTAAAAGAATCGCAACTAGTGTTTTATTGTTTGACCTTTTGTCCTTAGAATTGTATCTTTTAATCGTATGTGATTTATCTTTCTAAGACTGTACTTTTTTTTTTTTTAATGGCAGAGCAAGAATCAGCCTCACAGAAGAGGAGAGTATAATGTTTACAGCACTTTCCAGAGCCACGAGCCAGAATTCGATTACTTGAAAAGTTTAGAGATAGAAGAAAAAATAAACAAGATAAGATGGCTTCCTCAGCAAAATGCTGCCTATTTTCTGCTATCTACGAACGGTAAGCTACTATGTTATTTACCCTCATTGACTTTTAAATCTAAAGACAACAGGGGCCTATAATATATTTTTCTATGAAAAAAAAGGACTAGGGCCTAAACTGCCTACCCCGTTCCATACGGAAGCTAGTCACCATACTGTATATACCGCTGTTAGACTCCTATACTGTAAGTGCCCCTTATTTAGGCCCCCATACTGTATACTTCCCTCCCCCTCTGTACTTTCCTGCATAGTGTATGCACCGCGCAATAGGCCCAGCAATACTGTCATACTGTATACATCACCCCCTCTGCAGTAAGGGCCTGCCATACTGTATACCCCTCTCTTCAGTAGAGGCCCCCCAATACTGTATACCCCCTTTCCCTCTGTAGTTCCCCATACTTTATACCTCCCTCCCCTCTCTATAGTTGGCCCATGAACCTTCTGTGCCCCTGTATTCAATGTCTTCTACTGTGCATCATCTCACCCCTCCTGCCTCCCCTGTAGCTTGTGTTGAGCAGGTGGGGGGGTGGGGTGCAAAATCATTCCCAAAATTGAAGAGGTTGTAATCCTTGATGGTAGTTCATGTCTGCACATAAAAATTATTATACCATAATCATCATCCTGACACTTCTTTCTTTATATCAATCCAATCCATATCTACAGCTAAAATCCAGAAAGACCATATTTACATTCTTTCTGGCCTCTGCTTCTTAATTCAGGTAGTATTGATAAAACTTAACTATTGGGGTGTGTTATCTGAGCAAGGCATCATACATGGCAGTATTCATGATGTATATTACGGGGATCCAGAATAGGCTGCACAATCTGTGCCTAAATTTGGTTTCCCTGTACGATTTGCAGTGATTTAGGAAACCTTTAAAAAAAAAAAACTGCAGTGGAAAACTGGAGGTTTTTAAAAAAACAAAACAAAAAAAAACCCTGACATTATTGCTGCTTGCTTCTTATTGGGAATACCATAGATTTTATAAGTTTCTCAGTAATGCTTTGTGCCCTTAAAATGAATTAGTAATTTCATGCTGTAAAATTTTCTACCTCAAGGTACAAAAGAAACCTTTGATGTGGATATTTTTTTATTGTAACACAGATGCCCCCTCCCCTATAATCTCTGGCAAGGAGATGGCTAGTGAAGTGGAGACTGCATCTCCGTGACATTGAGAAGGAACTGCTGGTCATGCCTTCTCATTTAACATTTCAATTTTGTTCCCATAAAAATTAATATGGGGACATTTATTTTTTATTTGTTGTCTAATTCAAAGAAGTCAGGTCAAGTGTAACCATAGTACTTCAAACCTATCATATGCTACTAGCTTGTTTAAGCAGCTGCAGTGTTAGTAGTAATGACTGGTAGCATGGTACTGTGAGTGGCATTCTCTGAGGCAGTCTTTCATTTGCAGTGTGTAGATAGGGTGCTTTGTTTAGGACTGAAATAATACATGGTATCTACAGCAGAATTTCCAAATGTACAGTGCAAATTCTCACCAGGGCAGGCAGATTTTGGTGGTGATTTGCTGCTGGAAATGTTAATGTAATTTACAAAAATTTTTAAAACCCACTGATTTTGACTTCACAATTGTTGACATTCTGTAAATTCAGGTAGGAACTGTCATTTCAAAACTTTAAACACGTCTCTACAACACACAGTATTTTTAAATTGTTATGGTCTGGGTGTTCAGACCCCAACTTACCACTAGAGTGAGCTGTGAGAAGTGTGCGCTAAGCAAGTTTGCTTTCAGCCCGGTGTCATGTAATACAGTCGGGCTTGCAGTGTAAGTATATGGAACTGTCTTTGCCATGCACTCAGCTCGGTCGTGGCTCTCTCCCGCTTTTACTAGTCTTGACTGGGGTCTTAATGCTCAAACCCAGCCGTTTAAAACTTCTGACATATAGGCTGAATCGCTATGATGTCTTTTCTGTACTGCACACAAATTGAAAGATAACCTGATTACATATGTCTCTGTAGCCAGCACTCCAAATAGGCAGCATCATGGAGGACATTATGGGGATAGGGAAGTACTGAGCAACATAAAATGTCAGTTAGGTCTGCTCACTAAGCTCTTCTGTTTATAACTCCAGGCACACCTCACTCTTCTTCCCCTCTCTATAGACTTGTGTCGGCATTATGTCACCTAATCCCTCAGTGAAGCCTTATATCAGCTTTTCAGAGTGATGAGTTTAGGACATACTGGAGCTGGAAAGTAACCTGATAAGGAGAGCAGTATTTTTCAATAATAAGATGTATATAAAAAGTTGTTTTTTATTTATTTATTTTTTTTTATACTACTCATTTATAGGATGTTTGTGGAAATGGCAGTCTCTCTTTAAAAGACAACTCCGGCGCTGATTAAAAAAAAAAAAAAAAAACTCCGGCGCTGATTAAAAAAAAAAAAAAAAAAAAACTGAAGTTCCAGTTGGTGTCTTCATTTTTTTTCTTCGCTTCCTGGTTTAGGCTTTTCCATGATGCACTTTGTCTCCTGTGATGTCTGACTCTGTAGAACTATTAGATGGCTTACAACTTGTTCAGCCAATCAGAGCTGAGCAACCGGAGTCATCTGACAAAGGGAGGCTGGCCTAACAGAGCTTAGACCAGTTTCTCTCTTGATGTCATTGTCACAAAATGGCTGCCACAGAAAAACCTGGGGTTAAAAGTCATTAGGTAAGAATGAGTTTACTTCACCTTTTGGTGGGGATTGAAGGGGTAAAAATAGGGAAGGGGGGCAGATAGGTCATTGAAACACATTACAAAGTTATATAACTTTGTAATATGCTTCAATTGCTGGGAAAAATATTTTTGACAGAGTATCCCTTTAATCATTGTCTGCTTTAGGCCACTTTCACAATGGCATAATATTGACACATCGTTGCATTCATGTTATGGCCACAAGTCCTAGCCAAAATGCTAACTTGATGACCCATGCTGACAACTCTTAGGGTTTTTTACGTGACCCAGTCTACGGCCGTACGTGAAAGCAAACGAATGCCAATTAGTGATATTGGTGCTCGTATGCAGTGCCTTTACACAGCTCAACAGATCAATACGAAAGTACGCATGTTTACAGAGGGAGATGTGCAGCTTATAAACAGGTATTTTAAGGTTCAATGCAATCTGCCAATGAATGGGCGTTTTCCCTCTCCTTAGTTTATCACTGACAGTTTAATAAGAGCCGATTATCGGCCCAATGAGTTCTTCTACCAATGATCATAGCTGATAATCGGCACACGTAAAAGGCCCTTAGTTTGTGTCGCCAGACCCATGGGTAGGCAGGGATTTTGGCAGTAATACAGATACAAAAATGTCTGGTATTACATCAGTTGTGTTTTTTTTTTTTTTTTTTGGGGGGGGGGGGGGGGGGGGGGGTCGGGGGAGGGGATGAATGTGGGATGTCATCTGTTGGATATAACGGAAAGCCTAAATCTAGTACATATAAGTACTGTATGGTATTTTCAAATGTCTTTGGATATATAGCATTCTCTGTCCAAATTTATGAGACTGTGAAGGAATTAAACCTGTCTCTGAAACATATGCTTCTGTATAATTATTATGCATTGAAAGGTTGAAATTGCCTAGTCCTAAGTTAGCGAGTCATCAATTGATTATTTTAATACAATTCACAGGCTTCTTAAATATGTTCAGAGGGGTAAAAACACATTGTGGGAGAATAAAGATTAATTACATGCTGTAATGTTTTCTTAATTGAGTTTTAAAATAGTTTTTGATTAACAAGGATATTATCTCCACGATCAGAGAGCGGCCGCTTCAGCGCCAGCAGGAAATGAAAATCTGTCTTTTTAAGCGTACCATGTGATGGCGTTTGTGCCAGCTCTGTAAAGGGGACTTGTACGGCCAAGTGGGCCAGGAGACAAATGAATGGAGGCTAGAAATGATTTTGCATGCAGATAGAATGGAAGATAGAAATGATCTTGCATCCAGTTTCCTAATCTTTTAATGGCTATACACAGTAAAAAGAAATGCATTATGAAAAAAGATCATCTGTGCGGTGTATTGGCCATGATTTTAAAAAAAGTGACCGAACATGACATGAAAGCAGACTGTAGCTGGCAGCAGGTTACTGGTGTGTGATATCACCACGTGAAATGCCAGTTTTCCGCCTTTGTGTTCATTCATCATAAAACACTACAAGGATTTTCCAAGCAAACTGACACTTGTGCTTTTATAGAGGTTCAGCGGTATCAGGGGAAGCGCTGTCATACATATAAATGTAATTTATAGTGTGTGGTCCAATGTCTAGGAAGTAGATTAATCTGTGTCCTCTGTGAAAGCTTTGCTGAACCCTGACTGCCATTGTGGGGGTCTATTCATGGGTAAACAGCTTCTCAGTGGGACATTTAAAAAGAAAACTTCCCAATTCCAAGTTCTCAGACAGGTTCCCCATCCAAATGACATGCAGTGACTGATGACAAAAAAACCCAGCTTCTTAATGTATTTGTCTTATTTCTTATATGCAGATAAAACTGTAAAGTTATGGAAAGTCAGTGAACGAGACAAGAGACCGGAGGGTTACAACCTGAAGGATGAAGAAGGAAGAATACGTGACCCATGCACAATAACTTCATTACGAGTAAGAACATTACTGTTAATTTAACCCTTGAGGTTACAAAATGGCTTTTAATGATTCTATCTGGTATAAATTGGACACAAACAGCTTAAGGCTTTTTCTTTTTTTTAAAGAAATCAAGAGATTATTTTAAAGAAACCATTTGATCCCAGGAGGTTGGTGTCTCTTTTTGGATCTTTGGTATACATTTGAATCACTACTGCAATTTCAATCAGTACTTTGAAGCTGAATTACAATACATTATAAGGCCATCAGGCTTACTGTGTTAAAATATATATATATATATATATATATATATATATATATATATATATATATATATATATATATATATATATATATATATATATAATATATATTTGTATGTATATATCTGTGTAACTTCAGTATTGAATTGATTTATCATTGTAGGATTTTACATGTATTTTTTAGAAAAAAAAAAAACTTTCCTCCTCTTTCCAGCAGTCTATAGATAGCTCAGCCCAAGGCACATAGGTCTACAGTAACTGCAACCTCTTGACAGCTAAGTGGCCGTGTTGCCTTTCCCTGTCAGAACTGTAACATTCAAATAGTAGACGACCAGCCTTGTTCTGTAACACTATATACCTCCAGAAGAATAACATGAAAGACCAAAAGGAGGTCATGGAGGAAAGGCAGCGAGCTGTTTTGCCTGCATTCAAATTCACCAAAGGGATGGATATCATCTTGGAAGGGTTCCACATAACAGATGTGACTACTGAGCCTGAGCTGCTGGAATGAGCCAAGTGTGATGAAGCTCATCTTGCCTGTCCTGCCTCTATTCCCCCGGGTGACAGCTTGCTGAGAGATCCTGCTAAGTCACACATACACACACAACTCTGCTTAGACATGCACATCAGAGGGAGCACACTGTTTGTTCTCAGATGCTATTCAAGTCTGCTATAATTCTATTATACCAGTTCTATTGTAACAATTCCTAATTTACATGGCATATTATTTATAAATGCTTCTAAATTGCTAATGGAAGGATTAATGTAAGCTCTTACGGTTATAGAAAAATAGGTCACTATATAGATAAATGGTATCCGCTTTAAATGGATGGATCAGCTTCATTGCTAGAGGCGAGGGTATGGCAGGGCAGTGACCGGGTTCTAGGTGTCTGGGTCCCAACAGACCATTGTTGTTTGGCTGGGATGGTTAGGAAAGGGCTGTGGCTGTGAGCTGAATGTCTGCTCAAGTTGAAGGAGTTAATGAATGTTTTTATTTTAAGAATGAAAAATAAAGCCATTAAAGATCTATTATGTATATGGCTAGCCTAAAGGATAGGTTTACACACAGTGGGGGAGATTTATCAAACATGGTGTAAAGTGACACTGGCTCAGTTGCCCCTAGCAACCAATCAGATTCCACCTTTCATTCCTAACACACTCTTTGGAAAATGAAAGGTGGAATCTGGTTGCTAGGGGCAACTGAGACAGTTTCACTTTACACCAGTGGGTTTGCAGAAATTACTGTGAATGTCCCATATCTCCAAATGCCATATAGAAATGTTTTGAAGCTTTATCCTGATATTCCTCCGAAAGATGAACAATGATTTCTCAGATGATGATCATGGGGGTATAGGATAACTTGAAATTGCACAAATTGCAGCGACCACTGAACTGCTTATTCTTGTATTGCTTCTTTTTTGTCCACCCTCCCCTTTCCCCATTGCAGTCTTTTATCCCTATTTTTAGTCTCTATTTGTCAGTTTTCTCTAACCTCTGCACCAGAGTGGATGGAGACTAGGTACTATGGGGGAGATTTATCAAACATGGTGTAAAGTGAACCTGGCTCAGTTGCCCCAAGCAACCAATCAGATTCCACCTTTCATTTTCCAAAGAGTCTGTGAGGAATAAAAAAAATGGAATCTCATTGGTTGCTAGGGGCAACTGAGCCAGTTTCACTTTACACCATGTTTGATAAATCTCCCCCTATGTGTTCCATACACAGCACAATGGCAAAAGGGACATGAAAGAAGTTTTTCATCAAGGATTAGAAAAAACATGGCTACTTACAGCACCATGCCTGTCCTCAGGTTGTGTGTGGTATTACAATTCTGCTCCATTCACTTCAGCATGCTTCAAGGGGATAAGTTTTATGTTGTTGTTGTTTTTGTTTTTTTACCACTGCCCATCCTTGGTTCCTTACTGCAGTGTGCAGACAAGACTGTTATGCTTTCACTGTGACCTTTTATTTCTGGACCTTTCTTCACCCCTTTCTTTGGATCCCAGTGACCTGAATTTTTAAACATAAGATAATCCTTTAATAGTCCCACCATGGGGAAATTTAGTGTTAGAGCAGCATATATATTACACATACAAAAAGCTAAAAGGTAAAGTAAAGGCATTACGATTAAAGTAGACAAAGAGAAGAAAAGGTAAAAAAGATACAATAAAAACGTAAGACTATTTTAGTTCTTTTTGTGGAGTGATCTCTGCATAGGTCGGTGTTGGTTGTACAGCCTAACCGCTGCAGGAAGGAAGGACTTCCGATATCGCTCCCTCTTGCACTTAGGGTGAATTAAACTGTCACTGATAGTACTGCCCACTGCTATCACGGTCTCGTGCATAGGATGGGAGTCATTCTCCAGTATGGAGCTGACCACTGACAAAATCCTTCGCTCCCCCACCACCTGCACCATTTCCAGGGGGCTTCCAAGGACAGAGCTGGCCCTTCTGATCAGCTTGTCCAGGTTGTTCCTATTGCAGCTTGATATGCCGCTCCCCCAGCAGGCCACTCCGAAGAAGATGCCACTACAGAGTTAAAGAAGGTCCTAAGAAGTGCCCCCTGGACTCCAAAGGGCCTCAGCCTCCTGAGCAGGTAGAGCCTACTGTGGCCCTTTCTGTACACTGTGTCCATGTGATCAGCCCAGTCCAGCTTATTATTGAGGACCACACCCAGATATTTATACTTGTTCACTGTTTTCTACAGATTAATAGCTTCAATTTCAGAACAAATTCTTGAAACACATCTTCGTAAAACAGTCATGTGGTGCTCAATACCCTGAGACAGGGCATCATAATCTCACCACTTTTACAGTTCATACCCCCATGTTATAGGGCTAGGAAGGGATCCTAAGTGATGAACGGTCAGTACAGAGATCTGTGTATTTGTCAGCTTGCTCCTAGACTTGAGCTCTGGGCTCCTGGGAACCCAGCAATGCCCTTGTGGAAATGATATAATAGCAGACAAGAGGTTCCTAGAAGGCAACAGACACCTGGTCTTTTGAGAGGAAGGACTCTCTTAGAAATGCCTGATGTTCTTTGTCACCTCAGGAGTGTTGTGTGTCCTCACAGAACAGCCTGGCAGGTGGTTCCTGTCTTAATGTGTGAAAGACTCAATGTTATCTCATGATGGGAATTATTATTGGAAGCCTGACCTTTCATCGTCTTTTGTGTAATGCGGTGCAGCATCACATAGGACGGTCAAAAACATCATGATACTACATCTTCAGCACAATTCCTCAATACACAGTTGCTGAAAATGCTGCTGGGCCATTGTAGGTCAGAAGATAAAAAAAAAATAAAGCATTAATTCTTCATTTACTATGAACGGACATGTTCTGTTATTTGAAACCTGTTTTTTTTCCTTATTCTGTTCTTAAAGGGGTAATTCCATCTCAATAACATGAGGTTAGTTAATGGAAAGATCCGAAGCAAAGTGAAAAAAAAAATTGCTTTGCTGAAAGTAGTAGTAGCTTGGATGCGGCAGATGTGGTAGGTAAATGTACAATTACAGAATAGAAACATCCCTGGGATTAATGTATGTCCTAAAATGATAAAGGAAATATTGTAGGGGGCAGATCTATATATATATATATATATATATATATATATATATATATATATATATATATATATATATATATATGGGTGCGTGCATTTGCCTAAAGTGTCCTTTAGGCAAAAACACCCTGCCCCAAATTCAACAGGAGATGGGGAGATGGAAAAGAGCAGAGAGTTGAATGGGGCAGATGGGTATACCCCTTTTTAAAGAGTCACTGTCGTGTTTTTTTTTTTTTTTTTTTTTTTTTTGCAGAAATCAATAGTCCAGGCGATTTTAAGAAACTTTGTAATTGGGTTTATAAGCCAAATCTGCCATTATCTGCATGTAAAAAGCCTTTTCCCAGGTCCCCCCCCCTCCTTCCTCTTTTTCATCCACTCTGAAAAATCTGAAAATTGTGACTTGTTGCAGGAGACGTCCCCTGTCTGCTCTAGGGAGAGGGGAGGGGGGAGGAGGAAGGAGGGAGTTAGCCGGCAGCAGAAAGCAGATAACAGAGGATTACAGGCACGGAGCTGGGTGACAGCTGTAATCCGAGCTCAGACAGGTCACTGGTGACTGTCACAGGAGATATCCCGTGAGAGATTTGTAGATTAACTCCTTGTTGTCCTGTTTTTGGTCTTTTCTTTAGCTCTCTCCATAGGAGAACAATGAAGACGGGGGAGAGCTTCAAACTGCTTTTTCATGATAAAAATGCATTTTTCGGATAATAAACCCAATTACAAAGTTTCTTAAAATCGCCTGGACTATTGATTTCTGCAAAAAAAAAATTCACGACAGTGACACTTTAAGTTTAATCTTCACATCATCTTTTTCATTTTTTTTCATGCAGTGTAAAATTATCTTTTACACTGCATGTGGTGTACGTGGCAGACATATCCATGATCATTCATACATCTAGTATTAGTAGTATATGCATCAGTATATATTTATAGTATTAAAAGGCATAGTATAGTACAGAAGGATCTGTTAAAACAGATCCTTACTGAATCGATCAAATCCTACATCCATGGGAATTTACAGGCATGTGAGACACTAGTCTTGGTAAATATGGATTACAGTAGTAGTTTAACCACAATGGGGGAATATACAAAGTATGACAATGTTTGTGTGTTGTGTGACATTTCCGGAATTTTGCTTATTAAAGGGAACCTGTCATGCCTTCCAAGCTGCCTGAACCACAAGTCATCTGAGTGGTCCCTGGTGGCTTCTCCCTACTTCACTGGCCTTGATTGATAGATCTCTCCCTGTAACCAAACAGACAGAGATCTATGGGTCAACACTGGCAGGGGCTAGGAGAAGCCTTTGGGGACCGCTCAGATGACTTGTGGTTCAGGCAGCATGAAAGTCATGGCAGGTTCCCTTTTTTAAGATAGCTATAAAAGTAAAGATTTTTATTCAATACAAGGAACGTTCACATTTTTTCAATTTTTATCATTCCTGTAGGGCAGGGAGAAAGGGACACGCATGTTATTCCCTACGGAAAATTGTAGCATAAGAAATACCAGTTTATATTCCACATTCCACATCATAGGAAACGCTAGTTTACCACTAGTGACTTTCACACTGACTGTGAGTCAGATTTGTTTCTTTGTAGCAGTACGCATAGAAGTTTGTTACCCCTCATGTTTGTCTATAGGATATGTTGAGAGGTTTTATCTAACACTAACACTAAATGTCATGATATTAATCTACCCCAGCCATGGTGGTAAGAGTCTAAGAGAAATTAGAACTTTCCAGTTTTGAACAGTTACTTTTAGTTACAGTGTTACCTATCCAGTGGCTGTAAATGTGTGCCTCAGTGGTCATTGAAACTTGTCACTCATGTTAAAACTGTATCAAAGGTCGGTAATGCTTGGACAGATACAGAAGTGCTCCTACCATCTAGACATACAGGAGACCAAAATCTTCTAGATAGATCTGCATCTATATATACACTTAATATATTTGTCACACCCTGAAGGTTTGTTGGGTGTAGCTAGGTCATTGCACAGACCTCAAATTTACATTTTTTTCCCCTTCTGGAAAATGTAGCATTTCTCTTGATAGGTTAGTGTCCCATTGTCACAGCTGTCAGATGACATGGACCAAAGTGCAGCGAGATAAGCCCATTTCCAGTCGTGGCAGTCAAGGTGACATCCTCTAGGGTCAAGACGAGAGGATAATTTATAGATTAGTTTTGAGGCTGAAAACCCTCTGTAGTGGGTTCATTTAAGTAGTGTGATAGAGATCACAATAGACTTTCCTAGTAAATTTTCCACAACATTGAATTTTTGTCGGCTGTTCTGATAGCTTTATCACGGCACATTGCTTTTTGCAGTAAAAGATAGAGTTGTATGAAATTAGAGAAAAAGGGTCTGCTTTTCCCCTCATAAGTACTGTGGTTTGTAGGCCATATCACCTCATTGCCATTCTTTTAAAGGAGCAATGATGTAATACCAAACAAGTGTATTGCTATTTATGGAAAGGGGGTGGGAGCAGATCTTAATCTCAGAAAATCTCTTCATTATAGACTGTCATTTTCTCACTCGTAACTACTGACTGCCTGGAAAACATGGATACAACCATAGACTGTATCCATGTTTTCCAGGACGCCCTAGGACTGCATCCAATATCTTCAGCCACCGGTAATCTTAAATATTCATCCGGTGCTCTGCAGTGATGAGAGCCGGAGGGACATTACTGCAAAACACTGCCTTTTATAATCATAAGAAGGGGCAGGGTGGATCGGTGCACTACTGCCTTTTATAATCATAAGAAGGGGCAGGGTGGATCGGTGCACTAAGTGGTAGTCCCACCCCCAGTGCACCCCACTGTCTAATATACATATTGATTAAAGCGAAGATTTAGCTAAAGAGGCGCTGAAGATGAAAGTAAGAAGACTACCTTCATTCTCAGCATCCCATGTCTTGATAGATAGATAACAGCAGGTTAGTCAACTTACTGCTGTTAGCTTCCCTTCCCTTTAAATGACAGGACCCTTCAAACTTGTTTTGTGTCATCTTGATTCATGCATTTGCTACAATATAAAGAAGCTAGGTGACATTCTAGAAGGGGCTATTCTATCTCATACATAATATATAGACAAATACAAGACATAAATGCAACAACTGCAGGCCAGAGTGACTGCATTAAATAAAGAACCCCAGAGTAGAGGCATAGGGACCACAGCATCTTCGTATAGATTTATTAGATATACCACTTAAACATAGTAGAACTAGAAAATAAAAATCGCTGAGTGGGCAGCATATGAATATTTATTAACTGGAATCAATACAGTAGTTGGTGGGTGGTACTTAGGGACACTGTAATGCCCCTATTTGCACAGAATAACCTAAAGGGTAGCTATAATGTTTTTTGGGTGGCAGGATATAGAAAGAAATCTGTATCTGGCACGTGCCTGCCTCGGGAATGCGTCAGGAGCGGTGTGGCAGGTTTTTTAAAGGCATTTCTGCTGCTGAAACGTTAAAGTTACCCTAAAATTTTCATATTTCAATAATGACAACACAGAAATTAATTAAAAGGTCTCATAATGTTCATTGTCAGGGCTAGGCCGCAATACCAAAAGGTTAACATGGGCAACCTTGGGGAGTCTCTTAGATGGGAGTCTGAGTTTTAGCTTGTCACCACTCATAAATAGGTATATAGTGCCAAATTTGTACCATGTTTTCAGCTTCTATGCACCAAAATTAAAAATGCATTGCTATTTACACACCAGGAAAACAGATGGCATGATAAGCTCGACTAGAAGGTTTTTAATTATTCTCCCCCACATGTAAATTACATTTTGATTTGAATCCAGTAAACTTCTACTAAAATCCTATGGATGTGTCTCAAAAGGTATTTTTCATGTAAAATTTTTAAAAAAAATAGCTTTGTATTGAGCAGTTTCATAGTTAATTTTTTTCCTCAGAATTCTATAAAAATGTTTTGAACTTAGAAACGATTAGATTCCTAGGACCCTGAACAAAAGTTTTGCATATTTAGTAGTTACAAACACCATTTTGTGCACATAAAGACTAAAGATAATTCCTAATATTTCAAGATGGTCATATTCTCGATTTCCAGAGTCAAGATCTTTAGTTAAATTATGGCTCAATTACAAAAGAAGCCCAGAAATGTTCAGTTTAGCCTTGTCATCTTGGTGACGGATTAAACGAAAGCATTCTTTCCACTGACATTCTTCCCCACACTAATGCAATGCTATTATTCTTTCCTCATTATTCCATGGTCGTCATTCCACCTACTGCCAAGGCCTCTGGGGGGACGGCAGGATAGTGACAAGACCCTGACAAGGCCAGTCCTCTAATCTCTGCTGCTGTGACACCCTGTACGCTCGCCAATATTGAAATCCTTCTCTCCCCATGGCAGGCATTGTGCCGGACCAGTTTTTGGCAGGGACAGAATCAGAGCTAAAGTAAAAATAGTGTGTGAAGTCATTTAGATGTCTGAGCTGAAAATGGGAAGAGTTGTTTAAGCCAACTACAATACTAGTAAAGGTTTGCCGCAAAGGTTCTTTTGATTTAAGGACACTGCCTGGATATCACGCATAAATAGAAATGGGTAAAAATATTGGAGTAGAAAGGTTATTTATACAGCAGAACAAATGCAAAGCTACAATTCATTCTTGCAAGTGCCTCCTGTGAATAGACAACTCTTACAACCAGACCTGCCTTGTATCAGCAGGGAAAACCTGCCGAGGTTCACTGCTCTTGTCCCATAGTGTTTCCGAAGTCCAGTAGCCAACACATTTATTATAGCCTTCTAAAGGCTTCACTGTTCTGGTGCCAAGCATGCTGCAAAGACCTCCTGGACATTGCTTATGTGATGCTGCAGCCAGTCACTTGCCTCTCATGTACATCGAGGTCTACAGCGGAAAATAGAATGGTAACAGCAGTGAAATTTTCTCTAAGCAGGTTACAATAGTGGAAAACCACTCTGAATTACTGAATTTTCCTGCGAATAAGACTACTTTTTAACCCAGGAAAATTTTCTATAAAGTCAGGGGTCATCTTATAGGGCGGGTGCTGAAAAACTTCTGAATCGGACTGGAGAATCTGCGGTCGCCGCATATGGTGGTGAGTTAAAAAACAGCCGCATCCCTGCCATATGCGGCAACTCTATGAAGGTCAGAGCAAGTGGCAGGCATCCGGGTATGGAAAAAAGTTACGGTATAGTGGCGCTGTACCCAGAAAAACACCGCTCTAGTAGGAGGCTCAGCAAGTGAGCGCTAATCTAGCAGATTGGTGCTCATTTTCACTGCTCATTGGGCCGTGGTATGCTGCGTTTACACGGAGCGATAATTCGCCCGATCGTACGATTAACTATTTCGAAGTAACATTTTTTTTAAGATCAGCTTTTAGACTGAGCGATATATCGTACCGAAAAATCGTTTTGCGATCGCTTAAGCCTATCTCGCACATAGGTTAAATCAGTGAACGACTTTTTACACGGAACGATCTGCAAATTTTTGCGAATGATTTAAGAACATGTAAGACCAAAATGAACAATTTCTCGCTCGTCGTTTGATTTACATGTATGATTATCATTCGCATTTGATCGTTATTGTGCAAATTCGAATGATAATCGTTCCGTGTAAAGGCAGCATAATGGTATGTTTTTACACAGAGATTTAGCTGACAGATTTTGGAAGCCAAAGCCAGGAATGGATTTGGAAACAGGAGAAACCTCAGTCTTTTATGACCTGTTAACTGTATATAGTCTGTTCCTGGCTTTGGCTTCAAAAATCTACCAGATAAATCTTTGTGAAGGTATCCTAATAGACAGCAACCAACCACAGCTCATTTTTAGATGCGAGTTGTAATCGGGCACATTGTGGTGCAAGACACATTGCAACCAATATTCATCTCACAGGTTAATAAATCTTGTCCCGTATCTATAAACCCAGTGATAAAACTAGGCGAGTATTCAACATGTTTTGGTAATAGTGTCCTCCAAATAACAACTGTTTTGTTAGATTTTTGATAACTTTGTTCAGCGTAGAGCAAAATATGCAGCAAAGTGAGATTGCTCACATAGATGTCAGAGAAACAAAAGTGGCAATCACCCAGTATAGCAGATTCTTTATAGGAATATATCAGCAAGGCATAACAAGTGTCATCCCCAGACAGAGTGGCAGCCATTTTGTATCACAGCGCTGCTTTTGGCTCACAGCTTTGTATGAGCTGTACAATGTAGTCACCATAATAAAAACTTTATCCAAGAATGAATCCTGTATTGCTGTAATTAATACTTATGAAGTGAGCTCTCAGTCGGGAAGCAACAGCCCTGCAAAGAAATCAATGGAGCAATTATAAATTTCCAGCGCTTGGCTCTGTACTAATTAGATGTAGAAATGAATCACTAGTCCATAAAAGTGGAAAAACCCTCCAAGGTACATTGTGTCCACTCTGAGTTGTCTGAATACTAAGAGGGGGAGGCAAGAGGTGAAGGAAGAAGCACAAGTATTCCTGATGGACTTAGAATTGTTACTCATTAATTTTATGAAGCTTTGCTTAGTTTTAGAACTTGTGAGCATTACCACCAGTGTTAGAGGCAAAATCGACTGATAAGCTACAGGGATCCGGGGAACCCTGAACTTAAAGGGAAACTGACAGCACTAATATGTATAATATGTATATATCCATGCTGCCAGTTTCAGCAGCCTGAAGATACGGCAATGGACAGAGTGGGGCGGCAGCTGAAAGTGTCTCAGACCCGACTCTGTGACAGTCAGCCCTGAATATAGAACATTATTTTTGTTTGTTTGTTGTTTTGTTTTTAGCAAAGTGCCAGATCACACAGGAGCAGTGGAGGTATCTATGCACTGCTGGTATAATCGGCAACAGGAAACTGGCAGCACGGATATACATACAGTATGTCTGTTTCCTTTTAAGTAACTAGGGAATGAGCTGCACCCATTTAAGTTAATAGGCCTGCCTCAACATCTCATCTCAAGACTGTCAGAAGGGTAGTCTCAGTCTTCTGTTTAATTCTGTTCATTAGCCCTGTTGACTCATTTTTGCGTCTGCCAGCAGCAGCAGCGACCGCACAGTGATCTGTTGAGGATTCCTAAATAAAGGTACATTGTTTTTCTTCTCACCCATTCCACTTGGCTTTTTCTTCTCACCCATTCCACTTGGCTAAGTCAACCCCAGCCAGGACTGCTCCAACCAGGCCGCACCTCTGAGCCAACTCCTCCAGCTGCCTTCAGGTCTCACTGCCAAAGTCACTGTTTAGGACTCACTATTAGAAATGAGCGAACCTCGAGCATGCTCAAGTCCATCCGAACCCGATCGTTCGGCATTTGGCATTTAGCGGTGGCTGCTGAAGTTGGAAAAAGCCCTAAGACTGTGGAAAACATGGATATAATAACTGGCTGTATCCATGTTTTCCAGACAACCTTAGAGCTTCATCCAACTTCAGCAGCCACCGCTAATCAAATGCCGAACAATCTGGTTCGGATGAACTCGAGCATGCATGAGGTTCACTCATCTCTACTCACTATCCAACTCTGGGCAACCAGACCCCTCTCGGCTAGCTACAGGCTCACTAGGACAGGGATTTTTCATGTCTGTCCATTTAATACAATTTTGTCTGTCCATTTAATTGCAAAAGACAATATGCTTGATACAGACACATATACATACATACATACATACATCTGTTAAGGTGAATGCGGATAAAATTATATGAATGCAAATTTTAGTTTTCACATTGTACATTTTAAAATCCTTCATCTCTTCAAACATGAGCCAAAACACCCAAAAGCCATATAGTACATGTCTTTACAGAGAACATCTAGTCCGTATCACAATTTTTTTTTTTTTAGTCCATTCACAGAATGGAATCTTTAACAATTGTATGGTGGGAGAATAACTCATTGTTTGATGCAATGGTGCATTAGAGAAAATCTGAGCCTAAAGAATTATTCCATTCTGTGAATAGACTAATAAAATTGTCCAAAGATTGAACTTTATATATATATATATATATATATATATATATATATATATATATATATATATATATATATATATATAAATACTTCATTAGATTATTACTCACTGATAAAATATTAAAATATACCCTGTTTTAATTAAATGCACATAATTTACCAATAAAGAACAAAAGCCCAAATCAAAATGGCATCATAAATCTAGGAATGAAATGACAGTCCTACCCCTCACTTGTTAATGTTGAGGAAATGTCTTTTTGGATAGGGGCAGGGTTATCCATAGGTTTCATCCCCGGCACCCCCAGCACCACTGTCCCTCCAGACAAAGCTACACCACTCCTAGGATCCCTAGTTAACCGTAAATACCACCAAAATTGATCAGTAGTGGGGGAAAGAGGTGTAACATGTATGGTGTCCTCTACACATATGTGATGTACAAAGATCCTTATCATCCATCGTATTCATTGTGCACTGAGGAAATGACTTTACTTTCCACAGTATTTTCCCTGAATATAATTATCACACGGGAGAAGTAACCTTACCACCTTATCTGAGATATCTTATCAAGAATAAACCATTTCACAGAAATATTTTCTTTGACATTTTGTTATATTTTTGATGTAAAGAGGATGTCTGGTATGATGAACTGATGATGTAAATCAAGAACCTCATCTATACCAAGTATAAAATTGAAGGGATATTCCTTTTTATTTACATATCACTACAGTAGCCTCTCTGTTAGAAAGGGGAATATTGGGAATCCAAGCTTACAGACACCACAATGTGATATTCTGCCTGCCTACCGTCAGGACAAATTAATTTAAAGTCTCTAAACTACTATAGTGAGCCAAACCACAGGTCAACATTTTACAGTACCAAGGAGATGTACATTGTGAATGAAGCTGGCTCCATTCATAGTGTAGTGGCTGTGCTGGGTTACTGCAGTTTAGCTCCTTTTATAGTGTACAGCACCCCACCAATCAGAAGTTGATTGGCATCGGCCATAAGTATCTGAGGTCCAAGGAAATCTGAATGCAGATTTAATCACTATCAATAGCTGAAATTCACAACAAAAAATCTGCAATGGGTTAGGTACTTGAGGAGCCTACACCTACCTGTACACAGTCTCCCAGTGTCCTGTAGCAGGGTCACTGACTACAGTGCCTTTAATTCTGAGACAAACTCATCTTGGGAGTGATAGCCTGCTCATCCAATCACTGGCTGCGGCTCTGTCCTGTCTCAGTGATTGGCTTAGAGGTGTAAGGGCCCTATTCCACAGTAACGATAATCGGCCGGATCGGCCCCATTTGGGCCAATTATCGTTCGGTGAAATAGAGCGATCAGCTGATCGTCATTGGCTGATCGTTCATTTAGGACCAGACCTAAAATCATCATTCCCCCACTGCGCATCGCTATGGTTGAATAGCGGTGCGCGGCGGGCGACCGACGATTTGACAAACAGCCCGAGCACAGACAGGCACGTATAGGTTCTTTATTATTTTTAAAATTATAGCAGCGATATATTAAAAGTTGTGTAACAACGGATAAACTCTTTCATAGGCTGATCCCTGGTGACAGATTCCCTTTAAGTGGATGCCATTGTAGACTATGGAAGACTGATCCATTAAACTGAAACTATCACCCATAGACTATAATGGCATTATTTAGCTGATAAGTCATGAAAAAGCATACAAAGAATGCACCAAAAGGATCCCATCCTAAAGTTTGCAGTTTTAAGGGCCACATATAGTAAATGAATGTCATTATTATAGTGCAGTGCTATAAATGGTAGAGGGCCTTTTATTGGAATTACATTGGGACCCAGAAGCTCCAATGGCAGATATCCTAGGGATATTTAAAATTTTTGGCATGCTATAAATACAAATTCACATTAAAAAACCTATGTAGGGTACATTGTGCCAGTCAGAATGTTGTGATATTTCCAGTCAGTATCCAGGGAAACCATGTTGACTGAACACTGTCACAAATCATCAGCTAAATGGGTTATAAAATATAGCATTTTCTAATGTGTAAATCTTCATTGCCATCCTCTAAAATTTGCTGTTTTTTATTTCTTTATTTTTTTTTTTGTAGCTATGTATTCGGTTTGTAAATCTATTTCCCATAAAACAGCTTGTTACCGCTTCTAAGAATGAGCAGTAGAAAAGAAAGGGCTAAATGGCGCACTGATGGGATCACTAACTGCTTGCTTACTATGAAATACGCTCCTTCTATTCCAATTAAATACAGCCATTCCCGGTGATCAAATATTGTTGGATTTCCTCTGGAAAATAGGGACTAATTGCATTTGTTAGTGGCTTATTTTATTTGACAGCTTCTTAATGTTTTTGATGTGACGTGTTAAACTTGGTTACCCCTTTATAATTGCTCCATAATGCCTCATACGTGCCTGCAGGTTTAACAATAAGTAACTGGCCAGGCATCTCTTGTGTGTGTTTACATTCTGCCCTCACAATATTCCCACCAGCTCTTCACTTACCATAGAGGAACAGCTGTCAGCCCAGAATCGTACAGTCTGTGCAACAAAAGGAATTTTTGTAGCTCTACTTTCTTTGCTCTCCTCATCTGACGCAATTTTACAAACAACATAAGGAAATCTAAAATGAGTAGTAACACATTGCATTGTGTTGATCCTAAGGTACAGTTTGTATTGTAGTCTATACCTGCCATTCCAATTTTGCAGGCTTCAGAGCTGGAATCTTGCGGTATATCTCTGAAGTCTCCACAAGAGGCACTATACAGTAATCTGATGTACAGTGTTGCCTGAAAGTTTGTGAACCCTTTATATATTTTTTTTTTATTCCTGTCTTTGACCTAAAGAGGAAAATGATCCAATATCACAACTGAGTAAAAAAATAGCCCGTCTATGGGAGAGTGCGCTCTCCTTCGCAGCCGCTGTTCTCCACTCAAAGAAGTGACGTGTCACATATTTGAGCGGAGAGCGGCGGGAGCGGAGCAGCCCGCGCTCTCCCATAGACGGGCTATGACCCGCTGAGACAGGCAGGATTCCGCAGCCTGAATTACTCAGTTTGAACATACCCTAACTGCTTAAGGGTCCTTCCACAACATTTCTATTACATTAAATATGTTGTGCGACAAGGACTCCTTTTTAAAGGGGTATTCTCATAATCTAAACTTTGTTTGGTCATGGAGAATGCAAAATTTAGCTTTTTGGCCTCTTTGTCTCCTTGTATAGTCGACAGCTCATTTCCTAAGTTGCCACTGTGAAAACAGTGGCTGAATTATGACGTGTCTCAAGTGGCTGGGATCCTTGGGAGCTGGTACATATAGTAATGACCAAATGTAATAATTTTGACTAATTTTATTTCATTTATTTTTATTTACAAGCGTTATGTGTGCGCGGGGGGGGGAGGTACAGGCAGCTGTCGGAGGAGCTCCCTGGACGATAAAAGCCCATAGGTGATATCGGCGTTCTGCTGCCACCACTCCTATTGCACAGATTGATGCCAGCAGATCGTTGCTATGAAGGTTGTTTCTGTTGAAAGACAACAATCAGCAGACATTGTGACAAAGTGATTTTACGATTTTGGCTGTTAAGGCTGATGATCGGCCAAATACAGTCTGCTAGAGTTATACTGTACTTACCTGTTTTTTACTTATGTGCTATGGGTTTTAGGGTGAAAGAAGCCCTTTATCAAGCTATAGACAGAGATAGACAGTCCATAGTTTGATAACTAGTTCTTTCACTCCAAAAAGCAGAGTTTCTGAAAAAGTGACTGACAACGGGATTTCGTTAACCAACCCCCCCCCCCCCAAAGTCAAGCTTCACTAGTAGGGCCTTGTAGATAACGCTCAGAAATATTAGCTCTTACAGACCTGACACACGTTTTAATAAATTTGAATGGATGTCTTTTTAATATAAAAATTTTCCCTAAAAAATAAATATATGGCAGGCTGCAACTTAACAGCTGATCACCAGGAGGGTTCAATTCACTAATCGCTGGAATCAATACAACAAAGATGTCTTTGTGCGAAGAAAACCCCTTAAGCTTTTTTACGTTTTTACTTAATAATCATCAATTTTAGTTTAATTGAAATGCAAAATATAAGCTAAAAAAATCAGTATAATGGCCATAACCTGAATTCCTATACTTCACACAGTGTGTTAGCTGTGCACTAAACTGTATAATTATTCCGTCCCACATCCCACAAATCCTGTTTTAATACCCGTTAATGTGAGTGACGGATAATTACTTTCAGTTGTTACAAGTATCTGCCGACTTAGGTTCTTGTTAATCATGCAAATGCTTTCATTTATGTTGGGTTTTATGAGCAGAAAAAACTGATTACGGAAATTAGGATCTTTCCGTGATATATTTTCTGCCGTAGTAATAGAAAACATCTAGATATAGCAGCTAAAAATCATAAGAGCATACAATGATAAATTTTAGATTCTAATATAGTCCAAAGGCTGCAAAGAACCAAAGTAACCTTTTGATATTTCTGTTTTCATCTGTTCTGATGTGTATAGCGCATACATTATTCACAACAGCTATTTCACATTTGGTATGAATGGGCCGCACGTTCCAAATCTGGAGCCTGAAAGCAGAGTGCTTCATTGAAATTAAAATTCCCTTTGAGCTGCCGGTTGCCATGGTTAGCAGAGCCGTTGTATTGCTAGGAAATGGGGGCATGAAATCCCTTTCAATGGTTGTTAGGAAATCAGCATAAATCACATACCTTCAAATATGTGCTTACACTTCCAGTTTTGGCTGGGAGTCTATCTGACGTTCAGCTGACTGCTGTGACATGGGATTTTCAATAAGTACTTTGTTAGTCAGCTGGAAATGTGGTGGAGTGAAGTCATTCCCCCACTGACAGGCTTGATCTTCATTTAATGGTCTACTCTGGCTGAACGGAGGATGACTGGTTTTTCTATAGGGATGCTCCAAATTTCTGTAACGTTTACTAGAGATGAGCAAACCTCCTTTTTGTTCGTACCTGAACGGTCTGCATTTGGTTGCCAGTGGCTGAAGAAGTTGGATGCAGCCCTAAGGCTGCCTGGAAAACATGGATACAGCCATAGGCTGTATCCAAGTTTTCTTGGACTCCCTACTTCTACAGACATCGGTAATCAAATGCAGAGTGTTCGGGTTTGGATGAACCAGAGTGTGCTTGAGGTTTACTCATCTGTTCGCCCCCTTTTTAAAGTACAACTTCAAACATATTTCTGTGTATGCAAAGATGTGTAATGGTTGTCTGGGAACGTTGTGCTGGACTGTTCCTGTATAGCTTGTGAACTGGCACCACCACACCAGGTGGGGAATATTTAGTGGACTATACTGTACACGCATTGATTATCTTGATCTTTGGTGCATTAGGACAAATATAATACTTTAGACAAACAACTAACTTTTCAATCAAAAGCATAGTTTAACTACATAGACCAAACTAAGGGTCCATTTACACAAAGAGAAAGATTATCTGACAGATTATCTGCCAAAGATTTGAAGCCAAAGCCAGAAATGCATTTGAAAAGAGGAAAAAAATCTCAGGCTTTCCTTTATGACCTGATCTCTGTTGATAGTCTGTTTCTGGCTTTGGCTTCAAATTGTTGACAGATCTGTCAGTTAATCTTGATTTGTAAATGGACCCTAAGGCAAGTAATTGTGGAGTAGTGTTAAACTTAGGGTCATTTTACAGGGGCCAATGGGCTCCTGATAATGAATGCTGATCCCTATGATTGGATCACGTTTATAGAGCCTTTAGATGGCTGGTGTTGAATTTCCTAAAATTAGGGCTATTACCCAATCCTGGATTACCATGCATTTAATGCCATCAGAAGATAGAATATGCTAACCAAGATATTTTACCCATTTATTCATCTACGTGTGGAAATTAGGTAGCTTTTGCCAGGGTTGTATATGGTTGTAGGTAAACTCCCAGAGTGTTGTGTGTGTTAGACACACTGAAGATCCTCTAACCTGAGACACTGGAAAAATGTGATGCAATTTTAGACTGTCTAGTATAAGATTACAATAAGTATTAGTTAAATTTTACCTTGTATATGATCGCTTTTGCTTTGAAAAGTTCACATTTTCTAGTATTCAGATTTATTCCTTTTTTTAAATTATGTAATTGATATTGAGGATGCCTATTTATTATGCAGATCTGGAGCCTGGTGACATTATAGTCTTTGTTTAAAATTCACTACATGGTGCACAGTTTTGTTGAGCATTGACTTGAAAATAAAAACCCAATTCCTACTATGCTGCTGGATGTGCTCCCAGCATTCAGCTTTTAATGGCTGACCTGGAAAAAACCAGGCTGATTGTATCACTGCTCAGTCGATGCCAGCTTTAACACAGAATGGTGTACAGATGGAACGCGAGTTCATAGCTGAATACTATTTTATTGTTATTATTATAATTTTATATAAAGTTGTTTTAAATTGACTTCCTTACGGATTATGAATTCCAGCATACATTAAGAATCTTGCTGGTTGGTTCCAAAATCTGTCCAACCCACCCCTAACAGGATTAAATAGCATTGTGTCTGCAGAGCAGATGAACAATTTTATTTTCCTATCAATATGAAAACAGTAACTGCACAGAGTGTACCACCCAAAAGGGCATAAGAGGTTAGGGTACCCTTCCTATAAGGAGAAACACAGACGTTATGGTGCATTTACACAGAAATTTATTTGACAGATTTTTGAAGCCAAAGCCAGGAATGGATTTCAAAAGAGGCAAAATCTCAATCTTTCCTTTATGACCTGTTCTCTGTTTATAGTCTGTTCCTGGCTTTGGCTTAAAAAATCTGTCAGATAAATCTTTGTGTAAACGCACCATTACTCTAAAGTATGCTGAAGTGTATTGATGATTGTCCTCCCTATTGCCTCTTACACCCCTTGAGGATGCATTTTTTTTCTTTGTTTCCCACTAGAAAGGTGCCCATACACTGTCTCTACCGATCTCCCTGTACCCATAATCGTTTGGCACAGAGACCCATTAAAGAGCCTTGAAATATTTTTGCCAGACCACAACCACCTCTAAGAGGAAGATGATGCCTCTGCAGATAGCTTTTTTTCATCAGTACAGAGCAGAATACTGCTTGGCCCAGACAGTAAGCATTAAAGCAACTCTGTACCCACAATCTGCCCCCCCCCCCCCCCCCAAAACCACTTGTACCTTCGGATAGCTGCTTTTAATCCAAGATCTGCACTGGGGTCCATTCGGCAGATGATGCAGTTATTGTCCTAAAAAAACTTTTAAACTTGCAGCCCTGTGCCAAACGGGAGTATCTGTGCCCTAACTTTGCACCACCCCTCTGTCCCTCCTTCCCACAATCCTCATCATTAGGAATGCTCCAGGCAGATTGTCTCCTATTCCCCACCTGTTTAGCCCGGAACATGGGCTGGATCGTTAACCACCTGTGCAGCATGGAGAAAATGTTCCAGTGGCATTGCTAATGATGAAGAGGGTGGGGAGGAGGGACGGAGGGGTGGTGCAAAGGTAGGGCACAGATACTCCCATTTGGCACGGGCTGCAATTTTAAAAGTTGTTTTTTAGGACAATAACTGCATCATCATCCGAAGGTACAAGTGGTTTGGGGGGGGGGTCAGATTGTGGGTACAGAGCCGCTTTAAACTAAATTTTGAATGCCTAGTTTAACACCTATTTGCACAAGTGGGTATTTGTTTTGGCTGGCGCTGTAAGCGACCTAATAGTAGTTATTTGCACATAATGATTTTATCTAAATAATCCTTTCTAGTCCTTTTGTTTGGTTACTTTTAGTAATGTGTTGTATTGAGTATCGATCAAATGCTTTATATTTGCAGACTATTTGTTCTAATGACCAGCAGTTATTTGTAAAAAGATACATCATCCTGTTTACATTGAACAATTTATTATCTTACACACTTACTTGATTGCATTAGAATATGCTTGTGTAAATTGCCCTTTTATACATGGCCAGTAATGGAGATTTTTTAAATATAGATGTCTCCTCCTATGCCGTCCTCCTTGGTTTGACCTACCCGGAGATGGATGGTTTGTAGGGAATGGCCATCTTAAAGGATTTTTTTAAGGAAATTATTCTCAATATAGTGTGTGTGCGTGTGTGTGTGTGTATATATATATCTATATCTCTATATCTCTATAAAGTATTAATGCTGTAATCAGAAAGGACGCATAGTATATGGCATAATTTTTTATGCAACTGTCCATTCAATTTTTTTTCTTTCATGTGCAGTCGAATAAAGCTGTTTGCTGTATATTGTACAGATATGTCTGGTTCATAAATGAATGTACACAACTTAATTTGGTGCATTTATATGGTTTGCAATGTTGCCGGTAATAAACTCCAGACATACATGCTGCTGTATGGCCTTTCTGATAGCAGTGGAATGGCTCATTGCACTCTGTGAAGACACATTACATAGAGAGCACAGAGGCTCCCTAATAAAATGAAATATGCCATTTCTATGCATGCATTTCCTCCGTTGAATGATTCTCCTCTGTCTTTATAGCATGCTGTACTGTAGCATTCCTCAACATGGTACATCTGGCCAGCATGGAGCCTCCAAATGTAAATGATATTAAAAGGAATCCCCCCCCCCCCCCTGCCAAAAAAAAGCTTGCCTACAACTCCATGATCCAATGTAGAGGACCCATTTTCACCCATATAAAGCATCATAAGAAATAATTTGCCTAAAAACTAAAAAACAGCTTAGTGATTTTCAGGTATCAGCTGTAACACCTACTTTAAGGTCCAATGAAAAGCCTTTTCTTTTAAATCTGGTGTCAGAGTTATTTAGATTTGTAATTTTGATTCTATTTAAAAAATCTCAAGTCCCTAAAAATCTTCCCATACTTATCAGCTACTGCATGCCCTGCAGGAAGTGGAGTATTCTTTTCAGTCTGACACAGTGCTGTCTGCTGCCACCTCTATCCAAGACAGGAACTGCCAGAGCAGCAGCAAATATTCATAGAAAACCTCTCCTGCTCTGGACAATTCCTGTCTCAGACAAAGGTGGCAGCAGAGAACATTGTGTCAGACTACAAAAGAATACACCACTTCCTGCAAGTCATACAGCAGCTGATAAGTATGGGAAGAAATTACAAATCTATATAACTTTCTGAAACCAGTTGATTTGAAAGAGAGATTTTCACTGGATAACCCCTGTAATAACTTTGCCTTAGTGTATTTCTGTGCAAATATGCAAAAGTGCTAATGGTTGGTACATTTAATTGTTTCAGTGTTTTCCTGAATGATTTCTCTTTTCTAATTTCAGGTCCCTGTATTAAGGCCCATGGACTTGATGGTAGAGGCCACCCCAAGAAGAGTGTTTTCCAATGCACATACATATCACATCAACTCAATATCCGTGAACAGTGACTATGAAACATACATGTCAGCAGATGACCTACGAATAAACCTGTGGAACCTAGAGATAACAAATCGAAGTTTCAGTATCCTTTTTCACTGGGATAAGCTTACATCAAATAAATGCTTTCCACACCTTTTAAAGGGTTTTTCTGATTTCCATAAAGTTTGGGCTATTGGCAGGGCCGTCTTATCCATTGGGCAGGGTAGGCGGCTGCCCGGGGGCCTTTGCGTCCTAGGGGGCCCCTGCCCTCTGTGACCTGTATTTTTAGCTTTATAAGACGCACTTATAAAACTAAGTGCGTCCTATAAAGCAAAGACTGCTCCCAAGCAGTGCCGAGCACCGCAAGGAAGCCGTCCCACCCGCCCCTTCTATTGCCGCTCACTATGCATATGCATAGTGAGCGGCCCTGAGCCACCCCCTCCGCCCGCCCCTTCTATCGCTTCTCAGCTGACAGCCGATCAGAAGCCCAGGAAAGTGCAATGAGCAGCACTTTCCTGGGCTTCTGATCGACTCAGCTAAGCGACGATAGAAGGGGTGGGCGGTCCCGGAACTCACCCGTCCGGCGGCCCCAGCAGCTCCTCTCCCGGCAGCGCGCACTCCCGACATCCTCCGGCACAGGCAGCGTGGTACAGAGACGCTGCCTGTGTCCTGGATGTGTCATGCAGCAGGTCACTTCCGGCACAGGCAGTCTCTCTGTACCCTGCTGCCTGTGCCCGGAGGATGTCGGGAGTGCGCGCTGCCGGGAGAGGAGCTGCTGGGGCCGCCGGACGGGTGAGTAACTGGTTTGTTGTTTTGGGGGGCACTGGCTACTATGGGGGCACTGGCTACTATGGGGGGGGGGACTGGCTACTGTGGGGGGCACTGGCTACTGTGGGGGGCACTGGCTACTGTGGGGGGCACTGGCTACTGTGGGGGGCACTGGCTACTGTGGGGGGCACTGGCTACTGTGGGGGGCACTGGCTACTATGGGGGGCACTGACTACTATGGGGGGCACTGGCTACTATGGGGGGATTGGCTACTATGGGGGGCACTATATGGGGGGGATTGGCTACTATGGGGGGATTGGCTACTATGGGGGGCACTATATGCAAAGATGTGGGGGATTTGATGGTGGCGGTTGGGGGGGGCCAATTCGCACCTCTGCCCAGGGGCCCATAATACTGTTAAGACGGCCCTGGCTATTGGGTTACATGTTATTTACATACGGTCTGTAACAGAGAGACTTCTCACATCAAATCAAATGATCCTATTTGTGTTTAATCCCTTGCTTGTTTGACAGTCCATACTCTGGACACTCAATTTTCTCCCATTTTCCCCTCCTCCAATCTCTAATGCCACTTATCTCCACTGCTCCCTGGTTCACTCTTTGTATTAATATGAATTGTGTTTTACATGCTGGGCAGTAAGTAATGCAGATTCAGTATGAGCAATAGAGCAGCTGACAGCTCACGCAATAGCATATCTGTGTTGAATGTGAAGACATAGTAATTGTAGCACTGCCTTACAATTAATTATAAAAACCGAGCAGGCAAGGGTAACTATAGTCGTTGATCATGAGAAGAGCATTCATGGAAGCTTTAATTCCTCACATTAGAAATCCACAGAACCACAGGTGGCAACAAAACAAAGGTGCAGCACAGAGCTGGTCAGGACAACTTAAAGAGAACCAACCAGCTTGGATATGGCTTCCAGCTGCCTACAGATCTAGTATGCAGCTCCCCTAGCATACGAGCAGCCTCTGCCATTGGTATCTCTATATTGTGGGAAAAAGTGTTTTACTGACTGTGTGTGGCCAGGAGACTGTCGGCTACTAGTCATCTGGGCAGAGAGCCACCCATAACTAGTCACTGCTCTCTGCCTGTCTGCACATTCTGCTGGGATGATTGCCGGGTAGCGAGGCCGCTAATGGGTATCTCTGCTTGTCAATCATCCTTGTAGAGTGTGCTGGCTTCATGCCCCGCAGTAAAACACTTTTCCATGATATGATATCATCTCTCGTATGCTAGGGTAACTGCATCCTAGATCTGTAAGATGCAGTTGGGAGCATTAAAGTTTTCTGCATGTTCTTGATTTTGGATAGTTATCAAATGGTTACCTAAGGGTCCATTTACACAGAAAGATTATCTGACACATTTATATGTCAAAGATTTAAAGTCAAAGCCAGGAATGGATTTGAAAAGAGGAGAAATCTCAGGCTTTCCTTTATGACTTGATCTCTGTTTATAGTCTGTTTCTGGCTTTGGCTTCAAATCTTTGGCAGATAATCTGTCAGATAATCTTTCTGTGTAAATGGACCCTTAGTGGAATTATTTACAGGTAAAATCAATTGGGTACACCTAGCTTCTATGTCTCCCTTCTACTTTTCCAGGTCTTGAATTGATATATGTATACCCTTAACCCATCGAACAACCAGATATTGTGGACATTAAACCAACAAACATGGAAGAGCTCACAGAAGTCATAACAGCCGCTGAGTTCCATCCACATCATTGCAACACATTTGTATATAGCAGTAGTAAAGGAACGATACGACTGTGTGACATGCGTTCTTCTGCTCTTTGTGACAAGCACTCAAAGTGTGAGTTATTTTATAATAAAGTGTGCTGTATATGAGATTATTCTTGGTTGACAAACTGGTTGACTGACTTAAAATAGACCAAGGGAGGAATGTTTTTAGGAGCAGTAGAATCAATGGAGCCGCATTATAGAGGGGTGGGGGTTTCCTCCCACTGCGGGTGGGCCGCCTCCAGTGCTTCAGCCCTGGCTGGTGACATGGAAAAGAATGGCCCATACGCAGGAAACGGGCTGCGGTTCAAAAAAAGAACTGTGGCAAAGGTTTCCCTGTGCTGGCACTAATCTATCCATGTGCAAATCTTAAAGTGACTGTACTGTTTATACTTTGGCTTTAAGCAGCGCATAAACTTTAAAGGGATAATCTGTTTTCAAATTAAATGTTATATAGCAAGATTAGAACAAAAAACCTGTTTAAATATGGTCCTTCTCTATAGGTATTTTGTTCTTAGATATTGACCAGTTTTGTGGATGTGCTTTTTTGTATCATTAAAGTAGAAATATAAAACAGTAAAAGAACAGCTTTCGGTAGCTGGCAGAAATGCAGCTGTGATCATCTGGTATAGTATTATTTTAATTCCAGGAAACATTGTAGCCTTTATTTCTCTGCTTGTTCTTATATTCAGTGCAAATCTGCCATATACATTTTCCTATTCTTACTAGCAGGTGAAGATCATTACATTGTGTTGTAAAATGTGAAAAGCGTGACAGGCAGCAGAAAGAAGTGTCCTTTAATTAACTTAAAGGGAAGGCTACAACTGTACAATACGTATTAGATGGTTCAGTGAAGCATTGGGTGCAAGCAAATGCCCTTAACCTTCTCAGTGTGTGACTTGAGAATTGTAATTAGCTTGGAGGAGAAGCTCTTAGAATCACTACTTGCCAACAAAAATACTATTATTACAGTATACTATTTCTCAGGATGTAACTAAACACTCAAGCAGTCTACACACAGCCATATCATGCTTGTAAAAGTGCCTAAATTACATTTACAGTGAAATCAAAATCTGCACTTTTACTAGACGCTGCAGTATTTGTCTTAAAGTAAGCATATAAGCAAATAAATTTCTATAGCAGCAGCAATGGCCTTCTATACTTGGAATTTGTACATGGTTTAAGCTTGTATTATTTACTTATTGGATGTAGGTCCTCTTTGACACTACAAGTGTTTGCACTAATGTGGATAAATCCTTTCACACCATTGTGTGGCAGACATTGTTATTGGTGCACTTCAGGTTTTTTTCTGTTGTCTTGTATAAGGAAATTTAGGAAATATAATTACTTTTATAGTGATTTCAAGCTATACTCTAGTTCTCTAGGAACTGAAAATAATGCTCGTTCCAACAATTGTTCAAAAAGAAATCCATCAATGGTGATCCACAGTGAAATCCATCATATTTAGTGAGCCAGAGTGTTAGCAAGCAGGAGAACAGTCTGGATCTTCTAAACTAAGCTTTAATTACTGTAGAACCCTTTTGATCATTGATTGGGTCAGCGTACCCCTCAGAGGCAAGTGCTAAATCTATAGTTCAAGCCCTAAAATGTGGCTATATTGCATCTGGAACCTGCCCAGAGAATTTACAGTAGATTATATATTTTTAAAACTATTTTAGAGCTTCTGAAGTTGGTTAGCGTCCTCATTGTAGCATAGATGTGGCCATTGTTACAACCGCTCTTTATTGGTTTACTTGATGGAAAAATTATTATACCTACTGAACCATACCTAAGTCGATGAATAATTTTTCATTTTGCAGAGTAGTGTTCAGTGTAAAACACGCTAGCTCCAGACATTCAAACCTATGTCCCTTTTTGTAGACTTCTATAGGGAGCATGTAACATGATCCCTCAGTGAGATAAGTCTCTTTTCCAGGCAGACTTGAGCTGTTTATAAGATTAAATGATTCAATTAGGGGGAAGGGGGCAGGAAAAGAGTCAGATGAGGGGAGAAAGAGAGGCAATTTTTCTCTTTTAGATTACGTTTTCATTTGCTTTTATTATATCCACTTGTACTATATATTTATGCTAAATTTGTTGAAATAACAATGACCATTTAAAATCCTAATTGGGATAATGTTTTCAGTCTCCAACTTTATTCTGCATGGGCCCAAAGTCAATGTGTATTTTATTTATAGCTTAGAAATCAATTCTACTCTGCATCTTTTTAAGTGTAGAGCTTAAAACCTTCCTAGGTTGGACAGTAGTGGTTAGATGGGGGAAAAAATATATATAGATAGATATTTGCACATTCATCATGTGAATATCTTTTAAAAAGCAGTTTTTACCTTTTTTTCTGTCATTTTAGTTGGTTTTGTTCTTTTTTCATAATTCCATTGTCCTATGATAAGAAAGAATCATCCACCCAGCAAGTTTTGACCTCTCTCGACATTTTTGATTAGATTTTTTTTTTCTATCTTTACCTTGTCACCTTCCAGAATTCAGCAGCTTTGAGTCAATTTTTGTTCAGTGATGGGCAGAGCTCAATTCAAGCAGTTCATCAGAGTTGAAAATGAAAAGTAACATTGACTTTTATGGATGAATTGTCAGACAGTGGGGGAAATTTAATAACTTTAGGCTTTAATCAAAATGCAGAACTGGGAATTACAAAAGAGAAGTGGACTCTGTACAAATAAACAAGGCTTTCCTGCTAGATGGAATATGAAATGTGGAATCATCTACTGTCCCTTTCAATTGATTTCCCAAGTGATCTTAGCATGAATAAGGTGTTGGAGTGGTTTCAGCCTGGCACATCCTGACAATTGTTAAGGAGCTGTCTAGGTGTACAGCAGAGATTTTATTTTAATTTTTAACTTTAACCTATACTTAAAAGAAAATAGTATTTTCTGCAGAAATCTTGGAACTATGCATACTGATATGCTTCCCTATTTCTCCAGCTGTGCAAAATTCCAGTTTCTGTTATGTTCCCATTCTACCTGTTTCAAATATGTCCCACTGTCTTCTCAGCCAATCACAGCGCTGAACGGGGAAGTGGGATGTCAGAGGAAGCTGGCAGAATGGGAACACAGCTGGGACCAGAAGATTGTGAGTGAGGAGGTTGGGTTAAGTAAGGCTCATTTGTTCCTTTATGTCAAGGGGGGCAGTAAGCACAGTGTGGATTTTGCCCGGAAAACCCTTGAAAGGAAATTTTTGATTCCAACAGTATTTCACAGTTTTTAGGGCTATTTTCCCACTACATACAAATGACTGACGTCTTTCCGCATGGCCGTCATCTTAGTGCCAAATGAGGACCATCTATCGGTAATAATGGCCGCAAATAATGTTCATGATTATCCGGCATACGTCATTTTTACATAGTGGGAATATAACTATGATGTTGCTTAACTTTTTAAGTCAAAGTAGGTTAAGTGTCGTGTCATTTAGAAAAACTTTTGACTGGCTCCTTAGACTTATAATAGAGCCCGCTAATGTAGTGCTTTACCACACATTTTTCCTGCCAATATCTTGTAAATATTCGGTATCTAAACACTGGCCCCCAGCAATCAAAACTTTTGATATGTCTGGCTGATCTGTTAGTGATCCTGTATTCATCTAAACACTCTTCTCCCATTCGTGTGTTTTTATAATGCGCCCAGTGACTTTTTTTGGGTAAAAGGTTGTTCAGTCTTTCAAGAAGATCCTGAAGAGAGACTGTGGGCTTAGGCCTGAATTAGAACTCAGTTAAATATTACATATAAAGTTAAGGTAATTTATAACAATATAGCAACAATTTTTGGCTGATGTATTTCTATTATGTAGCCTGCATCCCCAGGGAAGACAGGTACATGTAAGTGTTAAGGCCTTTCACATTCGGCTGTAAAAAAAAACAAAAACTGTACAGCGGTCATGACCTCACTTTCACCTGTTTTTAACACTGTGATCAGACTGAATACCTTGCAACACCTAAACTGTAGTAGTAGTCAGCTTCGCTTTTTGATGATGGGCAGAGTGTGGGGTGATTTATTAATAATGCAGCACCATGTGCACGGCTGACCATTTATATCATCAGTGTACACACCCTATTAAGAAGTGACGAGCCAATATTAGGATGGTCCTGCCATCGTGTTTTGACTCTTTAGTTTGTACATATCTAAACACCTTGCTCATGTCTGGAAAAGCAAGGCTCTGAGGACTTGGTGATTGGCCTTATATTTAAAGTGTCACTGTTATAACTTACAGTAGATGTGATATAAAGCAAGTTTGCAATATACATTCATTATTTTTTTTGTTTTGTTATTGTTTTGCAGTAAAACAAAGCTGAACTTACCAGAAATCCAGATTTTCTGACTTGTGCTGGTTGTGTCAGTACAGAGAGTAACGGCTAAACATGTCTGTCAATCACATGACTGCCTTCTCTCTGTGGCACCTGGGATACACAGGACTTCCTGTTTTCTGGCTTATTTTTCTCTCACAAAGCAGGAAACGGTCAGAAAACAGGAAGTGCAATGTTTTCCATGATAACTTAAACAAAATGTACAAACTTGCTTTATATCACATTTACTGTTGATTTAGATTTTGAAAGTTATAACGACAGGAACACTTTAAACCTGCCAATAAACCTGCAGATATGAGCCAGCCGCTATTTACCTTAGGACCGCAGTACCGCTGTTCATACTCTTGTGGGGTCCAGTACTGGGCAGATTTTGGATTATTGCTGATATGCTAATTAGCGGGTTCAGAGCATTTGGGGCATATCAGTAATAATCTAAAATCTTCCCAGTACCAGACCCCACAAGAGTATGAACAGTGGTACTGCGGTCCTAAGGTAAACAGCGGCTGGCTCATATCTGCAGGTTTACTGGGCCGAACCTGCTAATAGTGCCACTGTGAATACATTAACATCAGTAGATAAAAGGTCAGAGATGAAGTACATGTACTCATGTATGCACTTCTACTAGTTCTCTATTTATTATTCTAGCTTTAGTCAAGAACTAGTAAGCTGAACTAATTTTGATTCAAGAATGATTTTAATAAAAAAAAGACCCTTTATATTCACAGGGAAACATGTCCCAGTAGGATTGTCTTATGAGTTTACATAGATCTGACCTTTGCTCAGCATGCCCCACGCTGTCAATGCACGTTGAGTGATTGGCCTTTATTAGTGGTGGTAGAACTAAGCAATGCTAGTTTCCATGGCTACCAGATAAAGGCATTGAATAAACCTACAAGTGGAGGACCTCATGTGGTTGTTTGCTACCACACAATTTCGACATCCCCCCAATTAGCCTCATTACCATTTTGTGGAGACTTTGTTGTACACCTGATTGTTCGAGCTTTGTTCACAATGTCACTTTTCCAGTGCATGGCCTGGCTGCTCATGAATGCCTTGAAAGCTTTTTGTTGCACGTTGAGAGGTTTTTGCATCTGTTTCCATTAAGTGACTTTAAATTTTAAAAAAAATTTCGATGAATAAAAAAAATAATCTCATAACTGGACTAGTATTAAAGAGGTTTCGAAACCTGGTGTGAACTGCCCCTAGCTTAGTTTTCAGCCCTGGTAAGATGACATTTGTGCTGTGATTGCTGTTTATATCGTATTTTCTCATATCTAGAGATTAATGCAACTCAAATGTCATGGTGGCTGAAGAAGCTCGATGCAGCCCTAGGGAGTCCTGGAAAACATGGATACAGCCATAGGCTCTGGACTCCTTAGGGCTGCATCCAACTTCTTTAGTCACCGGTAATGAAATGCTGATTGATTAAACTATAGCATGCTCGAGTTGCACTCATCTCTTCAATTCCATCTTGTAGGAAGTGTCTGTTGACAGTAACTTTCTCAAAGTGGTCCCTATGGCTGATGGCTGTGGTTTCCAATAATATGTGGAGAATTTTCCCCATAACACCACGGGGGAATTGAAACCTTACACATTGTCCATTTTAAACAATGGGTTGTCTGAGGGAGGAGCCCTCCTCTATTTCCAGTCAAGAGATGAGGATCCTGAAATGGTTTCTCCTATGTTAACTTGTACAGTAACACTATTTCCTAGTCAGATATATGAAAATAGTATGGATATAATTTAAAGATTCTTTATTACAGATTGTGCTGCTGCATTATATCCAATTTAAATTTAAGAAATTATTATTCTATTTCAGTATTTGAAGAGCCAGAAGATCCTAGCAACAGATCATTTTTTTCAGAGATCATCTCTTCCATTTCTGATGTAAAGTTTAATCATAGTGGTCGGTATATCATGACAAGAGACTACCTTACAGTCAAAGTCTGGGACCTCAACATGGAAAACAGACCGATAGAGACATACCAGGTGAGAAAGTTGCTGAGGAATATTATGATTCTGTAATGGAGATATTGGACTTGGGGATATTGTATTATACATTCTTACTGACAAACTAAACATTTCTTATTCTGGCTGGTTAATGGCAATAAGCATTCCTGTCTGCAATACTTAACCCATGTTAAAGGAGCCAAATGCATCTAACCATTACCAAACCCAAAGGTAGATGGCATACAAAAACCAGTGGTGTAATTGCACGTGTACTTAAATAGGGTGCTGATAACAAATGACTGCACAATTATTGCTCTAAGGAAGAAAAAAATTAAAATGCAACCCTCAGACTACAAATGCACCCTTTCTCTATAGTGTAACTAACTGGCAGATTAGTATGACAGACATTTGCTTCTTGTGTGGTATAGAAGTAGAGTGATTTGCAATTAAGCTGTCAACAGTGTTCTGAGTGTTCTGTTTCTATTTCAGGTCCATGATTACCTCCGCAGCAAACTATGTTCACTTTATGAGAATGACTGCATTTTTGACAAATTTGAATGTGTATGGAATGGTTCAGACAGGTAAGAATACATGTCTTGGGGTGTACATGTTAAAGGGATTGTCCAGCGAAAATCTTTTAAATCAACTGGTGTCAGAAAGTTATATAGATTTGTAATTTACTTCTATTAAAAAAAATCAAGTCTTCCCATACTTATTAGCTGCTGTATGTCCTGCGGGAAATGTTCTATTTTCAGTCTGGCACATTACCTAGAACCATAGGAGAGCACTGTCACCCGGGACAGTAGGGCTTGGTGCTACTTAGTCCACTTTGTGTTGTAATGATGTCTGAACCTATTTTCAGTATTGTGTTTGAAACATTATTATAATTGTACAAATAAAAATATATTGTGATATTTGTTTGGCGTAAATAGAATAGTACAAGAGAAAAGTAGTTGCGTACAATAATCAGTTGGATTTTGGCTAAAAATGTTCTATTTTGAAATGAAATCCCGATTTGATTTTTATACGTTTTTTTTTATTTGTTAAACGCATTGTGTATAAGTGTTTTGGTGATCTAATACTACAACCTGTGTATTTTGTCTTCCAGTGTCATAATGACAGGTTCATACAATAACTTCTTCAGAATGTTTGACCGCAACACCAAAAGGGATGTCACATTGGAAGCCTCAAGAGAAAACAGCAAGCCTAGAGCAATTCTCAAGCCACGCAAAGTCTGCGTAGGAGGCAAACGCAGAAAAGACGAAATTAGCGTGGACAGCCTGGACTTTAGCAAAAAAATTCTCCACACTGCTTGGCACCCTTCAGAAAACATCATAGCAGTGGCAGCCACAAATAACCTGTATATATTTCAGGACAAGGTTAACTAGAACATTATTAAAGATATACTAGGTACCATGTGTTCTAAGGCTTTTTAATATTATTTTTCTCTCTTCCCGTTTTCTAATATATTTTTTTGTTTACTTTTTATTTCATTTATCAAGTTCTTCCTCTGCTGAGATATAGATGAAATAAACAGGCTTCCCAATTCCCTATTACACCAGTTCAGACAGCTGATATTCAGAGGTTTTTTTTGTCATTTTTTTTGTTTTGTTTTTATTTTGTTCGCAACCTTTCTTGCAGCAGGGTTCTCAAACATGCTCCATGGGAGTGTATTTTTGGCCTCTCGTGCAGCAATGAATGGTATAAGCAAAAGACTTTGGGCAAATCAAACATTGGACGTATATAATTCTTTTTAATTGATAATTCAATTTTTAATAAAAGATGATCATTGCAAATGCTTGTTTGTCCTTATTTGTAAATATTGACTAATGGTTCTTTCTGAACAGTAATGAAGGGTTGTATAGTTCTTGTTAAGGTTATGCTTGTTTAACCACAAAAGCTGGATCTAGTCCTGGGAAACTGGGAAGCATTTCCCTGGACTGGATCCAGCTTTTCCTTGCAGCTGGAGCAGCACTGAGTTAAAAGGCTTTTTATTAGATTTTCTGTGTTTGTTCCTCTCTTGGTTTTGGCTAAAAATACTGACCAAGTTACTGTGTGAGAACCAAGCCAAAAATGTTCCCTTCCATAGAGGTGAAACCTCCACCATTTCTTAAGACATAATTTACACACTTTATAACTTATACATGATAGTATAGTGGCATCTAGTAGGCTATGCCCTGATCAGGACATACATAGCTACTCATTTAGAATAATGTCATTTAACTGGGAATCATGCGATCCCCTACATGTATGACATTCCTGTGTTTGCAAAAATTGACACTTTTTTTTTTTTTAAATACTTTGTTGAAACCATTCTCTGACAGCAGGCAACCAACTGAGTGACACTTCATCTCAACAGGAAAATACTGATGCAAAGGCATACTTGGTACAAATAAATGTAAACTGTTTATACATCAGTGAGCACAAGTGTACAGACAAAGAGAGGACCTCCACTTGCTCCTGGCTCCCATAAGTTTGTAGTGTAATCCTGTGATCATTAAAGTGACTCTGTACCCACAATCTGACCCCTCCCCCCCCCCCCCCCCCCCCCCGAAACACTTGTCCCTTCAGATAACTGCTCTTAATCCAAGATCTGTCCTGGGATCCATTCAGCAGGTGATGAGGTTGCCATAAAAACAACTTTTAATCCGGCAGCGCTGTGTCTTAACGGCCGGGGCTTACATTTGTATATGCATTAGGCTGGCACACCCTCTGTCCTTCCTCCCCGCCCACCTCATCATTAGGAATTCTCTAGGCAGATTGCTTCCTATTCCCCACCTGTGTGTATTATGAACATGGGCTTGATCGTTAATACACCTGTGTAAAGCTCAAACAGCAGTAAATGTTCCTGGAGCATTCCTAATGATGAGGTGGGTGGGGAGGAAGGACGGAGGGGTGGTGCCAGAATAATGGATATACAAATGTAAGCCCCAGCCGTTAGACACAGCGCTGCAGGATTAAAAGTAGTTTTTAGGACAATGGCCGCATTACCTGCCGAACGGACCCCAGGACAAATCTTGGATTAAAAGCAGCTATCCGAAGGTACAAGTGGTTTGGGGGGGTCAGATTGGCGGTACAGAGTCGCTTTAAGGCTGTTTGAAGCACTGGGGATGCGGCTTATCAGCTGCTGTATGTCCTGCAGGAAGTGGTTTATTCTTTCCAGCCTGACAGTGCTCTCTGCTGCCACCTCTGCCAGTGTCAGGAACTGTCCAGAGCAGTAGCAAAGAAAACCTCTACTGCTATGAGAATAGCAGAGAGCATAGTGTCAGACTGGAAAGAATACAACACTTCCTACATTAGCTGATAAGTACTAGAAGAGTTAGTTTGTGTACTGAACTGAGTACAGGAGGGGCTCTGTTTGTGGTGGAAAGTGGCTATGTTTTAAAGTTTTCAATAACTGATCGTCCGACTGGCAGTTAAGTCTCCTGCCTGCCTCCACCCCTCTCTATAAGAAGGGAGGGGTAAGCTGCAGCAATAGCGGCCTCACTGTGGCTTATCTCTGAACAAAGGGGTGGACCATGATTTTCCATCATGACTGACACCAATCGCCACCGACATCTGTTGGTGGTGGTTCTAGACTTCCCCATACACGCTCCGACTGACGGCTTAATCCATTGCAAGGAGCGGGATTAGCCAATCAAAGTCTAATGGTACTTTTACACGGAGCGATAATTCGCCCGATCGCACGATTAACGATTTTGAATGAATTATGTTTTTTTTATAACAATCAGCGTTTAGACTGAACGATACATCGTACGGAAAATTCGCTATGCGATCGTTTTGCAATCGTTTAAGCCTATCTGACACACAGGGGAAATCGTTGAAAGACTGTTTACACTGAACCATCTAATTTTTTTGCGAACGATCAACGATGATTTGTGAACATGTTGAAAGATCAAAATTAATGATTTATCGCTTGTCGTTTGATCGTTCGCTGCGTTTACACGTACGATTATCATTCCAATTCGATCGTTATCGTGCAAATTCGAACGATAAATCGTTCCGTGTAAAAGGACCATTAGGTGTATGGGGTTGAGACCAAATAGTTTTCAGAATTAAGCATTGCCCATATAATGTCCCAATTACTTTGGTAATGATAATTGATAATTATGAAAATAGTCTGAGACACTCTTCAGGTGAGTTCACTTAAAAAAAAAAAAAAAAAAAAAAAAAAGAGAGCCTAATGTTACATTACAGTCACCAACTTTTTGTGTTTTTTATATAAGAGCTATAAAACCTACAGAACCCTTTTATGCTTACTCCAAAGATTAAAGTTCAGGTTTGTATGTGATTGTGGACCTGCTGAATATCTGTTACCTACCAGTTAAAGGGAACCGATCACGCAGAAAATCAATGTAAAGCTAAGGATACGTGCTGTTAGATCACCCAGCACACTTCCCAAATATCCCCCTGTAACCTCTGAGCCCCCCTCAATTAGACAGTATTCTTACTTTGATCAGGTCACGCGCTGTATGTAAACTTTTGGTAAGTAGTCAAGGTGGGCGCATGTAGTCACGGTCCGGGGGCGTATGTAGTCACGGTCCAGGGCTGTAATCACGCCCAGAGGGGCGTGATTCGGAGGTTTGCGGTCCAGTGATGTCATCCGGGGGCTTGCGTTCCACGTCGCAGCCGCGCCGACGTTTTCGGAAAGCCGCGCATGCGCAGTACGTCAGCATTGTCTCCCGCCGTACTGCGCATGACGGACATAGCCTAGAACTCACTTAGCGCAAATAAAATCATTGGCGGCAGGGGGAGTTTGCAAAGTAAATCATTGGTGGCAGTGAAGAAAGAACTGATGAGGAATACCAGATTTCAGCAGAAAAATTAATTGAGGTGAGCCCAGCAGGTGAAACACAGCCTCCAGCGACTATCTCCGGCGCTGAGTGAGTTCTAGGCTATGCGCAGTACGGCTGAGTGAGTTCCGTCATGCGCAGTACGGCTGGAGACGACGCTGACGTACTGCGCATGCGCGGCTTTCTGAAGACGACGGCGTGGCTGCAACGTGGAACGCAAGCCCCCGGATGACGTCACTGGACCGCAAGCCTCCGAATCACGTCCCTCTGGGCGTGATTACAGCCCTGGACCGTGACTACATAAGCCCCGGACCGTGACTACATACGCCCTGGACCGTGACTACATACGCCCACCTTGACTACTTACCAAAAGTTTACATACAGCGCGTGACCTGATCAAAGTAAGAATACTGTCTAATTGAGGGGGGCTCAGAGGTTACAGGGGGATATTTGGGAAGTGTGCTGGGTGATCTAACAGCACGTATCCTTAGCTTTACATTGATGTTCTGTGTGATTGGTTCCCTTTAAATAAAAATTTCTGCAAAGTTTTGTCATTTGTCCACCTCCCCAGTGATAGATTTAGCAGGGATTAGCATGCTGCCTCTGTGCTCCCACCAGCATCTCCAGAATAGTGATGCATCATACCAAAAAATAGGAAAAAATGGAAATCTAAAATGTCTTGATGTAGTATAAAGAGTTTTGATGGATGTTATGCCTAAACATTTACATAAAGCATGTCGAAACTTGTCTAGTACTCCTATGTATTTTGTATGTGGGAAAGGGGACCCCAAACAGAGAGCACTGTGCTTCAACAAAACTATTCAATTTGACAACAGAAATACGGTAAAGTATTGTTAAGTCTTTGTCCTTTATTCCAGAGTGCTGTACATGTAAGGGGTTAACCTACAGAATGTAACATAAAGAGGAAAATGACATGATTAAAGTAATTGAATGGTACACAGGGAGACAGAATAGTGTACAAGGTGAGAGGAGGGAAATAGGAGGTGAAGAAAGGTTGTAGCCTAGTCTAGGGATCCTTATAGATTGAAAGATCTCAGGGTGCCTTTACACAGAGGCACTGAAAACTGCAAGATTTCAGGATTATGAAAGTCTATGTAATGTTTCTTGAGGCATAAGATGTGTTTCTTTATGTTGCCGTATGCTGCTATTTGTTACACTGAAAAATAATTATTTAACATGGATCATAAAATGCAATTTAAAGGAGTCATCCGGAGGTCAAAAAAAAATACAAGAAGAGCTACTCACCTACCCTGATAAGGATGCATACTACAGGAAGAAATACTGATGTGAAATAAAGTATATTAAAAAAAAGCCTCCATATACCCTCTTGTTTTGGAGGGTTTATAGTTTAGCTGCTTCTATTACAGATAAGAACAAACTGCTCAATAAACAAAATTTATTGCCACTTTGATGAAATTGTATTCCTGAATCGTAGAAGAATTCTGCCAGGCAAGCTTGCACCCCCTTTTATGTCTCCTAAGGCAGACTGCTGCATGCACCACTTTATGGGCTGAGTTTTGTACGTCTTCCACAGCCATAAACCAGGGAAGTACTTGCCTAGACTTCAAAGCAGGTTTGACACAATATACAATATAGTTGTTGCCATTAAATACATTTATGTCTCCTACACAGAAATCTTTGAAAATAAGTCTCTGGTGCAGAAATGCTACCAGGAGAATGTATCTGAACCAGGTAGCAGAAATGGGTCATATAATACCATATAATCCTCCAATTACTTTGGTGTTTGAATTATTAAGAGAGTTCTCTTCTACTATGAAAAGCCTGATAGAGATGAGTGAACCTCGAGCACACTAGGGTTTGTCCAAACCTGAATGCTCGCATTTGGTTACTGGTGGCTAAAGAAGTTTGATACAGCCCTATGGAGTCTCTAAAGCCTGATGTTTCATTACAGTCAACACATTTAAAATGCTCATTAATGCTCCTTCATTTAATATCTATATGTGAAAACTACAAAACCCATATATGCTTCATTTCAAGATTCATCTCAAACAAAATGCTGTTGCCATCTTCTGGGGTTCTTCTTGCACAGTTAGACATGATCACAGAACTGCTGAAAGCCATGCCTACCAGATAAATACCATTTTCTGAGAAGTTCTGGTATTTATTTATGGCTGTATAGGGTAGATATGATGAGGAATAAGGCAATACAAACACCTGAAATATGGCCACCATGTCCACTTGGCTGATTTCAGGCATGAGGTCACTAACCAAACAGCTGTAAAGGGGCTCCCAAAAAAACAGACAGTAGTTGCAGTTAGCAGATTTAAAGAATACACATAATACACCCCTGCAGTGAGTCAGAAATCTAGACCCAGGGCTCCCACCATAATGATTGTACAATGGTCTCAGCGAGTTATACAGCCTCTTCTATGGGGACCTTATGGGTGTCTAAGAGGCTACTGTTTGTTGTATTTTTTCCCTGCTGTTACCCATCTTGAGAGGAGCTATGCTGCCCCTCCATAGAACTATTACACCATTTCACTTAATCTCATTTGTTTTTGGCTGTGAACATGTATTTCTCCAAAAAATAACAAATTAAGAATTTGGCCTCAGGTTAGACCAGGCAATTACCATTCTGGGTCAAGCTCCAACAAGAGAGACTACCATCTCTAAGGAATGTACACGAATTTCTTGAGTTTCAAAACATCCAGAGTAATAATTTATATAGCACTTTGTACCCTTAACTTCCTTAGTGTATTACCTTCCCCATATTCAAGTCAGGGCACAACAATTCTACCCAAGTTAGCATCAGGCTGTATAGAACCCAGGCTCCTTCCCTTCTGATCTAGAAGCCAGGAAACAACATATCTGGTGATGAATCCGCTCACAGCATCCCACAGAGAACAAGACTGAGGGCAAACAAAGGCTGCATTCAGACACACTAAAAACAGCAGCCATTATGTGATATGGCTGTGTCACAGAACTGCCGCTGTCTATGATGTTCACCCGGCCGGTACTGCAGTACCAGCCAGGTGAACATAACTTCAAGTGAATTGGAATGCGGGCACTTTTGGGTGTGCCTGCGCTCTAATCAACCATAGAACACGATGTAAAGTACGGCCGGCAGCCATACTTTCCATTGTGTGCACAGGCTATTTTGTGCAGCCGCTGTTCACTAAATAGCGGTCGCACAAAATAGACATGAGTTTTCTGTTTGGCTGTATTTAGAGTGTATACATTGCGGCCATTTTTCCACCGAATATAATGTTATTTCACACTTCCAATAAATAGCGTCCGTTGTTGCAATGTGCAATAACAGACGTTATTTTTTTAAAAGATACAGTGTGTGAACATGGCCTAACTGTGATAAGGCATTACCTCCCCCCACTTAATCTATGAAAGCATATATACATTTACCATGATAACTCTTTAAAATACTGCTAGTCCTGAAGATCAGGAACATACTGCCTGTTGCCAAAAAATACAAAGCCTGTTTGTAAGAACTGATCAAAATGGATGCACACAAATGCATCCGTCTGTTTGAAAAAACGGATGAAAAAAAGGATTGCAAAAACAGTGTGAACCCAGCCTTACAGTTTCTTTCGTTTCATGCATATTAGCATTAAAAAAAAGAATCTTTTTTTGGCTTCCACCACAGACCACAGCTGACATCTCGAAGGTTAACCTGCTGGACATTACAAACCACATATTTCATTCTTTAACAGTTCATTCATTCTAAACTGAAGAGGTCTATCTAGAAGAGCAAAGATAAGATATTCTACTTGGGCAGTGATAAATTCTATCCCATAAAGATAGCAATTTTCTTTGAGTATATGAAGAAGCCAGCTGTCAATCTTATAAAATAAGGACACTTAAAGCTAAGATTTTAGAGCTTAAGCTAAAGATATACATTAGTTGTCCAGAAATCAATCACACGTGCGCTCCCATAAAGATGTCAGATGCTTCTAAGATTTCAACTGTGTTATGAAAGAAACATAGATGTGAGTCTTTGTTCTCTAGTCTGCAGACACTAAATACAAATCTGCCTACAGCGTTTTGACTTCAGTAAGTTTCTTCTTTTCATCACAAACTCTCTATTGCATTGCATTACCTTGTGTGCAATTGCAGGGAGATAAAAGCTCACCTAAAAAATTATCCAGAAGAGCGAGAACCATACACAATAGACAGGTTCATGTGAATATAACATTGGCTGTTTCACCTACTAATGAAAACCAACCTTTATAAGAATAACTGGAGGTTCTTCATACTAAATCTTGTAGGATGACATTCAATTTCTAAATGTATTGGCAAAACACATAATCTCAGCCACTGGGTGCTAAGGGCCATTGTTTTAGCATTAATGGGAAACTATCAGCAGTTAGACAAATCTAACCTGCTGATAGCTCTCTATTGTGCATGGGGCGCTGAGGATGAAGGTATGTCTCTTAACTTCATCCTTGGCACCGTTCCCATGCAGTTTTTAATGTAATCCTGTGTCAGGTAAGGCCACTTGGAGCACTGGGGGACAGGGCTACCACCCCCAGAGCACTGTTTTGATCGTCCCCCGACCGGCCCGTTCCACTGATAATCATTAGAAGTAGCAGGCCGTCCGGGGGTGGATCTGACAAAGGATTACATTAAAAACTGCATGGACAACTGCATCAAAGATAAAGATAAAATACATACCTTCATCCGCAGTGCCCCGTGCGCAGTAGGTATGTCTAACCTGCTGATTGTTCCCCCTTTTGAATAGGACTGTGCTTAGGTTCCGTGCACAATGAATGACCAGGAGTGCTGTACTGCTATACAGCAAAGTGTGACACCCACCTGAGAGATAAGAGTTGTAGTTTAGGGCCAGCTAAGAATTGTAGTGCTTCAGATAGCGTATATGGTTCTGGTGGTCTTAGCGACCTTTGCCAATGGTAGTCTTTGACCCTTGGACTGTCAGGAACTTACCTTACCGGGTTGCGGTGCCGTCCTCCTGCCGGGGCCGAGTGACATCACGGAGACCCGACGGCGTCCCTGGTTACCAGCTACGCCGCGGGCTCCAGGGACGTGCGGCCGCTCTGCTGAGCAAAGCAGTGCTCAGCTGAGCAGTATCAGGCCCAGGCTGAGTGGCAGAAGCCTCTGCCACCCAGCTTGCAGCCTTACATGTGTTGTGGATCAGAACTCAGGAGTCCGGACCAATCACATTCTGGTCTGGGGCTCCTGGTCCTGTATTTAAAGAGCCAGCGGTCATTCACTGATCGCTGGCTATTTGGTTAACTCCTGGTCCCAGCTTCCCATTTCTGTTCCTGCAATCCCCGTTCCTATTCCCTCCGGCTGCTCGACTTACCTTTGACTGTGCGATTGTATTGCTGATTTTGTACTGCGTTGCCCGTGTAGTTTTGACTTGGCTCATTTACCCTTCTCTATTGTGTTTGTCTGTCTGTCCGTCCGTCCGTCATCACATATTCAGCGTAGGGAACGCCTTCGTGGTTGTCCGCGGCCGCCTAGGGCCGACTGAGGTAAGTAGGCAGGGACAGTGGGTGGGTTCAGACCTAGGGCCCACTGTCTTGTCCTGTTCGTATCTCCCTATCCTGACAGGGATAATCTATAGTAATGGTGTCTGTGTACAGGTGTACCCATGATGATAGGTAAAGAGAGGTTGGAACTGACATACGTGTAAACATGAACCAGAAATTGAAGAAAATTCCTCTTTGCAAACCAATATAGGATGCAGTCTCTTAGGGCATAAGATAATGACAAGTTTACACAGTTTAGGCTTCATTGTATTAAAAGTAGTTACAATCCACTTAGTTTTAGTGACTTTGTAGAAAAGAATTGAAGTGTTGCACCCTGAGTGTGGCTTTAAAGTTACAGTCCAGAAATCCAGAAAAAGAGAGGGTTATTCCTAGGTTGACTGCCTTATTCAGTGCCTTATTTACATGATCCATGCCGTGACCTGGAGGAGGATCGCGGCACGGATCTCCTAGCCGAGGCCCCCGGCATCCCCCATATTTGCGACCACGAACATTTTTACGGTACGTGTGAATGCAGCCTAAACTAGTCTACTTTGATTCAGCCATCTAAGGAAACAGGGATGGACTTTCTAAAGGCTTCTAGCAGCTCGTGGGGGATGTGCATCACATGATCTGCTTCTCATACATGTTACAGGTCATGCAGAATAGAGAATATTAAAGGGCTTTAGACATGACATAGCATATTGTGACTATATAACATCACCATGTTGCAGCACATGCCAAAAGTAACAACTGATGTACTGTAGAATAAAAAAAAAGGGTGTTTTTGTTACATCTGTATATGGTGCTTCATCTCATTACTCTGTACTATGGATTATGAGGTAATAAAGCTGTTATGCTTAGGTCTGACCGTTCACACTCAACACACTGGCAGCTTCACTAAAGCCAGTCTCCAGTCTTATGATGTCACAATAAAAATAAATGTCTAAAATTGCCCTCACATGAAAAGAGGAATCTTTTTCTTAGACCGTAATGTGCAAAACCATACAGGAACATAAGGATGTCATTTATATTTATAACCAATACAAAGTGAAAATTAGGAATGGCTCCTGACCGCAGTGTGTCTTGAAAGATGATGGACTCAGAAGTATATAATAATATATCTGCAAGACTTTGCTGTGTCCCCACTATTCTTAGTACTTTAATGAGCATTCCCAGTGACCTACAATGCCAGTCTTTGTGCGCATCCTTTGTGAGTCGGCCTGTAATTGTCTTTGAAGCTGGAATCTTCAAATCATAAGATTTTCTTGTCAGCTTCGTGCGTCCCATGGGATTTGCACATTCTGATGCTTTTCAACAAGCTGTTTTGGACAATCAGAATTGTGGGTTGATTTCTAGCTCTGTCTGTCTGCAAAGTAGAAGGGTTAAAGGTCCAATGTTACCAAGAGATTTATAGCAAGTCAAACCAGCAGGTGCTTATCTACATCTGGCAGGTGCATGGAAATATATTGCCTAGTGTAAAGGATAGAGATGAGCGAACCGGGTTTGAGTTGATCCGAACCCGAACGTTCGGCATTTGATTAGCGGAGGCTGCAGAACTTGGACAAACCTCTAAGGTTGTCTGGAAAACATGGATACAGCCAATGACTATATCCATGTTTTCCACATAGCATTAGGACTGTTTCCAACTTCAGCAGCCCCTGCTAATCAAATGCCAAAAGTTCGGGTTCGGATCGACTCGAGCATGCTTGAGGTTCGCTCATCTCTAGTAAAAGGAAAGCAACAAGAAAAAAATGTAAAAATTAGTGATCTCAAATAGGTTTATTCTACTCTGGCCATTACTAGAAGATTGCAAAAAAATATTTCAGAAAGTAAGTTAGTTTTGTTAACATGAGTTACCTTAGATAAGTAATAAATGTTGAAACCTGTGGGTTTGAAATCTGTATGATATGTGAGGCATGATATTGTCTGGAGGCCATATAATGTGTAGCCCCTTCTATGTAGGCTGAAAGAAGGTTGATAAATTACCTAGTGAGAACACTTCTTACCATGGACTTCCCTATTTTGGTGATTAATCTTTGCCATCTTGTGCTTTTCTTTTTTACTTTTCTAAAGTGTTGAGAAAGAAATGTGAAGTTGGCAGGAGCAGGTATGGTTTCTTGTGGACAATCAAATTTACCATAACCCAGTCTTCCACCATTAACTGCGACTGCACACCAGTCTGGAAAGAGAGTCATTGTGACAGGCACCTATCTTGCCCTTACCTTCCTCTACATACAGAACATGGATAACTACTGTAATTTATGACTGATAGAAAAAGATGTACCACCCCCAGTCTCCGTGTGTCCCCCCCCCCCCCCCAAGATGGCTCATGTAATCACATGTAAACAGCTCCCTGGCTGACTGATTCTGCACTCACAATGAGGTCACCAACAGACCTCAGATTAACCATCCGGGCATCACAGAGTGCAAAATCTGCCGGGCAGGAAGCTGTTTACATGAGCCGTCTCCAAAGGTAGGGGGGAAAAGGGGGAGACCGAGTGAACAGTTCACACACAGTTTTCTGTGTTTTCAGCAGAAAGTAGTAGGCTCAAAATTGGAGGAAGAAAAAAGATCATGAAAAATATGGAAAAAACTGTTAGTCTCCAGGAAGGTGGGACACCCATTTAACAAAAACTGAGCCGAGAATAAAGGTAAGAAAACATAACAGCAGGTTAGTTTTCCTAATAACTCAGGGCCAATGTTCTCAGAAGGTTCCCAGAAAGATTATTCTTCACCTGGTGCTATTGATTATGTATGGACAGTTTGAACACCTTTAATAACCATTATAGAATACAATGTATATGACTGTGCCAATAATAACAGTAATTAGACAATGGTTTGTTTAAGGCTGCTGTCACACACAGCAGTATTTTTTGGAAAACCTGTTCATTCTTCGGGCGGACAGCTGAATCTGCCTTTGCATAGAATGGAGTCTGTGGCACAGGCGGAGAGTGAAGCAGGGGTGCGTGGGACAAGCTGTGAAATCCGCTGAAAGTCCTCCACGTGTTTTCCTCAGTGTGCACATACCCTAAATGTTGAACATATAAGAAAGACTTCTACGTCTACTCCCAAGCTAGATCCACTTCTGGCTTTGTCTCAAAAACAGTCATAGTTTTCCAAGAAAACTCTCATGTGTAAAATGCAACCTAATGGTCATTTTCAACTATCATCCTACTTCTATCTGATGTATATGGCCACCTTTAATATTAATGTCATTCTTTTAGGCAGATAAGATTTCACTTAGTACAAAAATACTACAAAAAAATGAATGTACTGATTACATTATTACATTAATTTACTGATTACTGATCATAAAATCTAAAAAAAATATATATATATAAACATATACATGTAAATAATATTAATGATAAAAAATACACAAAGCTATGTAAATACATACATTCAAAGAAATAAAGGATAACAAGTAGAGGCCTGGAGTATTAGGCTGTCAACCGCATAAACGTAAAGAAAAACATAACAAAGGAAATAAAGCAAATAATGTGGAAGATAAAGGCTTCCACACTACTAAACTACTTCCACACCACTTGCTACATGTTCTGCAGTTTATTACCATATGAATGGGTTAAATCAAGCATAAAAGCATCAAAATCAATATTTAATTATTATCTAAAATATGCGTAGTCATTGCTCTAATAGCATCTGATATAATGTAGAGCACACCACAAATGCAGGTCACCACTTAGAATAATAATTCCTGTCACTTAGAATGACCCTGTTATTGGCAATCTTTAAAACTGCTTCTATAAATGCCTCAGTTGTGATGATGTTCAGTGCCGCATCATCGGGCAGAGTATTGATGGTCATCCATAAACTGCCCCATATCCTGCAATGGATTTCAATAGTATGATGCCCTGTTTATTGCCAAACACGTGCACTAAGTGACCCTGCAATTAGGATTCTTGTTAGCAGCATTTAATTTATGGTACCTAATGCCATTCCGTTTGCCAAATGAGAGAGCCTATTCCATGTACTGGCCACCCTGTTTTGCAGGTAATATAATTTTATTGGTATGACTTTTAATAGAAAGATGTAGTCATTTAGTGTATATCGAAGCACATGAAAATCAGAGTGTTCGGCTTTGTAAGAATTGTATTCACTGATTTGCTTCCCTACCTAGATTAGGAGGCACAGTGCCAACAGCAATAGGCTGGCAAATTAAACCTACTAATAACAATAATTATAATAATTATAACCTTTAAACATATAGTGCTGGCACATTTTACTGCACTTTTCTATTAGAGAAAGCTGTAAGACTATGAAAAATATACTAACAATACAACAAATAGAGAGAGGTTGCTTGCTGCCTGTAAAGACTCAGGCCAGGCCAGGCCAGGCTTACAGTTGTGATGTGGACAAAGAAATACAACTGTATTATGCTTAAGTGGAAGCAGCCTAGGCTACCCTCATACAGCTGTATTTTGGTCAATATTTAGCATCAGTGTTTTTAAGCAAAAGTAGGAGTGGGTCCGACATATAGAAAGAGGTGCTAAACCTTTCTCAAAAATGCAAAGTAAAAATCCTCAGTTCCATAAAATCTACCAAATTTTATTTCGGCATATTAAAATGTGACAGATAAGTTAAAATACGCCTACCTGTTTCGACATGCCATGATTAAGGGACATTTTTGAAACGCGTAGGGGTATTTTAACTTGTCTGTCACATTTTAATATGCTGAAATACAACTTTTATTAAAATTTTATGGAGATGAGGATTTTCGCTTTGTATTTTTGAATATTGCCGGTATACAGTCCGTGGTTCACACGTGCTTCAGCCTGGAAACCTGCTGTGTGAAGTCCCATTTTGGTGAGCTGACAACACTTTGGGGGAGATTTATCAAACTGGTGTAAAGTAGAATTGTCTTAGTTGCTCCTAGAAACCAATCAAATTCCACCTTTCATTTTTCAATGAAAGGTGGAATCTGATTGGTTGCTGGGGGCAACTAAGACGATTCTACTTTAAACCAGTTTGATAAATCTCCCCCTTTATGTCTATATTCTTGTTAAACCTTTCTAATATACTTCCTTCAAGGTGGCTGTATGCCTGGTCTTTGCAGACAAATACTTAATAAATACTGTTACGTAAAGTGGCCTAGTCTAGACGTATTGACACCAAACAAGTAGAATAGATCTCGTAGGTAACACAACATTGAGCAGAAAAGCCCTGGTCTAAATATATGAGTTATCACAAATCTCAATGACAAATTTAGCTCTGCTACATTTGTCTTCTCTATCCTTTTTAATCCTTAAGGTTTCTGTCATTGAAAGTTGCACGTATCGGCTGACATGCGGCTAGGGACTCTCCTCTGCTGCCTTTATGAGAGACACTAATTTGTACTTACTTTGACCCAAAGGATTTTATATAAGAGTATCCTGTAGAGACTCCAGAAAACAATAAAAAGGAGAACAGAAGTCACCAAGTCCCCATAGGCACTAGAGGAGCAGTGCAAGCCCAGCACATAATATCTCCCTACCCATCTATATCTCGTCTCCTGTATTTCTTATGAGACAGTGTGTCACTTTGCCTCAGGGTGCACACAGTAATGATCAGCTCATCTTCTATATTTAGGATAACATTTGTAGCACCCGATAGAGGAAAGGCTTTAATTCTTTTTCTGTTTTTCTGTTATTTTCCTCTTTTCTATTACACAGAACAGTATTGCATTGCCCTTAGCAGATTGTCCCAGTGTTATGCCTTGGTTTCTTAATCCCTACAATCTCTCGGAGAATGTTCTTGGTATCAGTGACTGAATCAGTCTTCATCAGAAAGGGACAACAAGACATGACAATGACTGCATGGGATTGGACATGCTGAATATACTATGTGCAATTGTAGCTTCCAGCTGGAGAAATCTCGGCAAAGTCCTGTAGTGAGAAACATGTTCTCATTAACCAGCCACATCCTCTCATCGATACAGAATTTTCACAAAGCGTGCGCCATATTCACACGTTTCTGCAGTGTGCTTTGTAATGTAGTCAGGCTGGATGCTGTATTCCAGATAATGTGGTAATTAAATAAAGGCGGCATATTTAAGTCATTCCTATTCCATACAGCTTAGTTCATTTCATTAGTGTCAATTATGCCAAGGCACATAAAATACTGGAATAAATAAGGCAACAGGGTTAAGTGAATGCACGTTCTATTGCATAAACATAGTAACGCCTGCCTATGCCTCTTGTATGCGCTAATATACATGAAACTGTTCCTCTTTTTTTCTTTTTCTTTTTTTTTGCAGGATTTAACCCAGCAGGTGCTATCAAGGTCATTTGAGATCCCTTATGTTCTATTGACAGTGGGATGGTAAATCATGCTAGGCATTGCATTAGCTGCCTCTTTGGACATGATGGAAAGCATCATGTAGTTTTGTGAAAGTCCAGGCTTTAAAGTGTCAGTTCCATCTTGGAAGCTTACAGCTCTTCTGCTTTCATGTTCCTTAAGTGACCTTACTACGAGGAAAGCTTAGTTACAAATAAATAACTAAAAATATTTAGCACATAAAATATTGTGTGTATATATGATGCTTGCATAATCCTAATTCACATAGGTGTGAAAATATTGCATATATTTTACAGGTAGTATATGGTAGTACAAGACATTAAATGGGGGGAAGGGATCACTACAGTGATCAGGAGACCAATATCACAGTAAAAGCAAATGCCTGTATTCTTCCATCTCAAAAAGTATATTGGGGACAGAACAGTAATATTGCTATTTTGTACCAGATCCCTTTATTTACTTCTTTTAAGGACCTGCTTACACGCTTCATGGACTTCAGCGCATTACATTGCTTAAAGGGCAAGCCAAGCCAAGGCCTACTTCTTCAATTACACCGGTCAATCACACTTTCACTGTACAATATTATAGGTGAAGGCAGCAGCTAGTCACAGTGCAGTCAGACGGAGCATTATTGTAGGTAGTAGCTTAATCTGAAGAGATGGGTTTTCAAGTTGCAGCCCATTGTCTTTGAGCACCTGCTATAAAACAGAAGAGAGCATATAGACAATGTGACACATTAGTATACCAACATATTTATATGTGCTAAGTCAGACCATCAATAACTATACATTGAACTATCTTTTTTTTTTTTTTTTTATTCAAATGTACAGGGTTATGAAATTAAGTCTGGCAGGTCTAAAACATTTGGGCATTTGAGGTGCAATAACCAAAATAAAGAACACATAACCTAGTGGGACTCTGAAGAGCCCAAAAATAAATTAAGAAACGAACACAGAAAAAAAACAGGAGGAAGGACTGAGGGAAGAAAGGGGGGATACTTTACCTGCAGTTATAAAAACATCATTAATATACTGTAACCAATAAAACCATGAGCGGCAATAGCAGTTATAGAAGTCGTCAAATTGCTCAGTTAGATCTTCCATTAGATAAGTTTTGTCAACTTTGCATAACCAAAGATTAATGGAGGGTGGATCGAGACGTGTCCACAGTGCTGGAATACAGGCTTCCGTTGCATTGATCCCATGTTAGCAGGAGGGGACACAATACCAACATAACAGTATTTTATAGCTCACTTATTGGTATGGGGTGGATATTGAGGCAGTGTGGGTCAAGGAGAGGATACGGGAGAATTGAGCATCTGTTAATGAAACCTCAAAGTCTCTCTTCCAACCAAACAGGTATGAAGGGTGAGACGTGTCTTGAGGAGAGCCCAACATGGCATAGAGAATAGAGAGGGAAAGCTGGAGAGAGCCTTATCCTGTACATAAAGATTCAAATGTGATTCAGTAATCTCTAATGTCCATTTATAAGGGACAATATAAGAAGACAGTCCTGCGACTGGCGGTATACAGTTCTTTCTCCTCACAGGTTTTTAGCAAAGGGCCATCAAGTGGCAATACTACATGGAGAGAAAGGAACGGCTGCACATCCCATCTATGGCTGATACTAATGCAGCTAGGCCTATTTTAACCCTTTGAGGACCAGGCCCAAAATGACCCAGTGGACCGCGCAAATTTTGATCTTCCCCTCCTCCCCTTCTAAGAGCTCTAGCACTCTCAGTTTTCTATCTACAAGCCATGTAAGTGCTTGTTTTTTACAGGAATAGTTGTACTGTGTAATGGCTTCATTCATTTTACCATAACATGTATAATGGAATTCCAAATATATTATTTATGAAGATATAAATAGGTGAAATCGTAAATAAGAATGCAATATGGTAACGTTTGGGGGGTTCCTGTGTCTACGTAATGCACTATATGGTAACAGCGACATTATACTATTATTCTATAGGTCAGTCCGAACACAACCAAATGCAGGTTACACAGATTCTCTAATGTTATATATGTATTTTTTAATGAAATCCTTTTTTTTGGCAATTAAATATTAATAAAATGGGCCTATTGTGACGCTTATAACGGTTTTATTTTTTCACCTACGGGGCTGTATGGGGTGCCATTTTTTCCGCCATGATCTCTAGTTTTTATTAATACCATATTTGTGAAGATCGGACGTTTTTATCACTTTTTATTGATTTTTTAAATATATAATGTAACATAAAATGTAACATAATGTAACATATAATGTAAGAGACCTCCGGCAGTCTGTTTCAACTATCGGGACCCCCTGCAGTCACACTGCGGGGGTCCTGATCGGTAAGTGACAGGGGACTCCCCCTGTCACTTACACTTAAACGCCGCGGTCGCGCCGCGGCGTTTAAGGGGTTAATGGCACGCGGCAGCGCGATTGCTGTTTGCAGCCGGCCCCCACCTGCTATGAAGCACGCTCCGCTCCGGAGCACGCTTTATAGCGGGAGAAACACCCAGGACGTAAGGTTACGTCATGGGTCGTCTGGGGACAGACTTCAATGACTTAACACCAAGTCCAGAGTCATCTAGGGCAGTGATTTTCAACCATTTTTGAGCTGCGGCACACTTTTTATACTTAAAAAATCCTGGGGCACACCACCAACCAAAATGGCACAAAATGACACTAAAACAGTACATATTATACATATAGTTAATAATATAGATTCTAAATGTATTTATACTCACTCAGTGTGAAACCTGGGCCTGTTTTCTTCTCCCCCCTGTGCTTCTCTCCCGTGCTTCTCTCCACAATACTTCTCCCCCCTGCTTCTCCCCTGTGCTTCTCTCCACCATACTTCTCCCCCCTGCTTCTCTCCTGTGCTTCTCTCCACCATACTTCTCCCCCCTGCTTCTCACCTGTGCTTCTCTCCACCATACTTCTCCCCCCTGCTTATCTCCTGTACTTCTCTCCCCCATGCGTCTCTCCTTTACTTCTCTCCACCATACTTCTCCCCCCTGCTTCTCTCCTGTGCTTCTCTCCCCCATGCTTCTTTCCACCATACTTCTCCCCCCTGCTTCTCTCCTGTGCTTCTCTCTACCATACTTCTCCCCCTGCTTCTCTCCTGTGCTTCTCTACCCCATGCTTCTCTCCTGTGCTTCTCTCCAGCATACTTCTCCCCCCTGCTTCTCTCCTGTGCTTCTCTCCCCCATGCTTCTCTCCTGTGCTTCTCTCCACCATACTTCTCCCCCCTGCTTCTCTCCTGTGCTTCTCTCCCCCATGCTTCTCTCCTGTGCTTCTCTCCACCATGCTTCTCCCCCTGCTTCTCTCCCCCATGCTTCTCTCCTGTGATTCTCTCCACCATACTTCTCCCCCCTGCTTCTCTCCTGTGCTTCTCTCCACCATACTTCTCCCCCCTGCTTCTCTCCTGTGCTTCTCTCCTGTGCTTCTCTCAACCATGCTTCTCTCCTGTGCTTCTCTCCACCATACTTCTCCCCCCCATGCTTCTCTCCCATGCCTCTCCCCACCATACTTCTCCCCCATGCTTCTCTCCTGTGCTTCTCTCCACCATACTTCTCCCCCCTGCTTCTCTCCTGTGATTCTCTCCCCCATGCTTCTCTTCTGTGCTTCTCTCCACCATACTTCTCCCCCTGCTTCTCTCCTGTGCTTCTCTCCTGTGCTTCTCTCCACCATACTTATAATCCGCCACTGATCACTGCGCATTGCCGGGGAACAAAACACAGGGGCACCATAGTTTGGGGAACTTTCCCCGCGGCACACCCGACTATGTGTCGCGGCACACTACTGTGCCACGGCACACTGGTTGAAAATCACTGGTCTAGGGGTTAAATTCAACACCAGGGTGTCTGTATATAATTTGATCAAACCATAATAGCCCTGTGTACCACGTGCAGGTCCCCTGGTTCTCACGGGTCCCTACGCTAACTCCACACCGTGTCGGTCAGTGACCCCCAACCCTGCGAAGCGTGCACATGCAGGGAAGGGAGGCCATGTAATGGCCCTGCAACCCCAATGTCACAGGACCAAACCCAAAATGCCCCACCAGAACCCGGCCAGCACCACTGGCAGGGAAGGCTGCCCCCAAACAACACAAGTATGAATATGGTATTACACTCACCACTGCTGCTCACACAGAATGGGGAAGACATAAGGTACTGACATGTGAGCACAGGCATATCCTGCTAATTTTGGTCATGTGGGTTTTATAAAGGAGTGCGAGCTGTTCAGAAAAGTTTACAATATAGCAATCACTTACAGCCCAAAATGAAGGAGGATAATCAGTACAATATTTACATCTTAAGTAACTAGAAAATATTACTCTAAATATCACATTTATTTATTAATAGAAAAACTAGCCGCTCTGGTGGGCATGTATGCAATGTCCCTAAAGAACAACAGAGGACAACAGCTCCTATGATGCTTCTAACATGTTCACATTGTGGATCGTTAAGAAATAGTAACCTTATCCTTAGCCACACTGTGACTTTCTTTCTGTGATTTTTAATCTGGATCATATAAGCTTGGTAACAACTGGTGGTAAAGCCAATTTGTGCAGTGTAGCAATAACTGTCCATACGTTAAAAACTCCAGGGCATCGGCCCTGGTATCTGCCCCACCTGGTAGTTCAATATGGTCAGTTCAGCTGGTGTCACAGAAACAATTATAACAATAAACCTGGCTGCTGTGATTTATTCCATGTTTGTTTGTGTTTTTGGAACGGCAACAAAATGTTACAAATATAAAAAAGAAAATGTAACAATATACATCACAGTGAAATGTAAATTGAGAATGAAGCATGCGATGTGGTCTCAGCTGCATGTGTCCTTTGATGCTGGCTTTATGATAATTTATATCCCTAGTGTGCCTCAGCTTTAGGCCTCTTATACATGGAAGTTGTGAGCAAGAATCCTGTATAAAGACATGCACGGTAATTTTATCTTTTCACTCCAGTTTTCTGTCTTGCACTTTTTCCCTTTTGTAAATATTGTAGATTTCTATGATAACATTAAGAACGTGCAAAAATGTCCCAGGTATACAATAAATGTTTGTAAAAAGGTAAAGATAAAGAGGAGAAAAATGCACCAAACCGCTATGCTGTAGAATGGGTCTGTACAACACAGATCTGCGTTATGGCATTGTATGAGGCCTTCAGCTAGGACTAAAGGGATGACATTCAAGCTAATATTATCTGGGGGGACCTGTCAGAAGCGAATACTGCTATCCTCCATTGATGTGTTATCAATCTTATCCTATGCTCATTGACAATTGCTGCTGAGCTCATTCTTGTGCTATGTGACAACATTATGTTTTACTACTGTGAAGATCGTGTACACTTACTAAAACTGTATGACTATACAGTCATAAAACACTTTAAGGCTGGGTTCACACTACGTATATTTAAGGCTGTATATTTGAGGCTGTATAGCAACCAAAACCAGGAGTGGATTGAAAACACAAAAAGGCTCTGTTCACATAATGTTGTAATTGAGTGGATGGCCGCCATTTAATGGCAAATATTTGCTGTTATTTTAAAACAACGGTTGTTATATTGAAATAATGGCCGTTATTTACTGTTATATGGCGGCCATCCACTCAATTTCAACATTGTGTGAAAAGATCCTTTCTGGGTTTTCAATCCACTCCTGGTTTTGGTTGCTATGAGGACCACAATACTGACTGAAATATACGTAGTGTGAACCCAGGGCTGCGTTCACACTACATATATTTCAGTCAGTATTGTGGTCCTCATATTGCAACCAAAACCAGAAGTGGATTAAAAACACAAAAAGGCTCTGTCCACACAATGTTGAAATTGAGTGGATGGCCGCCATATAACAGTAAATAACTGCCATTATTTCAATATAACAGCAATTGTTTTAAAATAACAGCAAATATTTGCCATTAAATGGCGGCCATCCACTTAATTTCAACATCGTGTGATCAGATCCTTTCTGTGTTTTCAATCCACTCCTGGTTTTGGTTGCAATATGAGGACCACAATACTGACTGAAATATACGTAGTGTGAACCCAGCCTAAATGTCACAAAACCATTGGGTGCAGGTGCTGCTATATATGACAGATATATGCAGATGCGGGTCCATAAAACTCTGCACATTATAAATGCCAACCCTATGGACTGGCACAGCACTGGCACTAGTTGGGTGGATTATGCAGCTGCTGGACACATCTCCTAGTAAGAAGGGCAGACATGTATAAATTAAACATAGTAATTAGCATGCACCCTGCTGGCCTGGTTGCTGGGACGGGCAGAGCAGGGGTATGAGCTCATCTGTGCGACTCGTGAACATGATTAATTTAACCTCTTTAGTTTATCTTATTGATTCTGCCGACAAATTCCCACATGGCTCATTCACATTAAGTTTCACAGCAGGTAATCCATGGATGGCATGTGACATCATCTGAAGAACTGACTAGCCTAAACATTCAATTTTAAAGGGGCTGTCCCATGAAGATCATTGTTTAAAGGTAAATCCAAAACTTAAATTCTGAACATATTTTGCATGTATACTTGAATAAAAATATTTTCATATCACCAGATATTCCAGGAATAATGGTAATGCACTGCCACTTGCTTATATGAGATATAGATCTACCCCTCTTAAAGGAGCTGAAGCTCCATCTCTGCTTGTATTGATCTAGGTCTGTAGGGCCAGTGCTGTGTATCTAAAAGGGAAATGGCACTCTATTGCAAACAGTAGTGTTTCTTTGGTATTATAGCTCAGTTCCATTGAAGTGAATAGAGGGTAAATTGTAATACCATACACAAAATGAGGATAGTGGGGCTGTTTTGGAAGAAAGTAGCATTGATTTTTGTAATCCTGGATAACCCCTTTAACGGTCGTATCCATTGGATCAGGTGAGAAGTAATAGTCAGACATACTCAGTTATATTGTAGGTAAAACTGCCTTGTGCATGTAATTTATGTCACGATGTCTACAATTAGAAAACAAAGAGTTTAGGATTATCTGGCCTCAAAAATGGTACATAGAATTTTATCATAAATCTAAACCCAGCAGTTCCAAAATGCTAGTGCCAATCCCAATTTCTGGTGTTTCTCAGAACTGGAAATACATGGGACTTTTTCTGGATTTCCCATTAGTAAAGTTGAGCAAACTTGCCGAACATTTGGCATTTGACTCCTGGTGGCTGGAGAAGTTGAATGACACCTAGGGCTGCCAAAAAACATTTATAAAGCCTATGGCTATACCCATTTTTTCCAGGACTTCGTAAAGCAGCATTCAAATTCTCCAACCATGGAGTCAAATGCCGAATGTTCGGGTTTGGTCCACTAAACGACTACTGGTAACAGCAAATAAGAAAACATGGATTGTAGGTTAAATGTCCCTTTTAGGGTGCATTCACGCGTACAGGATCTGCAGCAGATTTGAAGTTGCAGATTTGCTTAGAATCTAATCTGGGCCATAAAATCTGCTGCAGATCCTGTACGTGTGAACGCACCCTTTAGATGGAAAATGAAGCTGAAAAGAATAAGAATATTTTTGCAAAATAGCCTTTCATATGGAACAATAGATTGTAACAATAACACAATACATAGAGCAAATATACCAGTAAATAAATTTAATCCATCTCTGTTTAGCTGAATGGTGTTTACTAAGTCACTACATTATAACCTATGAAATTCAACACGGAAAAATATAATCCAGCATGAATGTAAGAAAAGAAGGAAAGCTGGTGGAATTATTATACAATATATTCAGACTCCACAATGCTGGCATATATTATTTTGAGGTGGAACATTAATATGCATCTCCGATTAGGGCTCTTTCCCCTCCGTGAGGCTGTCCTTTAGAATACAGTGTAATGGCATTTTACTGACACTTTGGTGCCACCTACTTGCTCCTCTTATCTTGTACAGGCAGCCACACTAAAGACTGATAACATTTCCATCTTCCTGATTATTCCCACTCCACAACAATCCTGATTTCTGTGAGCGGAAGATCAGAGACTTTATATCCCCACAGACACAGGACAGCTTCCTATCAGAGGATACAGCACATCTAGACACCAGAGTCGATAGGACGAAATACAGTAAACACTAAGGAGAGTAAATGTGAAGAGGTCAGGCAGGGAGGGATGCAAACTAGTATAAATAAATATAATACATAATAACAAGGTTCTTTTTTTTTTCCTAAGACAAAAAAAATAAGAGTATTGAAGATGTCAAGTTCTCATTTCATTTTGTGGGTCCTCCTGACATAAGCAGATTAGAAGAAGGGGGTGTTTGAGAATGTCTTGTGTGTATGAGTCACCTGACAAATAGTTATTAAAGGGAAAGCCGTTGAGTAATTGTCATTTTGCCTTTAGACTGTTTTAAATTTGTTGCTAAGTCACTAATTCGTGAGATAAAGAGATTTAACGGTATGGTTGACTTTCTGCACTTTTCCCTAAATAGAGTGGCAGAAACTGTACTTCGAAAAGGAGATTACACGCCCAATAAACACCCCCTTAGCCTGATTCACCAGCCCTTTGTCTCATATTCACACCCGCTGAGCCTAAAGGGGTACTCCGGGCAACAGTGAAAATTCAGGGGCAAGGGGTGGGGGAACATAATAAAGAAGTCCTACTTACCAGTTGTATCACAGCAGAACAGCGTAATTGCCACCGCTCCCCCGCCAGGCTTCTGAAGCTCCTGGCCTCAGGCCCCAGCCCAGAAATGCCTGCAGGACACCTCTGCAGTCACTGACTGGCTGAGGAGGTAGTTCAGTTGGGGCTGTGACAAAACAGGAACTCAGGAGATACAGGAGCCCGGATGGTGAAAAAGAGCTGTTGATGCTAAGGGGCACGGAGATGGGTTGACACTCCATTTTAAAATAAACTTTCCAACCATCTGACAATTGGGGGGAAAGCGCAGATGGTTAACTAAATAGTAACATCTTTGTGTGGAATCAGGGCACCCGAGGCTACAAAATGTGTAAAAAGCTAAATTTTCTATGCTGACCACAGGTCTTCTTTAAAAACATGAAATATTAAAAAAAAAAAAAAAATAAGATGTTTGGCTTAAATACTAGTAGAAACAAAAGTAGAAAATTAAGAATATGTATATTTTATATGCAGTATTATTTTTTTTTTTTAAATGTCAACTTTATTTTGTTTTTATGTGTTAGGCAAACGTTTTTGCCCATACTGTTGTCAATGGAAAGTGACTGTGACCATGGACTTTAACATTGGGTGTTAAACACAGGTCTTAATGTCTTTATAAAGGTTGGACCTTGGCGGGATTCCCACTTTAATAAAGGTCTAGACTAATGTGACCTGACCTCTGTCTTATGTACATTGTGTCCTTTTATATGTTTGTCTATTGGCAACTGTATGAAATGCTTAATTCTAAAGTGAACTTTGCATTAGGCTCAGACCAGCCACTGTGTTACTAGCCTGGAGGGGGCCATAAAAACAGTGTAAGCAATTTACTTTAAAAACAGCCATCTAGAAGATGAAAAAGCAGGAGAGACTTCACAAAATGAAGGCTATTTATAAAGGGAGGATCCACACAAAGCTAATGGTTCATGTGGTTAGGGTCATCTCATGTTATTTCCCTCAGGAAAGTAGCAAGTAATAGTTAGAGGAGGCTCATAAAACCTTAGGGCCTAATTGCATTTGCCAAGTTTAACGATTGAGCAAAAGAGCCAATGGCAATCCATATGCTATACTGCTGGAAGTAGAAGAATGTGCTCTGCTCCTCTAGTGTGATCCGTCATTCTTATTTGCTTATTGTGGGTCACACGGAGATCCTGTCGGAGACATTTAAGAGGGAAATCCAGCCAACTCATTAAATATTCATGATGACAGGGTCAGAACAACAATCTAATGTACACAATATAATCTATAAAAATTGACTATTGTTTAAGGTAATAGCTTAATGATAGGAGAAGACGGAGTTAAGGATTAAAAACTATATGATTATAGCTACTAGCTAAATGATTTGGATATAGCCACACTATAGAGCCACAATGTATTGATTGGAAAAATTAAGACAAAATATATGTTAGAAAGGCGAATTGGACTGATTAGTGATTGACTGAATACAAGGTAGCAGTATACAATGTAATAAACATAAACAGCCTTGGAAAAATCAGATTGGTTGCAAAAACAAAAAAAATTAACCAATTGTTGGTTAGTAATTTCTCTCTAGGATGATAGGAGGCGACCAATTCATGGCCAGTAATTGAATCGATCATTCAGTGTCATCTGTTTCTGCCACCTTGAATCAGTGTCCTATGCATGCACATAGATGCACTAAATCTCTGTAGATAGAGATGAACAAAGCTGTAATGTAGCGTCCATTTAAGTGTTTGTGCCTTGACCCTATAATGACCCAACCCAGTTTGGTACTTAATGTCAATGATGTCATTTTTCATCTCTGCATTTTTAAGTTGATACAGCCACATGAAAGCTTGTTTTGCAGGACAAGCTGTTTGCAGGATACATATAGTGTAAATGTTTTATTAGGTGTGTGGAAGGTGTGTGTGTATGTGTGGGGGATCTACTGTTGTTCTTGTAGGTTTTGTTTTAATGGCTTTTACTATCTGGTAAATATTATCAGCATCTTATTGTGATGCTGATGACCAAGAAACATGACTTTTTTTTTTTTTTTTACCAATCTAGCATTATCAGGGTGAGTTGCAGTTTTCAGTGGTCCAATTTTGGGGTACATACGACTTTTGCCTTTTTTTATTCATCTTACCTCCCCCCAAAAATTAAAAAAAGCAGCAATTCTGGCATTGTTTTTCATGTGATCGCTTCCACATTTCTGCAGTGTATTATGCCTGTCAATGTAAATTGAAAAATTACAAAAAAAAGTCCAATGGACCCACTGACATCTTTTCTTTTTACTCACCCCTAAAAATATGACTCATTATCTCATTGAAAACAAAGTAAAGCCACTATTACATGGGGCAACATAGAGGAGCAAACAAGCGCTCATTTGCTCCTCGTTCCCCGCGTGTGAGTGCAGAGGGGCCGTGGGGAGCTGCAGATTGTTAGCCCAAAGCAGATAGCCCTTATTTAATGTTTATTCTGGGCTGACAGTGTCACAGAGTGGGTCTGTGACACCATCAGCTCCCACCCCGCTCTCCAGCCGCTGCAATGTTGACTCGCCAACATGTGAACTTAGCTACATATGGTCTGTTATTTATTTGAATGACCAACCTTTAAATAGATTTTTCTGAAGAAAAACATACCTTTTCTTTTATATGTCCTCAGTTTGGGTGTTGTATTGCAGCTCAGTTCCATTGAAGTGAAAAAAGCTGAGTTTAATACCACATTAAACCTGAGAATAGGTGCAGCACTATTTTTTGTAGAAGGCAGCTATGTTCCCCCCCTTAATACTATGAAGTATTTGCAGTGAACATGCCCATATATTCTGAACATCCATATATACACCATTTCCATATTATGACATGCTACTCTTTCTGGTGCCAACATAAGAGCTTAGACAGTAAGTAAATCCTCTGCTTAGCTCTCTGAAGATACATATTATATGTGAACATATATATATATATATATATATATATATATATACATACATATATGTACATACATATTAATAGCTATATGAATATAGCCATTTCCTCTATAATTTGATCAATTGGCTAAAATAGGAAAATATACATAATTCTCATGTATTGTAAATGGTCATAAATATTTCCCTATTGGAGTGTCACACAAAAATGCAATGAAGCAGCTACTCTGGGATCTGGGAAACATTAATGACCCAGCTTTACAATGAAATCTCCTAATATTGCATTGATGTGGAAAGCAATGGCAGGTGGATGTCTAGCTCTCCTGATAAATGGCTGCTTCTTAATCTATAGTCAATGCACAATCAATGCTCTGGACAGGATTATTCACTTATAAGCCATTCCTGGATAAAGACAATGAAACCCTCAATATTAGTGGAACAAAGCATGATGGTCAAGAGACCACCAACACTGCAGAGTAGCCACCAGCAACTCACTAGGGAGTTGTCACTAAGGTACAGTATAAGGAGTACCATAATGTAAAAAATATATTCAGGGGCCATGCATTGTTGTATAAGAATCTATTGAATCCATCTACTTAAAATGTAGAATTATATTTTAGCATATTACCATCTCTAAATAATAATACAGATATTGCAGAGCTAAATTTGACTTTCTGTAGACATAAGAAAAACCTCCTGAGTTATCTTACCTGGCATATTTGGAAAGGAGAGGCTTCAGTTCATCTAGGAAAGAGGTAATATAATGTGGATACTATACTATACTATTGTGTTACAATAGTGTATGCAGAGCTGCTGGGAGGGAGGGAGGCAAAGACAATGCACTGTTAATAGTGCATGTATTCTTTCAATACAGACCTTCATCAGAGGTGTAGGATGCTGGAAACCTCCATGAAAACCTTGGCAGACCTCCACATGTGTAACAATAGACTCTTTTGCCCTCAAGCACCCCCTGCTCAGCCTCTATAATGCGTCAGGGTGCCCAACTATAATGCTTCATTTATAGTAATGGTCCTCTCATATACTCTACCGTTCAAATTTTTTGGGTCACCCAAACAATTTTGTATTTTCAATGAAAAGTCACACTTATTCACCACCATACGTTTTGAAATGAATAGAAAATAGAGTCAAGACATTGACAAGGTTAGAAATAATGATTTGTATTTGAAATAACATTGTTTTTACATCAAACTTTGCTTTCGTCAAAGAATCCACCTTTTGCAGCAATTACAGCATTGCACACCTTTGGCATTCTAGCTATTAATCTGTTGAGGTAAGCTGGAGAAATTGCACCCCACGCTTCTAGAAGCAGCTCCGACAAGTTGGATTGGTTGGATGGGCACTTCTGGCGTACCATACGGTCAAGCTGCTCCCACAACAGCTCAATGGGGTTCAGATCTGGTGACTGCGCTGGCCACTCCATTACCGATAGAATATCAGCTGCCTGCTTCTGCTGTAAATAGTTCTTGCACAATTTGGAGATGTGTTTAGGGTCATTGTCCTGTTGTAGGATGAAATTGGCTCCAATCAAGCGCTGTCCACTGGGTATGGCATGGCGTTGCAAAATTGGGGGATAGCCTTCCTTATTCAGAATCCCTTTTACCCTGTACAAATCTCCCACCTTACCAGCACCAAAGCAACCCCAGACCATCACATTACCTCTACCATGCTTAACAAATGGCTTCAGGCATTCTTCCTGGATCTTTTCATTTGTTCTGCGTCTGACAAACGTTCTTCTTTGTGATCCAAACACCTCAAACTTGGATTCATCCATCCACAACACTTTTTTCCAGTCTTCCTCTGTCCAATGTCTGTGTTCTTTTGCCCATCTTAATCTTTTTCTTTTATTGGCCGCCTCTTTACTGTAGATGTTGACACTGGTGTTTTGCGGGTACTATTTAATGAAGATGCCAGTTGAGGACCTGTGAGGCGTGTGTTTCTCAAACTAGAGACTCTAATGTGCTTATCTTCTTCCTTAGTTGTGCAACGCGGCCTCCCACTTCTTTTTCTACTCTGGTTATAGCCTGTTTGTGCTGTCCTCTGAAGGGAGTAATACACACCGTTGTAGGAAATCTTCAATTTCTTAGCAATTTCTGGCATGGAATAGCCTTCATTTTGAGCGTTTAATAGACCCCACAAATGTGATGCTCCAGAAACACAATCTGCTCAAAGGAAGGTCAGTTTTGTAGCTTCTGTAACGAGCTAGACTGTTTTCAGATGTGTGAACATGATTCCACAAGGGTTTTCTAATCATCAATTAGCCTTCTGAGTCAATGAGCAAACACATTGTACCAGTAGAACACTGGAGTGATAGTTGCTGGAAATGGGCCTCTATACACCTATGTAGATATTGCACCAAAAACCAGACATTTGCAGCTAGAATAGTCATTTACTACATTAGCAATGTATAGAGTGTATTTGTTTAAAGTTAGGACTAGTTTAAAGTTATCTTCATTGAAAAGTACAGTGCTTTTCCTTCAAAAATAAGGACATTTCAACGTGACCCCAAACTTTTGAACGGTAGTGTATAGTTCAAGTCAGAGGGGCATCACTCTTCATATGACACTTGCTACAGATGGGTTAAGGAAGATGACTTGAGAATGGAGAGAAGGTAAGTTTTTGTTTGTTTGTTTTTAATTTACATATATACCTACAGGGATCACATATCAATCCATTTACCTACAAGGGCACCTATCTACAGTTCCTAATGGGGACCTATTTACCTACAGAAGACACCTGTCTATCTGCTAAGGCACCTATCTAAATACTGAGAGACCTATCTACCTGCTGCAGAACATATCTCCATACTGGAGGGCCTATCTACCTCTCAGGAGGACCTATTTACTTACTGGGGGAAATACCCACCTACTTAGGTAGAAATTAATTCTACTTTTGTTACTGTGGGTTGGAAAAAAGTGAGGATGATGCTAAAAACTGTGGAGCCTAATGTGTTTGCTTTGCTGATTCTGCAGAGATCAGCCATGGCTGGAAGAAGTCTCCATATTGGGGCCCAGAGGGACCATTTACTTTATTTGCCTTGGGCATCAAAATATCTCGTTCCGGCTGAGCATGTGAATGTAGCCGTATTCCTTCACCAGTTCCTTTCTAGAGGCTGAGCAGGGGGTGCCTGAGGGCAAAAGAGTCTATTGTTACACATGTGGGGGTCTGTCAAGGTTTTCATGGAGGTTTCCATCATTTTGATGGTAGGATTATTACGGCATGCTATGTTTTTCTTGCAGTCAAAAGTGATGGAACTCCAAACAGAGACTCATGACTGATTTGCTGCACCTTACAGGCTATTCTATAGGAATGTTATGTTTGGTCTGTTAGTCCAAAAAGATTTCAGCGATGAAAAATAGAATGGCTGGCAGACATTTTGGAGCTGGGCATGGGCCTTGTCAATAAATTTTGTCACAACAGTGGATTAGAGCTGCTCCCAGTCAATATGCCAATAAAATGTACAGGTGCATTTATCCCTAAAAAGACAGCTACACGGGACAGTTTATTAAAGGTTTTTCTGCGAATGTTTCTTCTCCTGACAAAATAAACAATATTGATCTGTTTTGTACAAAGAAATGCTCTCGAGCGAGTGAAAATGTAGCACTCACGGCACAGGCTAGGAATAGCAGGGATTTCCCTGGTTCGGTCTCCTAGCAACTATAAGTCCTGACTCCTATTTATGGTGCATAATAGAATTACAATTGGAATTATAGTAAATGACTGTGCATGGGCCTTACATTAACCCCGTAACATACATGTTCCTCTAATAAGATGAGAACTAAATAAACTGTAAAAAATAGGCAAAATAAAAACTATCTAGAGCAGAGGAGGATAAACTGTGGCCCTCCGGCAAAACTACTATTCCCATCATGCCTGGATATTAAAAGCTTTGGCTGTCTAGGCATAATGGGAATTGTAGTTGAACAAGGTCTAGACAGCTAAAGGTCTAACACATCCCTGGTCTAGTCAGTTGTCTAAGGGCACATGGATGTCATAGATTTCCTGCTCTAGAGGTCTTAAACCATCCATATATAATATTAAACAACAATTGATCTCAATAGCTGCCATCCCCTGTAATACTATTTTCCAACGCCTGCAGGTAATATTGCTTGCTGGCCATTACATTTTCTATTTCTCATTTGCACATTTTGCTGCATAAAAAATGACTATATTGCCACAACACAGTAAGGGTATGTGCACACTGAGCAATTCTTGCGGATTCTGCATAGAATTGACAAGGAAAGATTACCGCTTGAAATACATCTCCTTTTCTGCTCTGGCAGAATAGGAGCAGAATTCGAGTGGAATTCAAGCAGAATTTCAAGCAGAATTTAAGCCCCATTGACTTCTACTGGATTCCTCTAGCGGACATGTCGATTGGGTGGAACGCAGATTCCGCACTGAATCTGGACTGCATTCTGGACGGAAATTTCCGCCCTGTGCATTAATGCATGGAAATACAATAGAAAACAATGGGGGGTCATTGTTCATTATTTACAGGCAGAATTTTGCGCGGATTCTGCATACTTTGTGACCTGGAATCTGCTCAAAATTCCGTGAGAATTGCTCAGTGTGCACATTCCCTAAGGGTTGAGAAGTGTTGCGAGTAGAAGATTCTGTTCTATGATTCTTATATGTCTTATTATGGCATGTGGAAGCCATGTTCCTGAATAGATAATTCATTTGGCGAATTGTTTTAAGGTACCAAAGATGTGTGTTATGCAAGCCTATTATGTTGAATGGGAATATGGGGCACAGTTCACACTGTCAGTTCAGTTGTGGTACACCATTTATTGCATATTTATATTACAAATATGCCAGAATAAGTGATGTCCCTTGTTCTGAGTGTGTTCCTTGGGAATGCACATCAGAGATGCATGATTCCATGTACCCCCCATTGAACTGCAGAAATCTGAGGCTACCTGCATAATCTCTGCCACATATTAAAGGGGCAAGAGACTTGACTAATATAGGAGTATGCTGGAGACTGGTCAAGTCACCTCATGTAGTATGAAAGTGGTGTATATTGAACAAGTGCAATTTTTATACATTTGTAAGATGGATGATGGGGGGTGGGGGGTGACAAGGAGTAGAGTCTTGTTAATTTTAGTTTAATTTATTTGTCAACAAAAAAAAAAAAGTATTCAAATTTCCAGAATTTTTTTTTAGATTTTATATGGAGATTTTTTTTCCTGACTTTTATCCAGGGAAGTAAACAGAGACATTGGGGAAGACAAGGCTAACAGATCGGCACCAAAAAAGCAGAAGACGGATGAGTATGGTGCATTTTGTTATTTTATTACTGTAGCAGGCTGTCATTTCTTTCATTTACTTTGGAAACTGATTGATCAATCCGCCTGTTTTGCCCATAGTACTGTGCAATTTCCCTTGCAATACTAAGTACATTTTTCTATAAAATCTTTGTAGTAAGAAGAATGAGGGTTTTTTTCAGTTCAGAATGGTGAAAACAATAGAGTCTAAGTAAATTGTATGGTTGTAGTGTTACTGTAAGCTGGTATTTTTGTAGGTAGCAGTAGGCAGCTTCTACAGTCTGTCCTGTGTCAGGCACCTCTAAAGTAATGGGTTAATGGTAAATGCCGACTGGGGTAAATGAGGGCAGAAGGCATGGCAGCTGCCTCACAAGATAAATGAATTACACAGCACGTTAATCTAGGACATGTGTTGTGTTAAGCTATTTTATTTATTCCAGGATCACCTGAGAGCCATTGCTCACATTTTGTTTAATGCATTGAGCGCTACCCAGAGCAGGGTGAAGCCATGTGTGGTACTGACATACCCATTTGCATATTCCGCTTCATTTACTGATAAATGCCTCCAATTATACCAGGCCGGAAGTGTGGCATCAATTTAGTTTTAATTTTTTTTATGTTGTTGTTTTTCGCTGTGCTTAGGGGATTGGCATTTTTTCTGCTGTTTGTTTTTCATTCTGTGAACACAACACAACAATGAAAAGACAGGTAAAGTGGAACAATGGCAATTTTGCACATAAGTCATGGGTATAGCAGATATACTGTCTGGTGGGTACGCCTTTGCCAGTTAATTTATTCTGTTCTCACAGATGATTTAATTTAGTCAAAAACAACAAAAATCTGATCTTCACATTAACAAATATGTGTATAAGGTAGGTCTGCAATGTGTAATGAGAAAATGACCTATTGTTTAAATCATGTTTCTATGTTAAACATACTTTTTCAGAATTTTCAGTGATGTTTTTTTTCCCAAATTTTTAATTTTAATATCTATAGTATAAAAAAATCTTAAAATCTTCAACTTTTCATTTTATTTTAGTTTTCATTATAAGCAACATAACTTCACAGCAGGTAACACAAACTGGCAGCCAGAAACATATATATATATATATATATATATATATATATATATATATATATATATAAATTTTTTGTCATTTTGGCAAGCCAACTCTAAGGGCGGGTTCACACTACGGAATTGTCGCGGACAATGTCCGCGGAATTCCGTCAGCTGTCCGCCCGCACGGGCACGCGCTTTTCCGCCGGCTCCATAGACACCATTCTATGGGCTGGCGTATTCCGCGATCCGCTAAAAGAAGTGACATGACAGTTCTTTCAGCGTATAGAGGAATACGCCGGCCCATAGAATGGTGTCTATGGGGCCGGCGGAAAGGCGCCCAGATGTGAGGGCGGACAGCTGACGGAATTCCGCGGACATTGTCCGCGAGAATTCCATAGTGTGAACCCACCCTAAGTCTTGAATTGGGAGATAAACTTAACTGTGTAAAAAACACAGTTACAAAGATTCAGAGTGGGACTGGAACTAAAATCAAAGCATCTCTGTACTCACAATCTTCCCCCCCCCCCCCTAAACCGCTTGTACCTTTGGATAGCTGTCCTGGGGTCCGTTCGGCAGGTAATGCAGTTATTGTCCTAAAAAACAACTTTTATACTTGCAGCCCTGTGTCAAATTGGCGTGGCCTAGAGTGTCTTTGCCCTAGACTTGCAACGCCTCCCCGCTCTCCTTATCACTAGGAATGCCCCCGAGCAGGATTTTTCCTATTCATCTGTGAATCTGTCATCAGTCACTGATCGGCCCCTGTTTACTTAAATGGGAGCTGAGCTGCAGTTACAGGTCACTACGACTACACAGTAAACAGCGACAAACTGCTTCTGGCCTCATTCAATGTGTATTCTAAGCGGGGCTGAACAGGTGATCAGTTGGGTGCCGGGTGCAGCATTCCTATGCTTATCAATAGGAAATAACACCCCTGTGATGGTGGGTACTGGGGTAATAATGCAGAGGTTAAAGTTAGCCATTTTATGGGCTAACACTAATTCTCAGCTTAGAAATAGGTGCCACCCATGACATGATTGTGGGCTGTGTTGTAGTAAGCAGCAGCTATGTCCCAATGCTTACTGCTTTAGCCAATGAGGTAAGTGGTGATGCTCTATACTCGACCCATGAAATGTAATGTCTGGAAAATCCAGGACTGTTGGCATTTATGACATGGCCATAATACAGATGCATTTTAGTATCTGATTTAGTTAACATAGTTAAAGGGGTATTTCAGTATTTTTACATTTATTTAATAAATTAAATCTTTATTAAAGTGGTGCTGGGCCTCCCCAATGTCTATTCTGATGCATGTTAGCATTAGAATAAACATTACAGTTGGGGACTGTGCCACTAGCGCTGCAACAGAGGGGGATGAGTGGGGATAACTGTCCATTATCATGCAAACCTGATCTCTCTATATTGTTCTAAATGTATGGTTTCTATAATAAGGGCAATTTAAAGGGAAAATTCAGAGAAAACTCTCATGTGACAAACCAGCCACCTGACAAAACAGGCATTTGAAATAATGTGTGAACTGCTCCTTAGCTGGAGCTGCTGCACAGTACATTGTATGCATGTTAAAAACAACTGCTTGTTAATAAAGCTACTTCAGTAAAAGGAAAAAAAAAGAAAGTAATTTTCCAATCAGAGAATGTTATGGTTTGAACTGTCCAGTGAGGCTGGTGGCCAACTGCCACAATCATTGGAGCAGTAAACAAGTCTTGTGGCATCTTGTGGTTGCTGAGGGGCAATTTTCTGCCCATTTTTCTTTTAGAGAGATGTCTGATGGACGGCACAGCTCCCCGGTATATTCCAGAACATCTATTGGTAAGTGTTACTGGTACACACCGCACACAGGACAGCGGAGAGGGACACTGGGGGAGGCTGGTCATGTTAGGGGGCCATGTAACTAGCTGACTACTATAAGACTGATCTGTACAGGACACAGATAACATTAGCGGCCATAGACATCTGTAAGGAAAAAAACTGTCATCTCCAAGAAACAGTAACTTGTAGTGTTATATGGCCGCCATTCAGATCCTATATAGCTCTCTAATCTGGCTCTCAAATATATACATGAGCACTGGTAAAATGAAAGCTGTGCCAGGATTGGTTGCCAATAGCCACATGCAGAGGATTTATTTCTGCCCCAATTTATTGTAGGTGAAATGCAAATTCTTATTGTTGCCAACAGCAACCAATCACAGCACAGCTTTTGTACTAATTTCTTAAAAAAGTGAAAGCTGCACTGATTGATTGCTAAAGACCACGTTAGGGAGCTGGTAAGGGCCCCAGGAGGAACTGTGTTAGGGGGCTGGGGCAGGCCGGGGCTGGGAAGGGCTCCGGGAGGGTCCATGTTAGGGGGCTGGGGTGGGCCTGGGCTGGAAAGGGCTCCGGGAGGGTTCGTGTTAGGGGACTGGGGCGGCCTGGGCTGGGAAGGCCGTCGGGAGGGTCTGCATTAGGGGCCTGGGCTGGGAGCAGTGCCAGACCCACAGTTTTATGGATTTCTAGGTAGTTTTTAGTGAAGGAAAGGTAAATTAAGGGTTGGGATGGTTAATCGGGTTAGGGTGGAGGGGCTCCCTCATGGTGCCTTCACCTTGACGTGGTGAGGGAGCTTGCGTGCCTTGGTGATCCATTGAGCTAAGCTGGAGGGAGTTATACTCCTGGTGGGGTCACCCGTGCCAGACAGGTCAATGGGGAGAGGCCAGACTAAGAAAGGCACCCAGAAGAAAGAGCTGGTATGCTACAAATATTTAATTCATACAATGGACATATACTATCGACAATACATCTATAACTCTCACTACACATTAGTCAGCAGGATGAAATACACACATTGCTATTCCCATCTGCTTTTGTTTTTATTGACCGATAAACCTGGGCAATGTAACTGGCAAGCAGGAACTGGTAATTTCCCTGCACATAAGATTCCTGTCCACCACCAAAATCTGTCTGCACTCCTGCTAAGCCCAGGGCTGGGGTGGGCACCAGGAGGGTCCATGTTAGGGGACTGGGGCAGGCTTTGGCTGGGAAGGGCGCCAGGAGGGTCCGCGTTAGGGGGCTGGGGTGGGCCCTGGGCTGGGAAGGGCACTGGGAGGGTCCACGTTAGGGGGCTGGGGCAGGCTTTGGCTGGGAAGGGCGCCAGGAGGATCCACGTTAGGAAATGTTTCTTGAAAAAAGAAGAAAGAATTTTAAAAGTAATTTTTTTTAGAACAGGGGGAAAATAGGGTTTGTGAGTAAGGGACTGTGGGCCTGATCCCCCTATGCATGTGCTTCCAATAAAGAGAGAGGTGGTAAGTCGCTGCCAGACTACTCTGGCAGTAGCTTATTTCCCTAAGAACAAGGGTCAAGCAGGTAAAATCCAACAAGCCCCATCCTTCTCTCCTCCAACATCTGCTATTGGAATAGAGTTGGGAGGCTCCATACACCTTAGTGAAAAAAACAGGTTTATACAACATGCAGGGCTGGACTGCCCGTTTGGCAATTTGGGCAAATGCCAGATGTGTTGTGTGCTAAGTGGGCCAGTCCATGCACACTCTGAAGACTGGCTTTTCTCCAGCACAGCAGTCACCCTGCACTTCACAACATAGTAAGTCACTGGTTATAAAAAAAAAAGGGACTTATATAAAAATTAAATAACAAAACAAAATTAAAATAAATGAAGTCTCCTCCCTACCCACTCCCCCCTCCTATCAGCCCTCCTCCAAAGCATCCTTACACTTGCCACCACAATGCACCCCCACAGCAGTTAAATGATCCAATTACCGCCTCGGGAGATGGGTTTCACATGTATCTTTTTGACCAGTCATATTAGATTATTAAAGGCCGATTGGGAGTGGGACAATCCGGAGGGCAGAGGAAGTTTTCTATGGGGGTTTGCTTTTGCTCTGTTCCTGTCACGGACAGAGGTGGCAGCATAGAGCACTGTGTCCAATGAATGAAAAGAATTCACCACTTTCTGCAGGACATACAGCAGCTGATAAGGACTGGAAGACAAGATTTTTAATAAAAGTAAATTACAAGTTTCTGGCACATTCTTGCACCAGTTGACTTAAAAGAATTTTTTTTTTTGCTGAACTACCTCTTTAATGTATCTCATGTGGATTTGCACAAGGGGTGTAAATTGTTCAAGTGGTTTCACATTATTTTAGTGTGCAGTATGGGAACAACTAAATTAGTTGTTGGTAGTTGGACACACAAGGAACTTCAGGTTGCCGACACATCACTACTAATCCCCACTAGCCTGTCGTATAACAGCGATTACACCCCTGTGGTGTAACAGGTAGACTGTAGACCAGTGTTTTTTCCTTCGGGCTTAAAAATGTCCTCGCAGTTCCAAGGGTTTGCAGATTTATGTAGAGGTGCACCTGGAGTCCCCACCCCCGCTCCACCTCCTCCGCACCCAACAGGCAACAGACGTAAACAGACCAGATGTGAAAATTTATTTGCATCTGCCCATTTTACGTAAAATATTGACACTTTTTAGCTTGATAAATACCCCCCCCCCCCCCCCCCCCCCAATGTGGGCAAGAATATGTAAGACACAAGTCCCTTCTGCCTGCACTATCCTTAGAGACCAAATACCTAAAAATCAGCCAGGATGAAACATGTTACACCTGTAACCCTTGCATGGTTTAGCATAGTCTTAAAGACTTCGACCTTTAAATTATCAAGGAACAGTCACATATATTTGTATGGTTCTGTCTTTTAGGTGCTGGAGAAGGGTCAATTCACTCAGTTTATCAAACCATAGGCATGACTTTGTAGACTCCAGATACATTTTGATCAATTGCCTCCTGGTGTCTGTCATTCCTCATAGCAGACAGGCGTGCGGAACAGATGGATGAGCTGTTCTCTGCTCAACACTTCCAAATGCTTAGAAATCAAATGACATTCAGCATTTCTACTCTACTAATCACATGCAGATCATGCATGGATTACTCCGCAGGGATGGTGGCTCATCTTCCCTTCTTTTAATTGTTTTGAGGGACCCTAATGAATTATTTGGGATACTGCTTCATGCATTGCTCTCACATTTGATTGGATCATGATGAATAATGACAAGATCAATGACCATGCCTAGGAACAAAATTATTTATTAAAGAGGAGGAGAAGAGATTAGACACACATTGTTAACACGTCTTCCGTACCCATACTATGCAAATCCTTTTGTACTACTTCCTAATTTCTTTTGTCATTTTTATTCTCTTTGAGTTTAATTGCAACAAAAACAGGAATATATAGATTGAGGTGTCATCAGTTGTTCTTCCTTCCTTTTGATAGGTACTGATGCATACCAGCAATGGGAAGACCTTTCATCATCTAGTCATCCCAATTTGGCACTTGAAAAAATTGTTCAGATGTTTATGATTGCCATATCATGTGCACTTATATTATAGGCTTTGTGGTGTTACAATTGTGGTGTGCTATTACTGTTGTAGGGGTGCAACTTGTTTAGGGGAAACATATAATGTGGCTGCCGAGGGCAACGTGAGAACATGCAGTATTATAACCCCCAGATCTCTAATACACAAGAAACGGCTAAGATAATACAGACTCCATACCTCTAGATGACATATGACATACTCAGGCCGGTCCATTTCTGTGCACAAACCCTTCTGAATTGCATGTCAGTAAGGTCGCATTTACACATTCCGTGTTCTGTATGGACCACGGACATGGAATGCCTGTAGTGGAGGCCCCCCGCCCAGGCAGCATCTGTGATAAGATGCTGGGAGCGGGGGAACTGTATGCATATGTGGCACGCTGTAATGACAGCTTCGCGGCCCATATGCATACAGCTCCCCCATTCCCAGCATCTTATCACAGATGCTGCCCAGGTGGGGGGTGGGGGCTCCGTTATAGGTATTCCATGCCTGTGTTCTGTACGGATACCTCTCCTGTCAGTGTGAATGTGATCACATACTCGCAGCGGGATTTTCAGCGGGTCTATCTTTTGTGCTGGATCAGATACCTCAGAGAATGGCCTGATGCTGAACAAGACCAGGATGTTGTTTGCACACACTGACTAGACTCAGGAATTGTGAAAACAGACTATGGATTTGGTAGCAGGTTTATGGCTGCTATGGCAGTTGTACTATCCCTGAAGGACATAAATTCACACCCTAAGGCTATGTTCACACTACGTATATTTTAGTTAGTATTGTGGTCCTCATATTGCAACCAAAACCAGGAGTGGATAAAAAACACAGAAAGGATCTGTTCACACAATGTTGAAATTGAGTGGATGGCCGCCATATACCAGTAAATAGCTGCCATTATTTCAATATAACAGCCGTTGTTCTAAAATAACAGCAAATATTTGTCATTAAATGGCAGCCATCCACTCAATTTCAACATTGTGTGAACAGATCCTTTCTGTGTATTCAATCCACTCCTGGTTTTGGTTGCAATATGAGGACCACAATACTGACTGAAATATACGTAATGTGAACCCAGCCTAAGGCAATAAAACATGACCTTTATTACAATGATTCTAAAAGCAAACTCAACAAACAATTGTGAAAAAACGTGCTTCTGAACCCTGTACTACTGGTCTTTTTAGAGATAGGGGGAGGACTCAAGATGTAAGGCCAAGGGGAGGGATGTACTCTCTCACAGCTACATCAAATGTACACGCTCATCCTGCCTTTTGGGGTACCCACCTCCTTAATAGGGTGGCCCTAACCACGGTGTCAGTCCCTCCTTACCCACTAAGTGCAGGGAAAAAATAACAAACAAGTGACAAACCCCCCCCCCCAAACTTAAAAAGACTTAGGCCCTGTTCACACAGAGCAAGAGAGGCAGAATTCCGCTGTGGAATGCCGTCAGCCTCCGTGTCATAATGACACTGTAAAGGAGGCTTGCGCGCCGCATCGCTCGGCGTCTCTCCGCGCTGAAGAATGAACATGTTCATTCTTCATCTTTGAGAGATGTGGTGCACGCGCCTCCCATAGAGTGTCATTATGACATGGAGGCTGGCGGCATTCCGCCACGGAATTCCGCCTCTCTTGCTCTGTGTGAATGGGGCCTTAGAAAAAGCCTCACCAACACCCTATATACAGTAATCTATATACAGTTCAACTGCTTTGGCAGTTGGTTTTGCGACTTAGTGGAAGGCATAAGTCTAGAGCAGTGTTTCTCAACTCCAGTCCTCCAGACCCACCAACAGATCATGTTTTGAGGATTTCACAGGTGATATAATTATAGTCCCTGCACCAGTCTAACTGCCACAGCTGTTCGTTGTATGGGATATCCACAAATCATGACCTGTTGGTGGGTCTTGAGAATTGGAGTTGAGAAACACTGGTCTAGGGGGAGCTAGCCCTCCACCCAAAATAGATGTCAAAGTGAATGCCAGTGTAGACATAGTACCTTTTAGACCACCAAGAAGTTTGCCACATGTAATCATTAGAGCGGGCAGTAGGTGAGGATAGAAGCTGCTCACATGTCAATGATTTAAGCGCCAGGACCTCTGCTGATTCGCTTGAATAAAGCTGGGTTGCATAAGAGCTGACTTTGGAGCACTGATGTACAGAAAACATTTCTTCTTTCATCCTTAGTGATTGGGGCTGAGACTTCAGCCCCAGGACCAATGCAACAGTGTAATTGGTGATGCCGGCTGTCAATCACTCCAAACGCAGGGCAGCTGTGCCGCTTAGCTGGGGGCAGGCAGAATCAACTAACGCCGCCTCACCCCTAGGAACCCGGCCGGCCTCCCAGCGCACTCCCTAGACCCAGCTGGGCTGCTTACCAGGGACACCATCGGGAAGGGATCGGGCCGTTTCCTGATGATAACACATGAGAACAATAGGTGATAGGTATGATTGTTACTGCGATCATTACTACAATCATTAACTCCTTCTGATCCCAGCAAAAGAGTGAATGATGTGCACAATTAGTGAATATTTAGCTAAAAAAATACCCATTAGCAATGATTTTATGGTCAATTTAAAAGCTGCAAAACACTAACAATTTTTCAATCATTGCCTGCATGCACATAAAACAATTATTGTTTAAATTCGAACGATATAACATTTTTTTTTTTTTTTTGCAGGATAATGTAATAGGGCCCTCAGCTATGCAAAGCCTTTAAGGGCTTATATAACACTTTATTCATGTACAGTTCCCATGTTTGTTGTGGTGTGACACAATACATTTTCAGCCTGTTTTTCAATTCAGTGCTCATTTTCATGGGCTATAACAGTATGTAAAGACTTATGATAATGGAGGTAACTTCCCTCTGTGTATAGCATTGAGCCATTTATCACATTTATGTACCTGGAGTGCACTGCTGACCGGCAGTCTGGTGAGAATTACTTTTGTTGATTTTGATAAATTCCACTAATAAACACAATTCAGTCAGGGTCCTGGTGTAATGACTAAACAATGGCTTTTCTAGTCAATTAATATATAGCACAAGAAAAGTAGGTACCTAGTCACCTGTAATGTATTCTGACTAGAGATCTTTCATTTATATTCTCCTTTGATTTTAAAATGTAATAATCACTTTGCCTTGTTGTGACTCTTGATCCTGGCCACCACCTCAAACCAACATGTCAAATTACATCTAATGGGCCCCACTTATATATTGTTTATTAGACAATGCACTAGGAAATGTAAAGCAAAAATAACAAAATGGAGCCTTAAGGAGCTTAAATAATCCCCCAACCCCCAATTAACATCTATCTCCCCCCCCCCCCCCCAGGTAGGCTGTAAATGTCTGATCGCAGGGGGGGCCCTTTTTTGGGATCCACATCAATGACTAAACCAACATACAATACATTTGTTTAAACTGCTCCTTGTAAAACACAGAGGTCAACAATTTATGTACTTAATTTCCAGTTAAAATGAACATTAACACTATGTTCACACATGTAAGATCAAAGGTAAAATACAGCCATAATTTTGAGGTTTAAATATGACCATAGTTATAATAATAATAGTAATAGTAATATAATAATAATAATAATAATAATAATAATAATAATAATAATAATAATACGCTCCACTAAAGTCAATACGAAAGTGGCCAGCAGTGTACACACTGTATAGAATAATTAATTACAACAATCCAAATAATGAACATGCTGATTATTCATGACTTGCTTTTGCAAAATTGTGGTGGGCTACTCGGCCAGTGATATAAATGGTATGTGTCGTGACGCCAGTGCTAGTCCAGCACACAGGTGTGATGTTGGTACCTGTTTTGTGTATGGCCGGTTTATATCCCCAAATGGTTGGTATCCTTCTGGGTTTAGTGCAGGTCCTTTTGGCTCTTGTCACGGCAACCTGGAGTGGTAACTGACCCACCCAGGATGTCGGTACCGCCACCCACAGAGAAGGGGAAAAATATCCCAAGATATACGGTGGTGTGTGTATAGGTGTAGGTGCGAACAGAGGTAGACCCATGCATTTGATCACTTTTGCTCAGTGTGAACATCCCCTTACTCTAACATCCCTCCTAGTAAACAAAATAGCATAATAACATAGCATATGCAATCATTTATATGCAATAGATAGAAAGATAGATAGATAGATAGATAGATAGATAGATAGATAGATAGATAGATAGATAGATGGGGCGGACATGCTGAATAGGGCCCCTGTGCAAAAAATGTTCCTGGGCCCCGCTCCCCCCATATTTCCCACCAACCTTTTCCACTTCGGACACCCCTACCAAATGTTCAACAAAATGCAAAAAATGGCAATTATTGAATCACAGGTGACATCTTCTTTGATCTGAGTGGTCACTTTCCTTTTCCTCTCTATCTTCTATGACCCCCCCATACAGCAATAACATTCCCTTCTATGCCCCCCCCATATAGTAATAATGCCCCATGCTGTGCCCCCATATAGTAATAGTGCTCCCAGCTGTGCCCTCTATAGTAGTGATGCCACCTGTTGTGACCCCCTATAGTAACAATGCCCCCTGCTGTATACAGCCCCCATGGTGAAAGGAGGAGAAAGCATCATCATACTACTCCTCCCTTCATCCTCCTGCCCCTCCATCATCATACTACTAACCAATTCTTCCTCCTGTCCCTCCATCATCATACTACTACCCACTTCTTCCTCCTGTCTCTCCATCATCATACTACTACCCACTTCTTCCTCCTGTCCCTCCATCATCATACTCCTCCTGCCCTTCCATCATCATACTACTACCCCCTTCTTCCTCCTGTCCCTCCATCATCATACTACTACCCACTTCACCATCCTACTGCCCTTCCATCATCATACTACTACCCCTCTCTTTCCTCCTGCTCTTCCATCATCATACTACTACCCCCTTTATCCTCCTGCCCCTCCATCATCATACTACTACCCCTCTCTTCCTCCTTCCCCCTCCATCATCATACTACTAGCCCCTTTATGCTCCTGCCCTTCCATCATCATACTACTACCCACTTCTTCCTCCTGTCCCTCCATCATCATACTACTACTACCCCTCTCATCCTCCTGCTCTTACATCATAATCATACTACTACCCCCTTCATCCTCCTGCCCCTCCATCATCATACTACTACCCCTCTCATCCTCCTGCCCTTCCATCATCATACTACTTCTCCTTTCATCCTCCTCCTGCCCCTCCATCATCATACTTCTACCTCCTTTATCCTCCTGTATCTCCATCATCATACTACTACCCCCTTTATCCTCCTGCCCCTCCATCATCATACTACTACCCCTCTCTTCCTCCTTCCCCCTCCATCATCATACTACTAGCCCCTTTATGCTCCTTCCCTTCCATCATCATACTACTACCCACTTCTTCCTCCTGTCCCTCCATCATCATACTACTACTACCCCTCTCATCCTCCTGCTCTTACATCATAATCATACTACTACCCCCTTCATCCTCCTGCCCCTCCATCATCATACTACTACCCCTCTCATCCTCCTGCCCCTCCATCATCATACTTCTACCTCCTTTATCCTCCTGTATCTCAATCATCATACTACTACCCCCTTTATCCTCCTGCCCCTCCATCATCATACTACTACCCCTCTCTTCCTCCTTCCCCCTCCATCATCATACTACTAGCCCCTTTATGCTCCTGCCCTTCCATCATCATACTACTACCCACTTCTTCCTCCTGTCCCTCCATCATCATACTACTACTACCCCTCTTATCCTCCTGCTCTTACATCATAATCATACTACTACCCACTTCATCCTCCTGCCCCTCCATCATCATACTACTACCCCTCTCATCCTCCTGCCCTTCCATCATCATATTACTTCTCCTTTCATCCTCCTCCTGCCCCTCCATCATCATACTTCTACCTCCTGTATCTCCATCATCATACTACTACCCCCTCCATCCTCCTGCCCCTCCATCATCATACTACTTCTCCTTTCATCCTCCTGCCCCTCCATCATCATACTTCTACCTCTTTTATCCTCCAGTATCTCCATCATCATACTACTACCCCCTTCATCCTCCTCCTGTCCCTTCATCATCATACCACTACCCTCTTCATCTGTATTTAAAACAAAAAAAAACTATATTCACCTCACCAGTATTGTTTCTCATGTCCCCCAGGGAATCCTCTCCCTGCTCAGCATGAGTGACATCACTTGCGCTGGCAGGGGGCGGGGCTTCCCGCGGCGGGGGGCAGAGCTTCCCAGCACATACCCGGGACATGGTTTTGCCCTCCATTCCACTGTCCTGACTGTCCCAGGCCCTCTGCTACTGAGGGCCCCCACCTGCTCCCCTCCTCACCATCGGACACCCCCACTCACCATCTGACGCCCCCACTCACACTGTAATGGACTGCTCCTCTCCCCTGTACTGTACAGCATCCGTGGGGTGCACAGGCCCCTCCCCCAGACAAGGTCACAGCGCCGTACACGCTGTCTGTTGTACGGCATTGTGACCTGGCCTGGGGTAGGGGCCTGTCACCCTGCGGATGCCGTACAGTACAGGGGAGAGGAGAGGAGCAGTCCATTACAATGTGAGTGGGGGCGTCTTCTCCTGTCACAGAGGGAAAAAATAGAGATGCTGAAAGGGGGACAACTGAGCGGGCGGCAGGCCCCTGTCCCCCTCTGGGCCCCTGCGCAGCCGAACCGGCTGCACAAGCGGTAAGCCAGTGATAGATAGATAGATAGATAGATAGATAGATAGATAGGTGGTGTCCCACCATGGGTGTTGCTATTGGCTATTGGTATTATTGTGCAGAAGTGGTGATGAAGGTAGTGATAAAGTTTCGCCACTAGATGTCGCTTTAATAGATATATGTATTCTGATGCTGCACAGCTGAAGTATGTAAAGGGTTATTGTTTGTTTGTGTGTCACATGGATTTCTGAGCCTATGGGAATCTGTTCTTCTTTTCTCCTATCACCTCTCTCTTTACTTCTTCTATTGCACTCTTTACCCACTCACAGTGTACTTTTGATACACTGAGGAAGGAAGTTACATGGGTAGAAGAAGTGTGTGGGTCTTTCGTGTTGGACATTGTAGAGGAAGGACGCAAGCCAGACAGCTCTCTTCAGTGGTCCTCTCTGGGCCCTGGCCCTCTGCCAGGTCCCCTACTCAGTTCAGTCTTAGTCAGATCCCTGTATGGGTAAGAAGCAAGACAAGACACTGCTAACAGTTTCTCCTCCTTTCCCTATACACAACACTATGCAGTGTTAAGCCCTTACAGGAGAGGACAATTCAGAGACAACCTCAACCCACGCTGTGGACTAGGAGAGTCACAGTGCAGGGCAGTATCTACAGACAGCAGTAAGCTAGGAACTGATCCGGATAGAGCAAAGTTGCTAAGGCCTCGCAGCGCGGTTGTCACCCTCATAGGACGGGTCACCAGACACTGGTGGGCATTAGGTGTTGTGAAGACCCAATGGTCAATACACGGGCAAAAGTATTCTCTTCTTTTTCTTCTAAGTATTCTTCTACCTCATCTTCCAACCTCCTGGCAGAGCATAGTACTACTTGGGTTGGGACTCTCAAAACATCCTCCTCTCTGCTACTCTGATTCTTTGTATCTCTCAACACGTTACTCAGTCAGCATGACTGCACTCTAAGCTGCATTCTTATCACAGATTTGGTCATTGTATTGTCAAGTGTTATCAAGTGTATAACTTGCTGCACACAAGTACCTTTTAAGTAAAACCAAGCTTATTTATGATAAAGAGACTCTGTGATTTTTCACCTCACACCAACACAGTGCTCACTACAGTCTTGGGAAACTTCCCTTTCTGTGGATGGCAGTTTTGATAGTCCGGGAGGGTCACTATACCACTCCGGCCATCTGTGACCAGCAAGTGACCGTCTGGTCCTCCAATACAACACCACCGGGGGTACACCACAGATAGATAGATAGATAGATAGATAGATAGATAGATAGATAGATAGATAGATAGACAGATAGATAGACAGAGAGATAGATTCTCCAGGATGAGTCAATCACAGAATACCCTGCAAGTATTGACTCTCTTTTGTCTTTCTTTCATACAGTTGAGAGGGATCTTGTTAGATGACTCTACTGATATAAATAAAGAAAAATGACCAGATTTTGCAGTAAAATGAAGCCTGGACTGTTTCAATCGCTGTCATTCATCAAAAGTGTTGAAGGCAAACCTTTACACCGGAATACTCCTGCCTTTTATGCAATGCTAATTACAACAATATGCATACAATGCAAAATCTAAGTCGGTGACTGCTTATAGTTACTGAGGTCGACATTTTTCACAGGCTGAATTATACAAGGACATTAATCTCTGCCCTGAAGATCTCAGCATCGCAGCATCATAAATCGCTGTTTCTGAACCCCAATACAATAATTGGTGGAAAAGTGTCACTACAAATGACAACAAACAGATTGCTTATTTGTCTGCTTTAGTTGAAGATGAAAAATAAGAAGTCAAATCCTTTAATAGCTAAAATAAAGAAAACCCAAACAGCTTGGGGGCATTTGCAAAATATAAGCCTGTAAGCAAAATAAAAAAAAAAAGCTCAATACTGTCAAATAATATAAAAAAAGCTTGATCAAAAGCTTAAAGGGGTATTCTGCTCAGAAATAACCTTTAATATGTTGCTACTCAGGCACAGAACATAACAAACATCCAATCACTGGCTGAGATGGGACACAACCAGTGATTGGCAGAGCGGGATGTCACTGCCGGACAAGTCTCAGAAGTAGAGATTGGTTTGTTTACCCAGGGACCAAAGATGAATTTGGGGGACACTGGGGGTATGCAAAAATGTAAGAATAGCCTGTTCTGCACCTGGGCAGCAACATATTAAATCTTTAAGAGGTGATCCAGAAATGTCCATATTTTTCCATGAAAAGAAAAACACACAATAAACAAAAATTATAAGTCAAAATTAACTGTAACATTTTTCCTTGTTTCTGGTCTCTATGGTCTCCACTGCATTGTTCCTTCCAACCCATTGCTATGATATGAAGATTCGCCTGGGTGGGGATTGGTGACCAGGTTTCTTAATATATTGTCACTATGGACAACATATTGTAGAAGATGATATGCAAGGCAGAGGTGGTACTAAAGATGCCATGGAGACCCCTATAACAACATGTAAATTATGTTCCTTAAAGGGGTTATCCAGCAAAAATCTTTTTCTTTCAAATAAACTGGTGTCAGAAAGTTATACAGATTTGTAATTTACTTCTATTAAAAAAATCTCAAGTCTTCCCATACTTATTAGCTGCTGTATGTCCTGCAGGAAATGTTTGATTTTAAGTCTGACACAGTGCTCTCTGCTGACATCTCTGGCCGAGACAGAAACCGTCCAGCGCAGGAAAGGTTTTCTATGGCGATTTCCATAGAAATCCTCTCCTACCCTGGAGAGTTCCTGTCTTGGCCAGAGATGTCAGCAGAGAGCACTGTGTCAGACTGAAAATAAAGAGGTTTTTCAAGAGAAGTAAATTACAAATCTATATAACTTTCTTACACCAGTTGATTTGAAAGAAAAAGATTTCACTGGATAACCACTTTAATTTACTGCCTATAATGTTTTGCTGCAATAAGTACCTGAAAGTCTAAGAGTATGATGCAAAAATAAGTAAAGAAAAAAAAAAAGTCCAGTTTTGGGCAAATGTGTCCAAAAGTTAGATGTGCGCTCACTGACTCGCAGTCCGCTGCTGTCACTTCTATGTCTATCGTATTATTTATAATAGATTTATATTATTACATTAACTGTAACTTTGTAAAAAAGTAAATACGCTGATTTATGGAATATCCCATCATCACGAAGCGACTGGTCACCATATTGTGTGTGTCTAATAAATATCCCTGTTTATACCAATCTAAAGGGATTGCGTTGTGGTTTAAATGACCCTACGAGGGTGAAAAATCAATACCAGCTCATAAAATGAAGGCCACAGGATTTATCTGCAGGGCACGGGAAATTGAAATGCATTCATGTGTCTGCCTCGCATGTGGTTATTGCACTACAGCGCTTCATATCACCACAGTTACTCCCCAGTGACTCTCTAACAAACACATCGATTTTCCCATGGACTAGTAGTTATTTGGATGTAGCCCACAGTAAGCCTTTTCTTTATTGGGGCACTAGTGAATAAGACACATGGATAAAACTACAACCATATAGGCAATTATACTAATAGGTCATACACTACCATTGACCTGTTTACTCACTGGGAACAATCTCACCTATATTGACGTATGTGTTCTTCTCTAATTGCTTACTATAACCATTTGCAAGCAGTTAGTACATTGTAACCAGATGTTAACCACTGAAAATCTTTATAAATTGAGGTGGTCTGCCTTTACTGACTGGCACCTTTTGGAAACTATGCGTACTGTTCCATAGACACTGTTCCATAGCTTATAAATCAGTACACTCCCAAATCAGTAATCTGTTTTAGCTGTTTAAATCTATATCATAAAAATGAAAGCCTGTCTGTCTGTCTGTCCGTCTGTCCCATATAGACTTCCAAATGCCTGAACCGTTTAACCTCAAATTTGATACATTGGGTGCCCGGGAAGGTTAGAGCGAAGGTCCCGTCTTCGCCAGATGTACAGGAGGGGAGGGGGAAGAGCGCCCCATAGAAATGAATGGGAAAATCTCCACACTGCACACAGAGGTGATATAATTAGTGCTGCAGCTGAAATGGCAGTTGGAATCCTTAGCAACCAATAGGATTACTGCTTTCATTTTCACAGGGAGCTGGAATCTGATTGGTTGCTAGGGCCAGCTGCCTCACAACATCCACAGAAATAAATACAGTAAGGGTGCCTGCACACCTACCAGATCCACAGCGGATTTCACGCTGCAAATTCGCTGCAAAATCTGCTGCAGATCCAGTGTCATTCAACCCTATGACACTACATACTCGCAGCGAGATTTACATCCCGCTGCAAGTATGTAAATTAACCCCCTCGGTGGCTGGAGCGTAACTTACACTGACAGAGGTCCCCATCATCCCGCCCGCACAGGTAGCCCCCATTATGTATACATTCCCTAACACCCCCTTACTGTATACATTCCCCAACACCACCACTCGGCAGGTAAGCCCCTTACTGTATACACTGTATATACACTGTACACTGTTAGGGTGCCTTCACACCTACCGGATCCGCAGCGGATTTCACACTGTGAATTTTCAGCGAAATCCGCTGCAGATCCAGTGTCATTCAACCCTATGACACTATATACTCGCAGCGAGATTGACATCCCGCTGCAAGTATGTAATTTAACCCCCTTGGCGGCCAGAGCAAAACTTACACTGACAGAGGCCCCCATCATCCTGCCCGCACAGACCGCTGTTAGATCGTGCAGGCTCCCCTCCAGTGTTGTCAGCGCTGTGCTGCCGGGCACGGCTCTCTCCTCACGGTTCTGCACAAGTGCACCTCTGCGGCCAGAGCCATGAGGAGAGAGCTGTGCCTGGCGGCACAGCGCTGAACACACTGGAGGGGAGCCTGCACGATCTAACAGCGGTCTGTGCGGGCGGGATGATGGGGGCCTCTGTCAGTGTAAGTTTTGCTCTGGCCGCCAAGGGGGTTAAATTACATACTTGCAGCGGGATGTCAATCTCGCTGCGAGTATATAGTGTCATAGGGTTGAATGACACTGGATCTGCAGCGGATTTCGCTGAAAATTCACAGTGTGAAATCCGCTGCGGATCCGGTAGGTGTGAAGGCACCCTAACAGTGTACAGTGTATATACAGTGTATACAGTAAGGGGCTTAGCTGCCGGGTGTTGGTGTTGGGGAATGTATACAGTAAGGGGGTGTTAGGGAATGTATACATAATGGGGGCTACCTGGGGGGGTGTATACAGCATGGGGGGCTACCTGAAGGGGGGAGTGTATACAGCATGGGGGCTACCTGTAGAGGGGAGTTTGTACAGCATGGGGGCTACCTGAAGGGGGGAGTGTATACATTATGGGGGGTATCTGCAAGGGGGGCAGTGTATACAGTATGAGGGCAACCTGCAAGAAGGGGTGGAATGTATACAGTATGGGGGCTACCTGCAAGGGGGGGGTGTATACAGTATAGGGTCTACCTACGGGGGTTGGAGTGTATACAGTATAGGGATTACCTGCAAGGGGGGTATAGAGTATGGGGGTTACCTGCAAGTGGGGGGAGTGTATAGAGTATGGAGGCTACCCACAGGGGTGGGGGCTGGATACAGTATGGGGGCTACCGGTGGGGGGAGTGTATACAATATGGGGGCTACCTGCAGGAAGGGAGTGTATACAGTATAGGAGTACCTGCAAGGGGGTGGGATGTATACAGTACGGAGGCTACCTGCCTACCAGGCTCAGTATACCACTGTTAATGTTGTATACCAGGCTGTATACTGTATAACACTGCCAATGTTGTATATAACTAGGCTCAACATAACACTACCAATGTTGTACATAACCAGGCTGTGTACTGTATAACACTGCCTATGTTGCAGATTACCAAGCTGTATATTACACTGCCAATGTTGCATATAACCAGGCTGTATATAACACTGACAATCTTTGTATATAACCAGCCTGTATATAAAACTGCCAATATTATATATAACCAGGCTCTGTATACAGTCTGATCACATGACACCTCAGTTTGGCTATTAGGTATTAGGATGTTTAAAGTTTTTAGTTTATTTCTAATGTGCATAAGCTTCAATTTACATAAACAGTGCAGAACTGTCGGGGTATATATCGTATAAAGGGATGTATAGGGCTCCTGGCGATTTCCACTTAAACAAAAAAAAACAAGGGCATAGATTTGCTTCCTGGGCGACTTTGGAACAAATCTAATTAACACACTGACACTTTATACCTGGGGCAGCACCGGGTACATTTTCTAGTGAAACATATTTTCAACTAATTAATGAGTAAAAAGAAAACAACATTTCCTGCAGGACACACAGCAGCTGCTACGTACTGGAAAACTTGAGATTTTTAAATAGAAGTAAAAGAAAGAAAAGAAAATTGCCAGAGTGCCCCTTTAAAGCAACTCTGTACCCACAGTCTAAGGCCCTGTTCCCACTAAGCAAAGGTAGCGGAATTCCGCGACGGAATTGTCCTCCGCGGAATGCCGTTAGCCTCCCGCTCATAATGGGAGTCTATGGGAGGCGCGCGCTCCTGCTCTGTACGCGCTGAAGAATGAACATGCTCATTCTTCAGCGCATACAGAGCAGGAGCGCGCGCCTCCCATAGACTCCCATTATGAGCGGGAGGCTAACGGCATTCCGCGGCGGACAATTCCGTTGCGAAATTCCGCTACCTTTGCTCAGTGGGAACAGGGCCTAACCCCCCAACCACTTGTACCTTCGGATAGCTGCTTTTAATCCTAGATCTGTCCTGGGGTCCGTTCGGCAGATGATGCAGTTATTGTCCTAAAACTTTTCAAGTTAGGCTGGGTTCACACTGTGTTTTTACCATACGTTTAACGGATACGTTTTTTTAAAGGACTAAAAAATAGTTTCAGCAACATTTTGATCCGTTTTTTTATAATGGAAGTCAATGGAAAAACGGATCAAAACGGATGCACACAAATGCATCCATTTTTGCAATCCGTTTTCAATCGTTTTTTTTTTTTTAAAACGGATGAAAAAAACGGATTGCAAAAACGCAGTGTGAACCCAGCCTTACAGCCCTGTGTCAAGTTGGTGTGGCCTAGAGTGTCTATGCCTTCATCATTAGGAATGCCCCAGGCAGGATTTCTCCTATTCATCACCTGTCTGAACACTGCACAGGTGCCTTAACGATTCAGCACATATGCAGTGTTCAGACAAGTGAAGAATAGAATAAATTGTTCTAGGGGCATTCCTAATGATGATGAGGGTGGGGAGGAGGGACGGAGAGGTTGTGCTAGCCTAATGCACAGACACCCTAGGCCACGGCAGTTTGACACAGGGCTGCAAGTTTAAAAGTTGTTTTTTTAGAACAATAACTGCATCACCTGCCGAACGGACCCCTGGAGAGATCTTAGATTAAAAACAGCTGTCTATAGGTACAAGTGGTTTGGGGGAGGTCAGATTGTGGGTACAGAGTCCCTTTTGCTATCATAGACCACCAAATGCATTATCATGCATTCAGATCAGATACCAGGGAGACAGTGGCAGATTATAATGTGGGCGGTTTGGGTGGCCGCCTGGGGCCCAAGGCTCCGGGGGGGCCCATGCCGCGCCGCCCACATTAAGATCTTACATAGCAGCGCCAGCAGCACATCACTTTTGGTGCCCAATGGGCCCCCGAGTGATGTTCTGCTTTGGCGCGCTGTCGTTGGAGTCTGCCGCGGCACCGCACCCTCCTTGCTGGAACTCCCTCTCCGTCCTTTGCTCCCTGACCCTGCTTGCAGCTTTGCGGTGCCCGTACTTCTCCTGTCGGCGTGATGACGTCACATCATGTGCGCCACCAAGCAGAGAAGTTCGGGCACCGCGGAGCTGCACTGTAAGCTTCCGGCCCTGCGTGACAGGCTCTCTCTGCCGGAAGCTCACCCTGGCTCCCTGCCGCCCGACTATACCCCCTGCCGCCGGGCTGTACCCCTTGCCCCTTAGCTGCTCCCTCTGCCCCTTAGCTGCTCTCCATGCTGCCCCATCTTCTCCCCCTGCTGCCACCCCCATTATCTTCTCCCCCTGCTGCCACCCCATCATCTCCCCCTGCTGCTACCCCATCATCATCTCCCCCTGCTGCTACCCCCATCATCTTCAACCCTGCTGCCACCCCCATCATCTCCCCCTGCTGCCACACCTATCTTCTCCCCCTGCTGCCACCCCCATCATCTTCTCCCCCTGCTGCCACCCCCATCATCTTCTCCCCCTGCTTCCACCCCCATCATCTGCTCCCCCTGCTGCCACCCCTATCATCTTCTCCCCCTGCTGCCACCCCCATCATCTTCTCCCCCTGCTGCTACCCCCATCATCTTCTCCCCCTGCTGCCACCCCCATCATCTTCTCCCCCTGCTGCCACCCCCATCATCTTCTCCCCCTGCTGCTACCCCCATCATCTTCTCCCCCTGCTGCTACCCCCATCATCTTCTCCCCCTGCTGCTACCCCCATCATCTTCTCCCCCTGCTGCTACCCCCATCATCTTCTCCCTCTGCTTCTACCCCCATCATCTTCTCCCCCTGCTGCCACCCCCTGCTGCTTCCCTGCCTCCCCCCTCCTCCCGGCCTCTGTAGCCCCAGCTGCTCCCCCTGTTGCCCCAGCTTCTCCCCCTGTCGCCCCAGCTTCTCCCCCTGTCGCCCCATCTGCCTCCCTTCCCCAGTCACCCCCAGCTCCCCGCCTGCAGATGAGTTGGGGTCGGAGAAGTCTTCATGATGCTGTGCAAAATAGAGATGAAAGCAAAAAGTGAGCGACGGCAATCGGAGAAGACGTCACCTGTGAGTCATTAGTAACTGCACTGTAATCACTTCTATAGTGTACAGAGCCTGTGTACCATTGGGGTTTAAATGGGTCAGTGTATTGTTTGTGGTAGTGTACTGACACAGCCCCGCGGTCACTACAGTACACTAGCGAAAACTTTTAAACTAGAACCCAACTACAGCTGCAGGCACTACAACTCCCAGCATATGCTGAGGGATGCATACTGTCAGTACATGCTGGGAATTGTAGTGCCTGCAGCTGTTGTAGTTGGGTCCTAGGTGCATTATACACTCAATGCTTTGTGGCATCTAAGAATGCATAGATCTGTGGGGGCTCAGTGCAGGGTAGTGACCCCAGGACATCACCAATAGGGGATAGAATAAAAACATCTCCCCCTATGCCCTATTAGTGATGTTCTGGGGTCACTTCTATATACTGATCTCCCACAGACCTCTGTATTCTTATATACCCCACACAGCCTGCTGGGGTGGACAGGGGGGGCCCAGGGTACATTTAATCCGCCACTGCAGGGAGACAACGTCTGGATATAGTATAAAGCTACTTCCTTTCATGTTATTTCATGTTTCATACCTATCATCTGCTGCATGTCCTGCAGGAAGTGGTGTATTCTTTTCAGTCTGACACAGTCTAGCAAAACCCCTCCTGCTCTGGACAGTTCCTGTCTCGGACAGAGAAATCTTGAGATTTTTTAAATAGAATTAAATTACAAATCTATATAACTTTCTAAAACCAGTTAATTTGAAAGAAAAAGATTTCCGCCAGAGTACCCCTTTAACCTCTTAAGGACCCATGACGTACCGGCACGTCATGGATCACTGTCACTTAAGGACCCATGACGTACCGGTACGTCAGCCCTTTAAACGGGCGCCGCGCGAAATCGCGCGGCGCTCCGGTAAAGATGGCTGCTGATTCTATCAGCAGCCATCTTCATGTGACACATAGGGGGCAATTTCCCTGCCCCCCGTGACGACGATCGCTGTGATTGGCAGATGACTTGTCATCTGCCAATCACAGCGATTTGCTGTATTTCCGGGACCGGACCCCGGCACAGAGCTGTGATTGGTGCTGTCCGAGACAGCACCAACCACAGCAGTGCCTGGGCATCACCTGCCCTTAGACCCGGCCCCCCGATCGCCCGTGATTGGCCGGCTGCCGCCAGCCGGCCAATTACGGGCGATCCACACTACTACCCCCATCATCACCTTCTCTGCTTGCTAAGAATGTGCAGCAGAGAAGGTGATGATGGGGGTGGTGAGTCCTGTGCCCGGCGCCCGATGCGGTCCTGGAGTGTGCCGGGCGCCTCCTCCCCCCGTGCTGCCTCCTCCTCCGGTAACAGGGAGATGATCATCTATCTCCCTGTTACCGGAGGAGGAAGCAGCTTGGGGGGAGGAGGCACCCGGCACACTCCAGGACCGCATCGGGTGCTTCCTCCTTCCCCTGTGCTGCATGCCTCCCCCAATCCCCCTCCGCAACCCCCCCCCGGATACCTCCTCCTCCGGTGTCCTCTGCCAGCTCCCCCCTGTTCAGCTCCAGACTCCCCCCCCTCCCCCTGTCCAGCTCCAGACTCCCCCCCTCCCCCTGTCCAGCTCCAGACTCCCTGCCAGCCCCCCCCCTGTCCTGCCAGCCCCCCCTCCCCTGTCCAGCCAGCCCCCCCCTATCCTGCCAGCCCCCCCTCCCCTGTCCAGCCAGCCCCCCCCCTATCCTGCCCCCCCTCCCCTGTCCTGCCAGCCCACCCCTGTCCTGCCAGCCCCCCCCTGTCCAGCCAGCCCCCCCTGTCCTGCCAGCCCCCCTGTCCTGCCAGCCCCCCCTGTCCTGCCAGCCCCCCCTGTCCTGCCAGCACCCCCCCTGTCCTGCCAGCACCCCCCCTGTCCTGCAAGCCCCCCCTGTCCTGCCAGCACCCCCCTGTCCTGCAAGCCCCCCCTGTCCTGCCAGCACCCCCCCTGTCTTGCAAGCCCCCCCTGTCCTGCAAGCCCCCCCTGTCCTGCCAGCACCCCCTCCTCTGTCCTGCCAGCCCCCCTTAGTCCTGCCACCCCCGCCGTACTGCCAGCCCCCCCTCCATCCTGACACCCCCCTCCGTCCTGACACCACCCTCAGTCCTGCCAGCCCCCCCTCAGTCCTGCCAGCCCCCTCCATCCTTCCAGCCCCCTCCATCCTTCCAGCCCCCTCCATCCTTCCAGCCCCCCTCAGTCCTGCCACCCCCTTCCATACTGTCAGCCCCCCCTCCATCCTTCCAGCCCCCCCTCCATCCTGCCAGCCCCCCCTCCATCCTGCCAGCCCCCCCTCCATCCTGCCAGCCCCCCTCAGTCCTGCCAGCCCCCCTCAGTCCTGCCAGCCCCATCCGTACTGTTAGCCCCCCTTCCGTCCTGCCACCCCCCTCCGTCCTGCCAGCCCCCCCTCTGTCCTGCCAGCCCACCCCCCCTCCGTTCTGCCACCCCCACTCTCCTCCCACCCTCTCCTCTTACCCTCTCCCCTCCGTCCTGCCACCCTCCCCTCTTACCCTCTCTCCCCTGCCACCCTTTCCTCTTACCCTCTCTCCTCCGTCCTGCTGCCCCTTTTACCCTCTCCGCTGCCACCCTCCTGTCTTACCCTCTCTCCCCTGCCACCCTCTCCTCCTACCCTCTCTGCTCTCCCCTCCGTCCTGCCGCCCCTCTCCCCTCCCCTGCCACCCTGTCCTCTTACCCTCTCTGCTGCCACCCTCCCCTCTTACCCTCTCTCCCCTGCTGCCCCTCTCCTCTTACCCTCTCCCCTCTGTCCTGCCGCCCCTCTACTCTTACCCTCTCCCCTCTGTCCTGCCGCACCTCTACTCTTACCCTCTCCCCTCTGTCCTGCCGCCCCTCCCCTGCCACCCTCTCCTCCTACCCTCTCCCCTCCCCTGCCACTCTCTCCTCTTACCCTCTCCGCTGCCACCCTCCCCTCTTACCCTCTCTCCCCTGCCACCCTCTCCTCCTACCCTCTCTGCTTTCCCCTCCGTCCTGCCGCCCCTCTCCCCTCCCCTGCCACCCTCTCCTCTTACCCTTTTCGCTGCCACCCTCCCCTCTTAAAAATCACATGAATAAAATGTAAAAACAGTACATAAAACACTAACACTTACACGTGTAAAAGCATAACACTTACACACCCCTCTAAGGATGCCTTCACACACACTGGATCCGCAGGGGATTTCACGCTGCAGATTCGCAGCAAAATCCGCTGCGGATCCAGCGCCAGTGCATCACTGAGAATACATACACGCAGCAGGAATGACATCCCGCTGCGTGTATGTAAGTTAACCCCCCCGATGGCCGGAGCATACAGCACCTCCTCCCCGCTCTGGTTTGCTTCGGGGGTTCTCAGCAGGACATCCCGCTCAGCCAATCAGTGGCTGCGGCGGAGCTCACTGATTGGCTGCGCGGGATGAGCAGACGCCGGGAGCCCCGAAGCAAGCCGGAGCGGGGAGGAGGCAAAGTATGCTCCGGCCAGCGGGCGTTAACTTACATATAGGCAGAGGGATGTCAATCATAGGGATGCACTGACGCTGGATCTGCAGTGTGCGTATCCGGTGTGTGTGAAGGCATCCTAAAGAAAAAAAACAAAATGGCCACAGGTTGTTCTCGGCAGAGGAGGCATTTGCCTGGATTGCCTCCGATACTGAGACAACCAGTGAGGGAGAAGAGGAAGATCCCTCGTTCCCTCTTCCTTCCTCTTCTTCCTCATCGTCATCACCATTTAGTGATGACAAGCCCCCAAGGCGCTGCCCCAGGAAGCCCCACAAGCCCCCCCAAGTGACCCTACCCCGTACGAACCACAGATTCCTGAGTTCGTTGGGGTCACTTGTGGGGGGTTTCCTCTGTTTTGGCAGCACGGGGGCTCTGAGAGCCCTTCGTCCTCCATTCTGGCCAAATCCAGCTTCCAAAATCCAAATTGCGCTCCTTCCCTTTGGAGGCTTTCCGTGCGGTTACTTTGCACTTTGTGTCCCCATGTGGGGTACTCTTGTAATCAGGGGAAATTGCGCTATGTGATTAGGCGTTTATTTTTTTCTTTTAACCCCTTGTGAACATGAAAAATTCAAAGTTACACCAACGTTTTAGTGTAAAAAATTTAATTTTTCATTTTAACAGCACATTGTTCCACATTTGTGCCTGTCACCAGTGGGGTCCATATGCTCACTATACCCCTTGTTACATTCCTTGAGGGGTGTAGTTTCCATAATGGGGTCACTTGTGGGGGGTTTCCAATGTTTTGGCAGCACGGGCACTCTGCGAACCCGACATGGCCTTCGTCCTCCATTCCAGCCTCTAAATGCCGCTCTGTCCCTTTGGTGGTTTGCCCTGTGCCCACATGGCACATTATATCCACATGTGGGGTATTTTCGTACTCAGGGGAAATTACCCTACACGTTTTGTGTTAATTTTCTCTTTTAACCCCTTGTGGAAATGAAAAAATCAAGGCTAGACCAACATTTAGTGTAAAAAAAAATTAAATTTTTACACTAAATCATTGATCTAGTCTTTATTTTTTCATTTTCACAAGGGGATAAAAGATAAAAAAACATGAAATGTGTAGAACAATTTTCCCCGAGTACGAAAATACCCCACATGTGGACATAAAGCGCCATGTGGGTGTAGGGCAAGCCTCCGAAGGAAAGGAGCGCCATTTGGCTAGAATGGATGGTGAATGCCATGTCGCATTTACAAAGGCCCTGTGTTGCCAAGACATTGAAAACCCCCCAGAAGTGACCCCATTATGGAAACTACACCCCTCAAGGAATCTAATAAGGGGTGCAGTGAGAATATGGACCCCTCAATGACTGGCACATTTGTGCTGTGAAAATGAAAAAACTTTCACGTCACATTGTTCCACATTTGTGCCCGTCACCAGTGGGGTCCATATGCTCACTGCACCCCTTATTATATTCCTTGAGGGGTGTAGTTTCAAGAATGGGGTCACTTGTGGGGGTTTACCACTGTCTTGGCAGCATAGGGTCTTTGTAAATGCGACATTGCCCTTGAAATCTATTCCAGCCAAATCCAGCCTCCAAAATCAAAATAGCGTTCCTTCCCTTCGGAGGCCCGTCTTGCGGCCGCATCGCGCTTTATGTGCACATGTGGGGTATTTCCGTACTCGGGACAAACTGCTCTACACGTTTTGTGTTTTTTTCTCTTTTAAACCCTTGTGAAAATGAAAAATTCACGGCTAGGCCAATGTTTAAGTGTAAAAAATAAAATTTTTACACAACATCATTGATCTAGTTTTCAGGTTTCTCATTTGCACAAGGGGTTAAAAGAGAAGAAACAAAACAAAACACTTAGAGAAATTTCCCCCGAGTATGGAAATAGCCCACATGTGGACTTAAGGCGCTATGTAGCCGCAAGACGAGCCTCCGAAGGGAAGGAGCGCCATTTAGCTTTTTGGGGCTGGATTTGGGTAGAATGAATTTCGAGGGCCATGTTGCATTTAAAAACTCCCTGTGCTGCCAAGGCAGTAAAACCCCCCACAAGTGACCCCATTCTGGAAACTACACCCCTCAAGGAATGTAACAAGGGGTGTAGTGAGCATATGGACCCCACTGGTGACGGGCACAAATGTGGAACAATGTGGCGTGAAAATGAAATATTACTTTTTTTTACACTATAATGTTGGTCTAGCCTTGAATTTTTCATTTTTACAAGGGGTTAAAAGAGAAAAAAACACACAAAATGTGTAGAGCAATTTCCCCCGAGTCCGTAAATACCCCACATGTGGACATAAAGCGCCATGTGGGCGCAGGGCAAGCCTCCGAAGGGAAGGAGCGCCATTTGGATTTTGGAGGTTGGATTTGGCCAGAATGGATGATGAACACCATGTTGCATTTACAGAGCCATCGTGCTGCCAAAACAGTGGAAACCCCCCACAAGTGACCCCATTCTGGAAACTACACCCCTCAAGGAATCTAACAAGGGGTGCAGTGAGGATATGGACCCCTTTATGACGGCCACATTTGTGCCTTGAAAGTGAAAAAATGAAATTTTTCACTTTCACGTCACATTATTCCACATTTGTGCCCATCACCAGTGGGGTCCATATGCTCACTGCACCCCTTATTAGATTCCTTGAGGGGTGTAGTTTCCAGAATGGGGTCACTTGTGGGGGGTTTCCAGTGTTTTGGCAGCACGAGGGCTCTGTAAATGCGACATGACCCTTGAAATCCATTCCAGTGAAATTCAGCTTCCAAAGGCCAAATGGCGCTCCTTCCCTTGGGAGGCTCGTCCTGCGCCCGCTTGGCACTTTATGTCCACATGTGGGGTATTTCTGTACTCGGGAGAAACTGCGCTACATGTTTTATGCTTTTTTTTTCCTTTTATCCCTTTGTGGAAATGAAAAATTGAAGGCTAGAACAACATTTCAGTATAAAGAAATAATTTTTATTTTTTTACGCCATATTGTTCAGAAAATCTGTGAAGCACCTGTGGGGTCCAGATGCTCACCGCACCCCTTGTTACATTCCTTGAGGGGTGTAGTTTTCTAAATGGTGTCCCTTTAGGGGTGTTTTTTAGGTTTTGGCACCCCAGAGCCTCTGCCAACCTGAAGTGGTACGGTCATAAATGACCAAATATAACTGAGGTGTTCAAATTCACTAGGCGCACCCTTATATCTGAGGCTTGTGGTTGCGTCAAATAGCGCAATAGGGCCACATATGGGGTATTTCTATAAACTGCAGAAACGGGGCAATCAATATTGGGGTGCATTTCTCTGGTAATAGGTTTACAATTATGAAAGATATTGGATCACAAGAAAATCTCTGCACAGAAAATTAAAATTTTCAAATTTCTTACACACTTAGCTTTTATTTCTGTGACTCCCCTAAAGGGTTAAAAAACTTTCTGGATGTGCTTTTGCAGAGTTTGGGGGGTGCAGTTTCTGAAATGGGGTGCTTTGTGGGGCTTTCTAACATACAGGCCCCTCAAATACACTTTAAACCTGAACAGGTCCCTAAAAATATCTGATTTTGAAATTTTACTGAAAATTTGGAAATTTGCTGCTTATGTTTTACGCTTTCTATTGTCTAAAAAAAAAGAAATATAGTTTAATAAATGCCGCCAACATAAAGTAGACATGTTGCTTATGCTATTTAATATATAATTTATGTGGTATAACCATTTTCTGTATAAGCAGAAAAGTTTTAAAGTTGGAAAAAAGCATTTTTTCAAAATTTTTCACGTTATTTTGGTTTTTTTCATAAAGATTCGTTAAAAGTATCGACTTCAATGTACAAGAAATGTGAAGTACAATATGTCACGAGAAAACAATCTCAGAATCAGCCAGATAGGTAAAAGCATCCCGAAGTTATTAATGAATAAAGTGACACTGGTCATATTCATAAAATTTGCTCCGGTCCTTAAGGCCATTTCAGGCCCGGTCCTTAAGGGGTTAAAGAATGCTCAGAAAAGACACTGCTTCCATACAATTGTTTTCCTTCCTAGACATTGAAAACTGGGGATTAGCTGACATGGAATCCTTCTATATAGAGACTATTTCACCCTTGGTAAAGCTCATCAGTAAAGGTTATAGATCAGTGCTCACTACATCATGGCTATCTAAAAAAGGAGACAAAGCATTCAGCATTTCCCTGGGATGAATATGCAATAAGTCCTGCCGCCTCGAGATATAAAAGCAGAAAACCTGCAATTGTTCCTGTTTTCCTCTGATTCCCCCGCTAGCATATTTCAATATTCAAGATGCTTATTTTTAAGTCTAATTTCCTGTTACCTCGCACTTTTCAGGGAAATAGTGGATAAGAAAAGATAATACTGCTCTTTTATTCACTACATAACAATGTATCATAAAATTACAGACACAGCAACTTCTATTAAATTGTCAAATCTTGATGATGACAGCCGTAGATGATAGCAATGTGTAAATTGTTTTTCTAAAGTTAGCTGTGTTCCTATGGCAATATGAGATTTGGAAGCCATTATTTCTGGAAGCCGCATTGACTGTTATAATAAAATACTTGTGCATTAGAAAGCGACAGAAATCTCCATCGGTGCACATAGTAAACATATCGACCAAGTCAATGACTTCAGCAAATATTGATAACATTTCCTTTTCTCCTATACTTATAGTGTTATTTTCGTTATGTGTATACAGATTAGAGGGAGGTGTATTATAGCAGTATAATGTTCTATTGGCTGAGGTATTGATATTATAAAAATCGATGGTTAAAAGTAATTAGATTTGTAATTTCCAGCAGAATGATTGGTAATGACGACATGTGAGCAATGCTATGAGGATACCAAGGAGGCGTTATACAATTCATATGAGGTCAGAGGTCCATGATCAATAATCAAATTATCCTTATATAGGGAATGGGAAGTCTAATATGTTACTAACCATAAAGCCATATTAAATGTAATAAAGATGTGTGGCTACTTGTATTATTTATAAAGACCTGTCTTATAAATAACTTTAGACATGTCATCAGGCAAGTTATTGATTGCAGCAGTTTTCATTGCTGAGACCCGCTGTGATCAGGAGATAGAGCCAGGGAGAAAGCATAGCAGTACAGTCTACTCCCTGTCCATATCCCCTGATCAGCTAATTGCGACATTGTTAGTTTATGAGCCTACAATTAGTGAGCGACAGGGGAGTGAATTGTGCTACTGCCATGCTCTCTTTCCCCAGCTAAATATCCTGGTCACAGCGGGTATCGGTTGCTATCAATAACTTTTGACATGCCTGATGACATGTCAAAAGTTATTTTTAATGACAGGGATCCCTTAAAGTTAAATGATGCTGTGATATTATTGACAGAGCAAAGAGCCATAGGCTCCCACCCTGCCAACAACTCTTGTGGCCGCAGGCAGCAATCTTCCACTGCCCACAAGAGTTCGCCTCTTCCACTAGCACTACAGCACATGAATAGACACACACAGGAGGATTGAATATGGGGGCCTAACTACCAGGAAGATGTCTCTGTTTGTATATATGTATTTGTCAGTGAGTGTGTGTATGTATCTGTGTGTATATATGTATATATCAATTTGTGTGTGTATGTATCTGTGTGTATATTTGTATATATCAATTTGTGTATGTATGTATCTATGGGTATATATGTATATGTCAGTGAGTGTATGTATCTGTGGGTATATATGTATGTCAGTGTGTGTATCTACTACCTACTAGCTATCTATTTATATTTGTGTGTGTATATACTGTATGTCAGTAGTGTCTGTGACAGTGGTATATATGTGCGTGTCAGTAGTGTCTGTGACACTGGTGTATATTTGTGTGTGAGTAGTGTCTGTAACACTAGTGTATATGTGTGTGTTTGTGTATGTCAGCAGTTTCTGAAGTTATTGACAGGTTTGCTCCTAAAGATGTTCTGCAGCAGCTTCTATTAATGATGGGCTCTTATAAGAGAACCCACCACTAAAAGAAAATTCTTCCCAGCTTATACTGTCTCTCATTCCAACAATCCGGTGACAGACAGATCTGTTTATAAAGATGTTCTGCAGCAGATATTATTTCTGGTTCAGTAGTTCTTTTTACGCTTGGGAGATGATTTTCCTGTGTACGGTCTATTCATGGTGTATACATCTGCATTAGTGTAATCACATTCCAGTGTAAATGTGTGTATATCAGTGGTGTATCTGTATATATGTTAATGGTACCTCTGTGTGTGTATATATGTGTGTCATTGTGTGTGTTTGGGAGTTGGCCATATATGGGGGCAGGCCGCTGAGTTCTGATGCGGGCCGATCAGTGTGCACCCCCATCAGAACTCCCCACTGCACACAATGAAGCGTGCGGCCGGAGCCGCACGCTTCATTGTGTGCTCTGACAGGGTCTCTGCGTCAGCTATGAATAGCTGCTGCAGAAAACTGACATGTCCGTTTTTTGCGGCGCCGCTAGAGATCCCAGCTGGAGCATATGCTACTTGTATACGATCCGGCCAGGATTCCATAGACAGCAAAGTAACATATATTTTCGTATTAATCAACGGCCGTACTTTCACGAATATATATGTTGTGTGAACATAGCCTAAGAGACCATATTACTGTATAAAATACTCCATCAGTAGTAAAACACGAGGACCCACTATCTCCATTTTTAGATATTAAAATCCTGTGTGTATTTTCTTTGCTTTAAGATTTTTTTCACAGTATTACATTATCTAGTACATAAATTGTGTAATTTATTTTTAATCAGGTCTTTAAATCCTCAAAGCAAGAAGAGTAACAGGAAAAACAATAATCAATAGTATTTTGTATCATAAGGCTAAATTCAACTTTATATAAGAAAACAGTAACAGATCATCTGAACTCAAAATGTGAGGATATTGCTCCCTCTACAGGACATTCATCATGCTTACAGTGATGTGGCTATGTCTGTATGGAGTTACTGTTCACTATGCTTAGCATATCACACAGTGTAATTTTTAAAACCATATTTCCTTTACTCCACCTTCCTACCCTCTCGCTTTTGCTTATGATGCCATGTTTTCAACTGCACCAGCATCTACTATAATTGGCTTATATTGGGTAAAATAGTATTCCCTTTCAGCCTACCAGCAGCACACATGGATTATTCTGCCCATGTAAGCTGGTAGGACAGATGGACATGGTATTGATATTAAACAAATAAATTAATAAATCAATGCCAAAGAATGGTCTGGCTATGGACAAAATTAAGGAGAACCCTGCACCAGAACCATTGGGCTAAAGACAGGTCCTAGATGGGAAGTCTATGACTAGAGATGAGCGAACTTTTCAAAAGTTCGGTCCGACCGGACTTTCAGATTTTTTTGGAAAGTTCGGTCCGATCGAATTTCTGATTTCTTCGGATTTCATAGTTTAACCCCTTAAGGACGAAGCCACTTTTTGTTTTTGCGTTTTAGTTTTCCTCCTTGTGTTTAAAAGGCCATAGCACTTGCATTTTTCCACCTAAAGACCCACATGAGCCCTTATTTTTTGCGTCACTAATTGTACTTTGCAATGACAGGCTGAATTTTTGCATAAAGTACACAGCGAAACCAGGAGAAAATTCAATGTGTGGTGAAATTAAACAAAAAAATGCATTTCTTTTATTTGGGGGGTATTTGCTATTACGCCATTCGCCCTGGGGCAAAACTGACTTGTTATGCATGTACCTCAAGTCGTTACTATTAAAACAATATTTAACAATATTTAACATGAGCAGCAGTAGCCAACATGGAGGCCAGGCAGGAGCAACAGTATATATATATATATATATATATATATATATATATATATATATATATATATATATATTAATAGCACTTTTTTTAAGATATAATGCTATACACCTGAACCGGGTATTTTAGTCTCTCAGTATAAGACGGATGTGATATACACACTTTCAATCAGAAGGGTCCAAGTATAGAAATTGGGTATATAGCACTTTTTTTTAAGATACAATGCTATACACCTGAACTAGGTATTTTAGTCTCTCATTATAAGACGTATGTGATTTACACACTTTCAATCAGATGGGTCCAAGTATGGAAATTGGGTGTATATATATATATATATATATATATATATATATATATATATATATATATATATTTATATATAGCACTTTTTTTAAGATACAATGCTATACACTTGAACCAGGTATTTTAGTCTCTCAGGATAAGACAGATGTGATATACATACTTTCAATCAGAAGGGTCCAAGTATAGAAATTGGGTGTATAGCACTTTTTTTTTAAGATACAATGCTATACACCTGTTTCAGGGTATTTGCCCCTCGTCAGTGTGGAGCAGGATTCTGGATAGTTGGGGCAATGACAAATCAACCAACAAAACACAGTAATCACTGAACTCAAGGATCAGTGAAAAAATTCAAATAAAGTCTCCACTGATGCCCCCCAAAATTTGAATATGCAAAAAAGGAGTCCGTAGAGCCTCGGTTGGGAGTCTCAAAACATGGGAATAGCCAGATATCCCTAGCCTTTGACTTGACACAAAAGGGGCCACCCTGTTGTTTCCCTATTTATACTCGCAATACTCGCAACCGAGGCTCCACAGATACATCCATAGATACAGTATATGTTTATTCCAGGTATGTTGAAATTTAGTTAAAGGAGAAGTCCGGCCAAAATTTATTTTTTATATGTTATTACTGATGGAAAGTTATACAATTTACTAATGTACATTAATTATGGGAAATGCTCATATACTGCTTAATTATACTGCTCATATACTGCTTAAATTAAGGGAATTTAATTTCCCTTAATTTAGTGTATCAGGAAGTGTTAGAATTATCTCTGAAGCAGTGACGTCACGACGAAAGGTGTAATTCCTATGGAGTGCCCAGCAGGGGGCGCACTATATATATAGAAGTCAATGAGTACCATTGACTTCTATATATAGTGCGCCCCTGCTGGACACTCCATTGGAATTACAATGGATGTGTATGTAAATGTAGTATACAGTGTTTTTGATTGAATACATTTATGAAATACTTTGGGGAGCAAGTGTCCTTGCTCCCCAAAGTATTCCATAAATGTAAGCAATCAGTACATAACAGTAACCCACCGAACCGCCCCCGCCGCTACCGAACGCCCGCCGCTCTGGACTACTGAACTATTACTCTCCCCACCTGCTCATAGCATAAGCAGGTGATGGGAGAGTAGTAGCTGGGTTATATCTCCGAGATGGCCGCCGCCACCGATGCCGCGCAGGGGAGCCGCTAATCACTGCAGCCATCATCCCCATCCTGCTGCTTTACTCAGAGATATAATCCAGCTACTGCTCTCCCATCACCTGCGCATGCTATGAGCAGGTGGGGAGAGTAGTAGTTCGCCCCCGCCGCCACTAATGCTGCCGTGCAGGGGAGCCGCACATCACTGCAGCCAGCCCCCTCCGCTCCCCCCTCCTGCTGCTTCCTTACTCTGATGGCTGACTCCCCGCCCGCTGCCGCTCTCCGATCACACGTGCCGGCGGCCAGGCGGGGAGTCAGCCATCAGGAAGGAAGGAGTGTAAGGAAGCAGCAGGAGGGGGGAGCGGAGGGGGATGATGGCTGCAGTGATGAACTACTACTCTCCCCACCTGCTCATAGCATGCACAGGTGATGGGAGAGTAGTAGCTGGATTATATCTCTGAGTAAAGCAGCAGGATGGGGATGATGGCTGCAGTGATTAGCGGCTCCCCTGCGCGGCATCGGCGATCTCGGAGATATAACCCAGCTACTACTCTCCCATCACCTGCTCATGCTATGAGCAGGTGGGGAGAGTAGTAGTTCAGTAGTCCAGAGCGGAGGGCGTTCGGTAGCGGCGGGCGGGCGGCGGCGGTTCGGCGGGCTTACTGTTTTGTACTGATTGCTTACATTTATGGAATACTTTGGGGAGTAAGGACACTTGCTCCCCAAAGTATTTCATAAATGTATTCAATCAAAAACACTGTATACTACATTTACATACACATCCATTGTAATTCCAATGGAGTGTCCACCAGGGGCGCACTATATATAGAAGTCAATGGTACTCATTGACTTCTATATATAGAGCGCCCCCTGCTGGACACTCCATAGGAATTACACCTTTCGTCGTGACGTCACTGCTTTAGAGATAATTCTAACACTTCCTGATACACTAAATTAAGGGAAATAGCAGTATATGAGCATTTCCCATAATTAATGTACATTAGAAAATTGTATAACTTTTCATCAGTAATAACATATAAAAAATAAATTTTGGCCGGACTTCTCCTTTAATGTAGATTTACCTACCATATCTGCTGGAAGTTTGCTTCAAGCATCTACTACTCTTTCAGTAAAGTAATATTTTCTTATGTTGCTTCTTATCTTTCCCCAAACTAACTTCTCATTCCCCTTGTTCTTGCCTTCATTTTTTTTCCCCTAAATTATAAAACTGTCAAGACATGATGGTAGTTGTAGTTCTGCAACAGCTGGAGAGTCACAGGTTGGGAAACTCATGAATATTTTATTTTATTTTACTTTGAAGCTGTTTTATACCTTTGCTTCCAAACTCCTTTTTATCGATGTTGCAGCACTGAAATTGGCACTGTAATTAAAAACAATTTTCAACCCCTTTTTTGAAAAAAAAAAAAAAAAGTTTTAATCCCTTTTTTTATAATGGAAGTCAATCGGATCCAAACAGATTGGACACAATTACATCCATTTTTGCATCCATTTTTTTTCCATAAAACATATATGTTAAATGGACTGTAAAAATGCAGTGTGAACCTGCCTAATCAACTTTATAAAAAAAAAAAAAAAAAAAATTGTGTGTATAAGTTATAACATTGACCATTGGGTGTCACTGCTTCTGCTCCTCTGCCTGTTGTTAATACATATTTTTCAGGGAAGAAAAAGAGTGCTGCACCTCACACCTACGGCTGATACTAGTACCTCTCGGCTACATAAAAAACATCAGAATTCTGTATGTGAATTGATCAAGCCACACTGCCCCATGTACCGCGTGCAGGTATCTGATACACATGGGTCCCTACACTAAGTCCACACTGTGCCAGTCAGCGACCACCACCCCCGCAGGCGTGCACAGTCAGGGAAGGGAGGCCATGGAACGGCCCTGCAACCCCCATGCCACAGGACCAGACCCAAAAATGCCGCACCAAAACCCAGCCAGCACCACCGGCGGAGGAAGCTGCCCCCAAACAGCACAAGTCTGGATAAGGTATTGCACTCACCATAGCTATCAAAGATAGAATGGGACAGACAGGAGGGATTAAAACCATGTGCACTCAGGTGTCTCCTGCTAATTGCAGTCATGTGGGTCTCACCAGGAGGAGTGCAAAACACGGAGAAAAGAGAGAAACAAAATACGGTTCAGGGAAGAAAAAGAGTGCTGCACCTCACACCTATGGCTGATACTAGTACCTCTCGGCTGCATAAAAAACATCAGAATTCTGTATGTGAATTGATCAAGCCACACTTCCCCATGTACCGCGAGCAGGTATCTGATACACATGGGTCCCTACACTAAGTCCACACTGTGCCAGTCAGCGACCACAACCCCCGCAGGCGTATCCCTGAACCGTATTAATACATATTTGTCTATGACAGCTACAGGGACAAAATACAGGAAGTGTGTGCGGGACATTTAGAACACTATGTTCTCCTGTGCTGTCAAACACAGTGCAGTAAGCCCAGCAGCACCTCTTATAGAAGATCAGGTGAGCAGCTTAGAAAGACCCCTGGAATCGTAGTTTTTTTTTGTTTTGTTTTTTGTATTATGATTTTCATGTTCTTTACAGTTATATCTATCTTGAATTACCTGCAACTGTTAAATTCAAAGTAAAATAACAAAAATTTTTTGCAGAAGAGGTGTTGGCACAGGGCAAACAGGTATGAGGCAGTATCTTTAGATAACAGCAGACAAACTGAGCAAATTAGAACTAAGTCCAATATGTGTGCCTGCTGATGTCTATTGATAGACATTAGAGATGAGCGAACCGGTTCGAGGTTCGGGTTCGAGTCCATCCGAACCCGAACGATTGGCATTTGATAAGCGGGGGCTGCTGAAGTTGGATAAAGCTCTAAGGTTGTCTGGAAAACATGGATACAGCCAATGACTATATCCATGTTTTCCACATAGCCTTAGTGCTTTATCCAACTTCAGCAGCCGCCGCTAATCAAATGCCAAAAGTTCGGGTTCGGATGGACTCGAGCATGCACGAGGATCGCTCATCTCTAATAGACATAGACAGACAAGACCCAGACCGATTTAAACTTTTGACATGTCTCTAGGACATGTCAAAAGTTTTTTTTAACAACAGTAACACTTTAATAGAGAGTGTGGAATATCCATAACTGTCTTCCTAAGGTTTCTTTTATTGAAGGTATTGTTCTACCCGTAACGTATAGGCTCTTATGATGGGAAATGTGGTATAGAAAGCTGAGGAAGGTAATCACAGTAGTATCGGGGCAGCCGGTGCCTGTCAACATCCTGTTGCACCCTCAGCAATACTGACCCTCCAGACAGAGCCCCCGCCCTTGAAAGGTTGACTCCGCCACCCTGACCCCAGGGTCCCTAGTAAGCCCTATAAAACTGTGCCTGCATCCTGGTGCATTTCCCTTTATCAGGGCATAACATACAAAAAAATTAACATACAAAATTAACCCAGATGTTGCAGCACATATGGTGCCTTACATGCCTATGTGGCAGGTCCCTCTTAGTAAATTTAGTGGGGTGCATGGGGCAGGGTTTTATTTAAGGCTTGCATATGGGTACACCAGTCTTCTGAAATTCCCCCCTATGTGTTTGTCTCTCTTTCTTCCTCTGTCTCTCTCCAGCCAATCCCCCTTCTCCCGCTCCCTTTTCCATAGACTTCTATGGGCCTACTTCCCCCATGAGCTGGTCCATCTCAAGATTTTTTTTTATTTTAGTAAATAATAAGTTTATAAAGAAGGGGTGGGGAAAATAAACTGATAAGAGAGAAAGATATTTGCTTGCACTATTGACTTATGCAGAGTTCGTTTAAAATGTAGTGCCTGTTAAATGGTTTAAAGTGGAAGCTAAGTGTTAGTTTATGTACTCTTTGATAGAGCAGGGGATGCTGATCTATATTTCTTACAATCATTTTAATTCATGACATTTTTATCCAATCCTGTGTTTATTGATATGTAAGTTAGGGGTCTGCTGCACTGGGGTGGCACAACCACACTCATTGCACCAATCTGCCATGTCTGCTTGCTGTGCCGTGACCCGGGTTGCTGGGACTGGTATTGAACCTGCTGGTGGGCTCTGGTGTTTTGGGGGCTACTTGTCACGGTGGCCAGGAGTGGTAACACCCACATGGTAACCGGACCTTAGTTAGAACTGATGTGAGGTGTGGAGTGTAGGTGCAGGTGTGATGGTATAGATAACAGAGTCCCACTTTAAGCAGTATTCAACTTTACTTAGAAAAAATTATATATTCAGTGTAATTAAAGTAACAGTGCTTAAGTACTTAGTACAAAAATCAATAACAGAAGTAATATCTAGTAATAACTAGAGAAAGAGTAGATAGAAGAATGGAACAGTAGCAGGTGTCAGGGACCAGATGCTTAATGTAGTGAGTGTCAGGATGTGGTGAAGTGTATATCTATAGTGTCTTGAAGAACTCCTCGTACTCACGTATAGAGTTTCAGTTATCTCATCTGACCGCCTTCTGCCACTCAGTGTCGAGTTTCCATCCTGACGGGTAGTACAGGTCCCAGGCCTTTTTCTCTGGGTTGAGCTAGCTATTAGTATCCTTCCTACGCAGCCGAGAAAAAGTCAGTAGAGAGTGGCTATCTTGCACTGTGCTCTACTGTGGTACAGTCCCTTTTATCTATCCTACTTTGTGGGGGGGGGGGGGAGTGACTGTCCTGAAGTTAAGGATGCACAGCATAGGCAATGGGGGTGGCTCCCTTATCTCCGGCTACCCTGGGGCTTGGGTCGCGCAACACCCAACCTCTAGGTTGGGGTTACTAGCTGTAGAGAAAAGGTTATACATGTCCTGCCTGGCCTTAAGCCAGGCACTAACTAAGAAACTGAAGTGGTGTGTACAGAGAGGGGGTGTGCGTGTAGCTAAACCTGACTTTGACTGCAGCTGTGCTCTGGGAGAGTGTGACACCTAGTGGTTGGAGTAGGGTGCAGCAGTTAACTACACTTACTGGACACCTGATAGAGACAGTTTACCTGGGTGTAAGAAAAGAAGAAAAACATGTAGTGGGACACTACAGCTGCCTCCTCATTTTTTACAGATAAATATCCATAAGAAGAGAGGGGCAGGATAGATCGGTGCACCGAGGGCTGTGCCACCTCCCCTAGTGCATCAAACTGCCTAATAAACATATAAATAAAACACAGAATTTAAATGGCATTGAGGAAGAAGCCAGAAACATTACCTTTATTCTCAGTGTTCCCTGCTTAACGGCAAAAGATTAGCAGGTTGGTCTAACTAGCAGTTAGTTTCCCTTTAAACAAACATGACAGAAAAGCTGACATTCATCCTCAGGTGTCACCTAAATTTTCTTTCACTAATTAGAGTCCGCTGTATGCCTTGTAGAAAGTGGTGTTTTCTTTTAGTTTGACATAGTGCTCTCTGCTGACACCTCCATCTGTGACAGGAACTTTCCAGAGCAGGAAAGATTTTCTATGGGGATTTGCTACTGCTAGGGATACTACGGAGTACCCCCTTAACAATAGCCATATTTTTCCCTGATGATACAAGGTCACCAGTGAAATGTTGGGGGTTACATTTGAAATAATTTTAATGTTTAGCATTGCATGGACTATACAGCAATATGAATATCTGCTACAATATAGGGCTACTGTTTACTGCTTCAACCTTAGCTATTTAGACTAAAGAGATCATACACTGATTCACACTACGTATATATTCCAGTCAGTATATGTATATTTCACTCAGTATACTTCAGTCAGTATTGCAACCAAAACCAGGAGTGGATTAAAAACACAGAAAGGATCTGTTCACACAATGTTGAAATTGAGTGGATGGCCGTCATTTAATGGCAAATATTTGCTGTTATTTTAAAACAACGTCTGTTATATTGAAATAATGGCTGTTATTTGCTGTTATATGGCGGCCATCCACTCAATTTCAACATTGTGTGAGCAGATCCTTTCTGTGTTTTTAATCCACTCCTGGTTTTGGTTGCAATACTGACTGAAATATACTGACTGAAATATACGCAGTGTGAACCCAGCCATATACTGTAAAGCTGAGTGCATACATACTAATAGCTGAGTTTAAAGACTTGACTTTGAGAGAGAGAGGACCTATAGCAGTCTTGCATATATGGTGGTAAGTTTAAAGGGGTTTTCCACTCAAACATAACTTTTCATATGTTGCTGCTAGAGATGAGCAAAGCAGCCGGAAATTCGTTTCGCAAGCCTCACAAATTTTCGTTCAAACTCATTAAGATTCGCAAATCGAATCTTAACAAATTTAATTAAAACAACCAAAACTATAGTAGCTACAATACTGGGACTATGTGTTACAGCATGTTGTTGTCAGAAAATCACAATTTAAAAAGAATGTGGATCAGCCAGTCAATCATCCAATTTCTGCCATTCCTCTCCTCTCTGTCCCTATATAACTCTGGCCACCTTTGTTAACGAACCACCTTGTGGTCCTTTTACACGGAATGATTATTGTTCGAATTTTCACAATAACAATCGCATTTGAGTGATAATCGGCTCGTGTAAACACAGCGAATGATCAAGTGATGAGTGAGAAATCGTTCATCTTGGTCTTTCAACATGTTCTCAAATCATCATTGGTCGTTCACTAAAAATTCGCAGATCGTCTAAACAGTCTTTCACCGATTTGCCTAATGTGTGAGATAGGCTTAAGCGATCTTAAAACGATCGCAATAATGATTTTTTTTCAAATGATATATATTGTTCCATCTAAATGCTGATCGTTATAAAAAACACATAGTTATTTCAAAATCATTAATCGTTTGATTGGGCTAATTATTGCTACGTGTAAAAGGACCACTATATAGAGGGTGAGGGGGAGGTGCTGACATCACGCATAATCAGCCCTCCTATCCTCACCTCTCTGTCCCTATATCACTCTGTTAGTTTCTCCCTGCTCTGCTTTAACTGCCTGCTGCCATCCTGCTCTCTCCTCCACACAGAGCAACTGGTCATCTCCGTTACCAAACCGCCTTATATAGACGGTGAGGGGGGGTGCTGACATCACAGTCTGCAGCTGATTGGACAGGCGCTAAGGATTATGGTTAATCCCTTTCACCCACCCAATGATGCTCCAGAAAGCATGTGCGTCCACCATTTTGTTTTTGGTTTTTTTGCGAATTTCCTTAATGAATCAGCGGGAATTTGAACAAAGCGAATTGACAGCGCAATTTGCAGTGAATCTTGATTCGCTTAGCTCATCTCTAGTTGCTTCCCATGGTGAGACTAAGGGTCCTATTACACGGGACGATTATCGTATAAAAAAATTGGTAATACTTTAAATGATAATCGTTCTGTGTAATTGCATCCAACGATTGAAAAATCGTTTGTGTGTCGTTAATCTTTGATTTAGATCTGAACCTAAAATCATTGTTAATCGTTCGCTGTAATTCCACATTTGTTCGCTCAAGTTCCGCATTGGTTCACTGTAATTGCACATTGCCCATTGTTTTGCTGGAATCAGATGGAGTAAACGATCGTAGTAACAATCTCAGTAATGATCTATCGTTCTGTGTAATATGGTGAATGATTTCAGGTTAACGATAAACAATCTTGTTTGTGATCGTTTTTATCGTTAGTCATTAAAAATTGCTTTGTCTAATAGGACCCAAACAATTCTTTCCATACTTGTAATTGTCTATAGCTTCTTTGTAATGCTGGAAGGGTTCATCTGAGGTCAAGTTGCTGATGAACTCACTGTGATTAATCCACATGATGGGAATTGTAGTGTTACAACAGCAAGAGCATAGCTAAAAGCTGAATGTGAATACAACCTAAAGAGATTGCTCATCAATGCAGAGCCGAGTGCACTCTGGACAGTTCCTGTAAAGGACAGAGGTGGCAACAGGGAGCATCATGTCAGACTGGAAAGAATACACCACTTCCTTCAAGACATATAGCAGCTGATAAGTACTGGAAGACTTAAGGTTTTTTTTTTAATAACAAGTAATTTACAAATAAATATATAATTGTATAACTTTCTCACACCAGTAGATTTAAAAACATGTTTTTCTCTCTGCAGTACCCCTTTAAGGCAGGGAATAATGTTTGTGCCGTCAAAATTAAACAGCTCAAACTGTATAGCTTAAAAGCAATTTTACCCTTAAATACCCGAATATCATTCATTGATACAAAAATGTGGGAAGTGGAACCAATGAATTTCCAAAACAGACTGGTAAGACTGATGTCCTGGATTTTGTATGTTAGAATTAGTGGATGTTAGAATGTTAGAATTAGTTAGAAAAGTGTCCAGGAACCTAAGCAGGGGCGTAGCTAATGTCTCCTGGGCCCTGGTGCAAGAGGTTAACTTGGCCCCCCCTCCTTTCATGAGCAAGTGATGCTATTGGTATATATATATATATATATATATATATATATATATATATATATATATATGTATGTAGAAGATAGTTCAGCAGCACTCCAATAGCTCGTGGTGCCAGCGGATCGAGTCCTGACCAGGGACGCAATAGGTAGGTAGTAGATAATCCACAGCACTCAGAATAATATCGTGCAAAAAAAGTATTGTTTTATTCCATCAAATCTTCAAAAATAATCAAGTGCAGCACACAAATACCAGGAGCCTGTGGATTATCTACTACCTATATATATATATATATATATATATATATATATATATATATATATATGTATATATATACAGAACGATAATTCAGCAGCACTCCATGGATGCAGTGGTGCCAGCGGATCTTGCCTTGACCAAAGGCTGGAGTAAATATAGGAAGAGATAATCCACAGCACTCGTTGGTAGTAAAAAAAAAAGCTTGTGAATTTATTCCATGTGAAAAATATTCACTCCAAACAAAGTGTGATCAAAAAGCAAGGTGCAGCATACAAAAGAAAAACCGGAGCAACATTTCAGCGAACAACCTTCACCATTTTCAAGCATGAAAATGGCGAAGGTTGTTCGCTGAAATGTTGCTCCGGTTTTTCTTTTGTATGCTGCACCTTGCTTTTTGATCACACTTTGTTTGGAGTGAATATTTTTCACATGGAATAAATTCACAAGCTTTTTTTACTACCAACGAGTGCTGTGGATTATCTCTTCCTATATCTATATCATAAAAATCAAAGTCTGTCTGTCTGTCTGTCTGTCTTTCTGTCTGTCTGTCTGTCCTCTATAGACTTCCAAACGCCTGAACCGTTTGACCCCAAATTTGGCACACAGATACATTGGGTGCCCGGGAAGGTTATTGCGAAGGTCCCGTCCCCGCCAGATGTACAGGAGGGGAGGGGGAGGGGAAAGAAAGGCGCCCCATAGAGATCAATGGGAAAATCTCCTCACTGCAAACACAGGTGATATAATTAGCTGCAGCAGACACGGCAGTTGGAGCCTTAGCAACCAATAGGATTACTGCTTTCATTTTCACAGGGAGCAATGGTTGCTAGGGCAGCTGCCTCACAACATCCACAGTAATAACTGGTAGACCCCCTACTCCATCTATACAGGACATGTATATACAGGACCCCCTACTCCACCTATACAGTACATGTATACAGCACCCCCTACTCCATCTATACAGTACATGTATATACAGGACCCCCTACTCCATCCATACAGTACATGTATATACAGGGCCCCCTACTCCATCTATACAGTACATGTATATACAGGACCCACTACTCCATCTATACAGTACATGTATATACAGGGCCCCTACTCCATCTATACAGTATATGTATATACAGGGCCCCCTACTCCATCTATACAGTACATGTATATACAGGGCCCCCTACTCCATCTATACAGTACATGTATATACAGGGCCCCCTACTCCATCTATACAGTACATGTATATACAGGGCCCCCTACTCCATCTATACAGTACATGTATATACAGGGCCCCCTACTCCATCCATACAGTACAGGTATACAGGACCCCCTACTCCATCTATACAGTACATGTATACAGGGCCCCCTACTCCATCTATACAGTACATATATATACAGGGCCCCCTACTCCATCTATACAGTACATGTATATACAGGACCCCCTACTCTATCTATACAGTACATGTATATACAGGACCCCCTACTCTATCTATACAGTACATGTATATACAGGGCCCCCTACTCCATCCATACAGTACATGTATATACAGGGCCCCCTACTCCATCCATACAGTACATGTATATACAGGACCCCCTACTCCATCTATACAGTACATGTATATACAGGGCCCCCTACTCCATCTATACAGTACATGTATACAGGACCCCCTACTCCATCTCTACAGTACATGTATATACAGGACCCCCTACTCCATCTATACAGTACATGTATATACAGGGCCCCCTACTCCATCCATACAGTACATGTATATACAGGGCCCCCTACTCCATCTATACAGTACATGTATATACAGGGCACAACAGGTATACCAAACTGTGACTGGGTAACACTGCTACACCAGACCTGACCAATACCGCCATACTGTGCTGGATAACACTGCCAGACCTGACCAATACCGCCATACTGTGACTGGATAACACCTCCATACCAGACCTGACCAATACCGCCATACTGTGACTGGGTAACACCGCCACACCAGACCTGACCAATACCGCCATACTGTGACTGGATAACACTGCCAGACCTGACCAATACCGCCATTACTGTGAATGGATAACACTGCCACACCAGACCTGACCAATACCGCCATACTGTGACTGGATAACACTGTCATACCAGACCTGACCAATACCGCCATACTGTGACTGGATAACACTGCCATACCAGACTTGACCAATACAGCCATACTGTGACTGGATAACACTGTCATATAAGACCTGACCAATACCGCCATACTGTGAATGGATAACACCGCCACACCAGACCTGACCAATACCGCCATACTGTGACTGGATAACATTGCCATACCAGACCTGACCAATACTGGCAAACTGTGACTGGGTAACACCGCCACACCAGTCCTGACCAATACCACCATACGGTGACTGGATAACACCATCATATCAGACCTGACCAATACTGCCATACTGTGACTGGATAACACCGCTATACCAGACCTGACCAATACCGCCATACTGTGACTGGATAACACCCCCATACCAGACATGACCAATACCGACACACTGTGACTGAATAACACTGCCATACGGGTAAATATAACCCTGCAGGTATACAGGACACTACAAGTATACAGGACCCCAAAACTATACACTACAAGTGCACGGGACCTCCACAAAACTATATACTACAGGTATACAGGACCCCAAACTTTACACTACAGGTATACAGGACCCCAAAACTATATACTACAGGTATACAGGACCTCCACCAACTATATACTTCAGGTATACAGGTCCTCCACCAACTATATACTACAGGTATACAGGACCCCAAACTATACACTACAGGTATACAGGACCCAAAAACTATACACTACAGGTATACAGGAACTCCACCAACTATACACTACAGGTATATAGGACCCCAATCTATACACTACAGGTATACAGGACCTCAAAACCATACACTACAGGTATACAGGACCTACACCAACTCTATAATACAGGTATACAGCACCTTCACCAACTCTATACTACAAGTATACAGGACCCCAAATATACTACAGGTATACAGGAACTCCACCAGCTATATACTACAGGTATATAGGACCCCAAACTATACACTACAGGTACACAGGACCTCCACCAACTCTATACTATAGTTATACAGGACCCTCAAACTATTTACTACAGGTATACAGGACCCCCAAACTATATACTACAGGTATACAGGACCCCCGAACTATATACTACAGGTATACAAGACCTCCACCAATTATACACTACAGGTATCCAGGACCCTCAAACTATAAACTACAGGTATACAAGACCTCCACCAACTATACATTACAGGTATACAGCACCAACTATATAATACAGGTATACAGGACCCCCAAACTATACAGTACAGGTATACAGGACCTTCACCAACTGTACACTGCAGGTATACAGGACCTCCCTCAACTATACACTATAGGTATAAAGCCCCCCAGCTATGCACTACAGATATGCGAGACCCCTAAAAACTATACATTGTGGGTATACAGAACCCCTCCAACTATGCACTACAGGTATACACTAACTCCACTGATTAACTCAGATGAAACAATACCTTTAGCTTGGCCTCCTGGGCACCTTAGAACAAATCTAATTAACACACTGACACTTTATACCCGGGCAGCGCCGGGTACATTTTCTAGTATATATATATATATATATATATATATATATATATATACACCAAGACAGATATTACCAATAACACCAGCATATAGGAGGAGGAAATATTATCATCATATATATTATAGTATAGTATGTAGGAAGGATATATTACCGCCACTCCACAACCACTACCATCACCACCATATTGTTACTGACCAAATCCATACTGAGACCAATAAAACACAGTACCAGATAAAAGTAACAAATTTTACCACCACATACTGACTAACACCACCACTGCTACTAAATAACACCACCACATACTTACACCACCGCTGCTACTGACTAATACCACCACATACTGACTAATACCACCACTGCTACTGAATAATCCACTGTACACAGATCACTATCACCTCATACAGTCATATAGAGGTAGCCCCAGCTCTACACAGGTTTTATACACTATATACTTTACACTGCAGTTATATCAAGTGACTTACAGGGGACGTCTTCTCTGATCGGAGTTGTTTTCATTTTCTTCTCCAACTCTCCTGGGCCATTATGAGAACTTCTCTGAGCCACGAATCCACAGAACCTGCCAGGAAGACATATTAGGCTCTTCACTCTGGCACCATTCTCATCTACAAACTGCACATCTGTATCGGCCCCTTTATGCCTTCATTTAGTAGGTAGTCTGACTCTATGTGATCCCCCTTATAGTATATGCCCCCCTCTATGTAGCCTCCTTATAGGCCCCCTTTCCCCCTATGTAGTCCCCTTATAGATGGCCCCCTATCCCCCCTCTTACGTATACCCCCCTTATAGATGGCCCCCTCTTTCCCTACCACCCTTATAGATGGCCCCCTCTCCCCCCTCCCTTAGAGATGGCCCCCTCTCCCCCCTCCCTTAGAGATGGCCCAACTTCCTTATACCCCCTTATAGATGGCCCCCTCTCCCTTTCCCTTATAGATGCCCCCCTTACTTATACCCCTTTATAGATGGCCCCCTCTCCCCCTCCATTATAGATGCTCCCCCCATTATAGATGGCCCCCCTCTCCCCCCTTCTTATAGATTGGCCCCCTCTCCCCCTTCTTATAGATTGGCCCTCCTTTCCCCCTTATTATAGATGGCTCCCCTCTCCCCCTTCTGATAGATTGGCCCTCCTTTCCCCCTTATTATAGATGGCTCCCCTCTCCCCCCTTCTTATAGATTGGCCCCCTCTCGCCTCCTGGTCTGCGGCTGCCGGCAGCGCGCATCAAAGAGCTCCCCATGAGCCGGGGCTGGGACTTCCAGCACAAGAGCGTCTCTGACGTGCGCTTCCTGTGCCAGAAGTCAGGGCTCGAGGCGGCACAGGGAGTTCACTGATGCGCGTGCTGCCGTGGATAGGACGGGACACCCCCGGCAGCCGCAAATCAGCCGGGGACAGTAAGAGCAGGACTCTTGTGACCGCAAGCAAAACAATGCTTGCGATCACAAGAGAGTGCAGTGGTGAGGGGGGGCCTCGCGCGCCCCCCCTCATGGCGGGCCGGGTCGTAGTAGCGACCACTGCGACCCTGGTAGCTACGCCACTGAACCTAAGCAGTGTCCCATTCACTTGAATGGGAACGGGCAACTCAGCAGTTTCTTGCGCTTCTGCTATTAAAAGTATGGTACATGGAAGAACACACTCTGGTAGAGGCTATAGTGTTTGATAGAGATGAACGAACCTCGAGCATGCTCAAGTTAAACCGAACCCGAGCGTTTGGCATTTGATTAGCGGTGGCTGCTGAAGTTGGATAAAGCCCTAAGGTTGTTTGGAAAAAATGGATACAGCCAATGACTATATCCATGTTTTCTACATAGCCTTAGGGCTTTATCCAAGTTCAGCAGCCACCGCTAATCAAATGCCGAACGATCGGGATCGGATGGACTCGAGCATGCTCGAGGTTCGCTCATCTCTAGTGCTTGCACAAGTGCTATGACCTATTCAATAAGCTGATCCTATTAATGTGATCACTGTGCTCGTAAGAATTTAACCTTACTATAACATCTACTGTATGTGTACAGTTATATGAAAAATAAAAATCATTCATATTTTGCTTAGAAATCATGCACATTTTCCAGGTAAAACCTCACATTCCTTGGATAAATGTCATGTCATACTCTTAAACGATATGTGAATCACATCATGTTTTTCATGCCATATAATGGTTTGCATATTTGCCTTCATGTCATATATTTTTCTAATGGTATTTATGAAAAATTTTAGTCCCTTAATCTAATGTAGCATACAATGCCATTTGCATTCCTAAATTGTGTATATATGCAAATACACGGAAAAGCTAATTTCTATGGAGTTCAATGCAGCATTCAAAATCTATTCAGCGTTACTTTCATTGAGAGACTCCATTAAGAAGCTCATTTCTGTAATGTTCCGTACAGCAACTGATATGTGAAATCTACAGCTACCTTACATAGTTCAATAAAAGGTATGAAAAATGTTCACACACAAGCAAGATCAGGAAATGCTTCATTTCCCCTTTTGAGGAGGGGTGGTAAAGGCTTGTATATTTACTAAACCACATGAAAGAGCATTAGGAAATCCTATCCACTCTCAGAAGAGGTAGCACTCAGTTTTTAAGATTTGCACACTACCTCAGCCTCGAATAAGTCAACCTGCATAATGTCTGATGCAGCTATGAATAATTGATCTGGAAATCCTTTAATAAATGGGTTGACTAATAAGATGGTAATGACATCTGCTAACATGAAGCATCCAATGTGCAGTGTCTGGTAGGTGTCAATCAGAGATGCAGCCTGTATATAAGAGAAGGAGGTGCATATCGCTTTCTTATACGCCTGTCTAGTGCTTAGTCTCACAATCAGTTACAGGTGAGAATATCCTGAAGCTCTTTCAGTCTGCGCAGATCTCTAAGGGACATGGAGACCAACTTCAGCACTTTGGACAGCTCCTTTCCAATGCAGGCACTGTATGCTTTGGGATTTCAGCCTTTGGACCTTGGAGAATGGACTTTTGTCACGCCTACCATACTGGTGTTGATCTGTTTACTGGGACTTACTGGTAACCTATGTGTTATCTCCATCCTTCTTTATAATTCAAGAAAAGCCAAACCTTCCTTGATCCACTCTCTGATCCTGAATCTAAGTGTCTCAGATCTCCTGCTGCTGATGTTCTCTGTGCCATTCAGGGCAGCAGCCTACTCACCATCTATTGTAGCAGTAGGCTGGTTTGTGTGCAAAACTGCGGACTGGTTTACACATGTCTGCATGTCAGTGAAGAGCTTCACCATTGCAATAGTTGCCAGATCTTGCTTCATATATGCCAGCAATCCTGCCAAGCAAGTGACCATTCCACAAGTGACCATCTGTGCTGTTATGCTATCTACCTGGGTGGTAGCTTCAGTTCTGCCATTGCCAGAGTGTTTCTTTACAGGTGCAAAGCAAAATGACAGCTCGGTTATTTGCCTCCTGGACATACCACCCCAGGCACAGGAGATGATGGCCATCTTTGTCAAGCTTTATCCGTTCTTTGTATACCTTATCCCTTTCACCATAGCTTTCTTCTACTTTCGGAGAGCATATGGCCAATGTCAACGTAGAGGAACTAAAACTCAGAATTTGAGAAACCAAATGAGGTCCAGAAGGCTCACAATAATGCTATTAACTGTCACCATCACATTTTGCATTTTTTGGCTTCCAGAGTGGGTCTCCTGGCTCTGGTTTTGGCATCAACTCCTGAGTGGTCCACCTCCTCCTCAAGCATTCATAACATTAGCCCAAGTATTAATGCTTTCTCTTTCTTGCATAAATCCCTTTATCTTTCTTATCATGTCAGAAGAATTTAAAGAAGGATTTAAAGACGTCTGGAAACGTTTAATTTCCAAAAAATCTTTGGTCGTAAAAGATAAGGATGAAGACGATGAAAAAGATAAAGGAGCACTGACTCCAGAGGAGGTCCCACCAGATTCCGTTTCTTCCCCAGATCCTGTCCCAGAGCAACCTATAACTGATGACAATGAGGAGCAGTCATGTTCTCAGCAAAACTTTGGAAGCCAAGACAGTAAAGAAAACCCAGTTTTGCCAGATGTAGAGCAGTTCTGGCATGAAAGAGAAGCCAATCCATCTGATCAAAACAATGACCCAATTCCATGGGAGCATGATGACGCTACAGGTGGTTCTGAGAAGTCCAGTGCAAAAATGTAAGGAACTATGGTGAACTATCGAGCCTGATGGATAGCTGGTTCTCGCCTCTCCAGTGTGCTCTTATATGCTGTATTCAAGTTTAATCGTAAATATGTGTAACCATTACCCATAGTTTATGGTGGACTTGTGATCAAATGATTTCTATATGGAAAGTACAAGGACAATTTATTCTGGAACTTGTAAAGATGAACAATAACATGATCCTATTAAAACATTTTTTTTTGTCAAAAAGCTCTAGAGCCTCAAACTATTCATCTAATTGCAACCCAGCATGTAATTGCAAAGAATTTCTTTTTGTTTTGCATAATGGGTTAATCTTCCTGTAGAGTTAATACTATGTACATCTCCCATGCCTACTCAAGTAAGTTGAAGAACCAGTGTACCATTTACCAATAAGCAGGTAATCTACATAGTAAGAATCTATAGATTTAGAACTATGTCCGTTTTTAATAAAAGGTTAAACTAGACAATTGTGGATGCATGTTTCAACCTACATGGTTCTTGTCTTATTGACCAATGGGATGGAATGAATTGTACATTACACGTATTAATCAGCTACAGATAAACATGCATTTGCTAAGGATCAGCACAAAAAGATGTCTGTCTTTCCTTTATTTATGTTCTCCCTTTATGATCTGATGTATTTAGCCACTGATCACTCAGGATTTCTTACACTATCACCGAGTCTCCAGCAGTCTATTCATTTTGTGATTTATTGTTATATTTGTATTCATTTTAGAGAACCCTGCCTGTGTATTTGTACATATTCTGTGTACCTTGTGTGCATTTCTATTTTCTATTTGGTCACCCTTACGATCATAATGACTGCCTGAAGCATGAGTATAGGAAACATACAAACTTCTAAGCGTCACATGGCTCCATGCATGATCGATCATTTATAGTGAACCGATCTTAATGGATCTATTGACTTTGAATAATCTAGCATGTTACAACTGCCATAGGGTAATAGAAACGTGACATTCATCTCACAGTCTATATATCTATGCACAGATTATATGTTTAACGAAACCTCTGAGACAACCTCTCATTGCCATTCTGCATACTTTAAGGTGGATTGAAATGCCATCACACAATGTGGTCTGCATATGTAAGTGGTCTTCTCAAAGAGGTGGTCTTGCACTTTAGGGTTATCACTGGTTACAAATAGAGATGATCGAACAGTGCTGATGTTCAGGTTCGTACGAACTTGAACCATTGGTATTTGACTCCCGCAGTCTTCCCGTTCCGTGGGGAAGGTGGAGACAGCCTGAGTCCTGCCTGGAAAACAGGAATACAGCCTATGGCCCAGGCTGTATTTCTGTTTTCCAGGCAGGACTCAGGCTGTCTCCACCTTCTGCACAGAACTGGAAGACTGCGGGAGTCAAATACCGATGGTTCGAGTTCATACGAAACTAAACATCAGCACTGTTCGATCATCTCTAGTTACAAAAACTCCGACAGGCTTACAAAATGACTTACAGAGGGAGGTTCAGCACGTAGAGATGCCTGGACCACTGGAGCTTACTAGTAGCAGAAGCTGGAAAGTGATTAGAGATGAGCGAACTTACAGTATAAACCAGTCTAAGAGCTTTGTTAGCTTGGTAGTTGGCTGCTTTTGAACTTCATGCAGCTCCCCTCTGGGTGCCTGGAACAGCTGGATCCAGTCCTGGAAAACTTCTCCCAGTTCAGGAACCAGCTTTTCCAGGCACCCAAAGAAAAGCGGCGCAGATCTCCAAGGAGGCCGGCGGATAAGCCGACTGCCAAGCTAAGAAAGCACTTTGCTTGGTTTATACTGTAAGTTCGCTCATCTCTTATAGTGAGGTCATTACTCCTCCTACATGATTACTCAACAGGTCATGAACTGAGGTGGTGACATGAAGTTTGGCCTGTACAGAGTGTCACAGCTAAATGTGTCATTTAAATGACTGCCCTCTCTGTGAGTGCCCAGATGACCCTGGAAACACAGGACATTATATATTACACTGTATATATAGAATGTAAATTGCAAACTTGCTTTATATTATATCTACTGTTGATTTAAAAAGTTATAAGGACAGTAACACTTTAAGCTTTCTACAGACAAGTGTATTGCCTGGATATAACAGACTTAATAGCAAAAACAGGCCAACAGCACAGGAACCACCAGATGGGACCTGGGAGCATTGTAAAAGCAATTCATTTACTTACTTCACAGACTGAAACTTTAAGGGTCGCTTCACACGTACCGTATTGCAGTAGATCAGATCCGCAGCATATTTGACTACATGAACAAACACAGCATCAAAACCGCACTGTAAAATCTGCTGCGCATCCGCAGCAGATTTGATGGGGCAGAATTGTTGCAGTGTTCATTCATTTAGTCAAACCTGCTGCGGATCCGCAGCACAAAATCCACTGCGATACGGTATGTGTGAAGCTACCCAAGGCTATGTTCCCATGAGGGAACCTTAGCATAAAATGATGGCCGCAAATAAGATACTTGATTATTTGCGGCCATCATTATGAAAAGATGGCCGCCTTTTGCTGTTAAATGGCGGGCGGCTCTCGTAGTTGGAACAAAACCTAAGGCTGTATTTCTACATTAGCATTTGAGAACTGCAAAGAAAACACATTGAATAAAAAGATGTGGTTTTCAAACACTGATTCTGATAAGCATAAATAGCCTAAAAAGTCCCAGCTCATGATTGATATGATTTACTCATGGCTGTCCTTCTGTTCAGTCAAATGGCCCTATAGAAGGTAGCTTGTCCCATCAAAAGATTGGTCTTGAGGATATTAGATGTGTTTTTTATTATAGCTCCTTATATGATATATAAATGGGTACACTTGTGTGTTGTCAAAGCGGAGTCAGAACATGTAAAGCTTGTCATCTACACTTATGCCCTGTTACTGGGTACTTACAAGTCTCTGTACTACAAAGCATGTATATGTGTATATACATGTATAAAGCAGAAAGGGGAAATATTTAATACCGAAGCTACTGTTTGTCAATCCACACCAGGAGCCTCCTTTAGGCTTCCACAGATGACCATATTTCCGGTGTATTTTTGAGTCTATTACAGATGCAAGATCTGGCCTAAATATGAGTCTAATAACCCGAACTGACAGCTGTTAGGCAGGGTCTTGCGTCTGTAACAACATTCATCCATAGGAATGATACAGCACTTTAAACACAAATGTGACATTTAGGCTAATAAGCCTTTCTTGTGCTTTAATTGCTGTCTCTTGCCTATGGATTGATTGTACAACTAACTAAACTCCAGTACGTTGAGGCGCGCTAACACGAATTACAAGTACAACATGCATCTTCAAGGCCATAACTTTTTATAAGCCATATGACGGCTTATTTTTAGCAGGACAAGTTGTACTTTGATAGTACCTTTTTTTTTACCATATCACATAGAGCAAAACTATTTTTTTTTTCAAGGACAGCACATGGGGTATATGGGACTTTTTGATAATTTTTTGGGAAGCAAGACGACATGACCATTCTGACATTGGTCCATTTGTTTTTTCTTTGATGGCATTTACCTTCTGAAGACCTCAATACTGTGTATTTTTTTTTTATAACGCAAATGGGAGAAACAACTACTATATTGTATTAAGAGGCCTAAGGACCTTCACTAAGCTCCTAGCTACCATCTCTGTACCCAGGGAATGCAAAGTAGGGGTCTCCTCTGCTGTCTCACCTTGTAGATGCCACAACTGCCACTGAGTGAATCATCTAAGGGATTACATAGCCAGGACTGGAGTTGTAAGTGATTGCAGGCACCATCAGCTATAATACACAACTGAAACCCACCATGTATGGAGCAAGCTCAGCTCCAGAACCAACTTCATACAACCTTCAAGTACTATGTCAGAAATCTGTCTGGTAGTCATCCTCAGTAACTATGACAGGAGTTTGTGCCCCACACAGTCAAGAGTCTATGAGGAAAAATCCATGTGCCTGACATGCTGCAGCATGAAGTTACAAAATCCATTAAAGCGACTCTGTACCCACAATCTGCCCCCCCCAAACCACTTGTACCTTCAGATAGCTGCTTTTAATCCAAGATCTGTCCTGGGGTCCGTTCGGCAGGTGATGCAGTTATTGTCCTAAAAAAAAGAATTTTTAACTTGCAGCCGCGTACCCAACGGGAGTATCTGTGCCCTAACTTTGCACTAACCCTCCGTCCCTCCTCTCCACCCTCTTCATTATTAGGAATGCTACTGGAACATTTTCTCCTGTCTGAACATTGCACAGGTGCCTTAACGATCCAACCCATGTGCCGTGCTGACACAGGTGAGGAATAGGAGACAATCTGCCAGGAGCATTACTAATGAGGAGGAGGACGGGGAGGAGGGACAGAGAGGTTGTGCCAGCCTAATGCATACATAATCTAAGCCCCAGCCGTTGGGCACGGGGCTGCCAGTTTCAAAGTTGTTTTTTTAGGACAATAGCTGCATCACCTGCCGAACGGACCCCAGGACAGATCTTGGATTGAAAGCAGCTATCTGAAGGTACAAGCGGTTTGGGGGAGGGTTGTCAGATTGTGGGTACAGAGTCTCTTTAAGTCTGCTGCCTGTGTGACACAGAAAAAGCATGTTACCAATGTCTGATTTAGGGTGTTGTGATGCAATGGATCCACATCTCCAGTGGGGTAGATCTATCATCTACTCGAACACAGGCAAGAAAAAGAATGAATATGAAAGAATCATTTCTATTGCTGCACAAAACTTTAGTTTGGATGGATTTTTTCTTTACCTCTATTGACTGTAGAACAGTTTGCTATTTACCTGACATGAAGCAGTCACATGACAACTCACTTTATATGACTTAAAGGGAATCTGTCAGCACCTATTCTGGTTCTGAGGTGCTGACAGTATGATGAAGGTCTCTCTCTTAGGCTGGGTTCACACTGCGTTTTTGCAATCCGTTTAAAAAAAAAAAAAAAAGATGAAAAAAAACGGATGCATTTGTGTGCATCCGTTTTTTGCATTGACTTCCATTGTAAAAAAAAAAACGGATCAAAACAGATCAGTTTTTTTTAACGGACGCAAAAGTAGTGTCAGCTATGTTTTTGATCCGTTTTGATTCTTTTTTTTTTTTTTTTTTTTTTTTTACAATGGAAGTCAATGGAAAAACGGATCAAAACAGATGCACACAAAATGCATCCGTTTTTTTCCATCCATTTTTTGCAAAAAACGGATGAAAAAAAAACGGATTGCAAAAACGCAGTGTGAACCCAACCTAAGTGCGGTGTGTTACCTTTATTTTTCAGATGGGTGCTGTAGTTTGTCCCTAATCTGTGCCGTGACTTTCTCCACAACTGTCAAAGAGGGGTAGTGGTGATTTGTTTGTGCCGCACTTCGGCCCGCCTCACCACTACCTCCTCCCAGCTTCTCTTGAATATTCATTGCGTCCATCCTCCGGCCTCCTGGCAAAGTCATCTTTAGCTGCCTGGGTCTGTGCATTGTCCGTGCTCCGGCGGCCTTATTTGCACATGCGCCGTAGTGTGTCGGACCGGCGCAGGCACACTGCCCTCAATGGCTTCGCTCAGTGCCGCTCCGACGCACTACAGCACATGCGCGAATCTGGTCGCCAGAGCACGGACAATGCACAGACCCAGGCAGCTAAAGATGACGTCGCCAGAAGGCCGGAGGACAAGCTCAATGAATATTCAAGAGAAGCTGGGAGGAGGTAGTGGTGAGGCGGGCCGAAGTGCGGCACAAACAAATCACGACTACCCCTCTTTGACAGTTGTGGAGAAAGTTACAGCACAGATTGGGGACAAAGAACAGCACCCATCTGAAAAATAAAGGTAACACACCGCACTAAGAGACAGACCTTCATCACACTGTCAGCACCTCAGAACCAGAATAGGTGCTGACAGATTTTAATGTCACTACCTAAAAATATTCACTCAATTGACAAAGAGATTGCATTTAAAAAGGAAACAGGTTCACTTTACTACTCCAATTATAGCTTTTTCCGGAAATGTACCTGCCATCCAGGTTGTAACAGACAGGAAGAGAAAAGGATCCCTCTACTAATGTCATATCATGCTATATACTGTGAAGTCTCTTGGCACATAAGGCAGGCTGAACATATTTATACACAAATTTACAATCCACATATATAAAAAAAGGTTTATTGTACTTCAAATACATTAACTGAACAAACCCAACAAAATTAAACACAAATTTCATGGGAGCATAAGCCTTTACAAGAATTACCTTGATGGGTAATCATCTACTGCAAATGAAATGAAGGTCAAACCAAGAATTTAGAAAGGAAAAAAACTAAAAGAAAAAGACATAGAACAATTTGTTTTATACAGCTAATATTGCTATCGTATCTGATAGCAACACAAAGGCCTCATTCTAAATTGTGATCTTACCGACATCGCTTGGGAAGCAAAATAAAAAAAAATAAAAAAAAACCTCTATGTAACTGAGTAGCTCCCTTGTTGGGACTCCAGCAATGTATTATCACTTTCCTATCAGGGAGGAAAAGTCTGAAAAGTATTCAATTCATCTTACTATGCAAACATGATGCCATAAAATACCATGTGACTGGGGTGTCCTCACACCACAATTTTGATTCATTTGGACCTGAAGTAGGCAGACTGTTGTAGGTGACAAGACAGGTTTGGGAATGCTAGTCAAGCAAATATGACAACTGTGATACAAGGACTAGGTTACATTGCTAGAGTGTTGCACAGATAACCATTTTTAGCTGAAAAGCTACTGTTGCTGCTCCTCCTTGAGTTGGTTTTCCTTTTTGCTGACTTGGATTCAGTACTGTAATTTGATATAAACCTTGCAGGTGGCTCATGCAGTTGGTATGAACGGACATTATACCAGTCTCTGAAATGTCCCACTATTTTGTGGATCTTCGTGCAGGCTCTGAGGCAGTTGGTGGGGGAGGGGGACCACGTCGATCTAGGTCATCTACATAGGATACAATAAGCTTCCGTCGTTCTTCAGGAATGCAGTCAAGTACTAGATAGCGTTTGTCGTTTTGCAGAATCTTTTCAACATCCTTGAGGTGCTGATCTGATTCTTGAACTAATTTTTTCGATCTGCAAAGAAAAATGAAAACTAGTAGATACTAGACATTTGTATAAGTACTAGACTTATTAAATTAAGTTTAAATTTCAGTGCAATACCCTAATACAGTAAAAAGGGGATTTTTTACTCACGGTAAAATCTCTTTCTCGTAGTCTTCATTAGGGGACACAGCACCCATGGTATCTGTGTCCCCCAATAAGACGCACGAGAAATACACAATTTCACCAAAAGGAAATGGTCACCAGACCAAGACACCTATATGAGCTTGTTGGATATCTCATTCCAAAAATACTGGCACTAATACCACTAACCTTTGTTGCTATAACAGCCTCCAATCTTCCCGGAAAGCTTTCCACAAAATTTTGGAGGTCTGGCAATTATATAGGGAAATAACCGCTACCTGGCATTACTTACCCTCCTCCCCCACATAGTGCAATAGGTGCTATATATTTTGTCAGGAACGATTCTCTGGGCATTTCACAAACTGACTTGCAACAAAAGATGATACCTTTTGCAAAAGCCCTGTTTAAGGTCACTGAATTCTTCTGTACAACCTATACTACCACTACCCCAAGCCTCTCACGCAGTGCATTGTGGGCACGGGGAGTGGTAAGCAATGATTGTCATGTTTGAGATTGTCATGTCCTCCTTTAAGTGTTACTATCATTAAAACAAAAATCTTTTGACAAGACGCACAGACATGTCAACATTTTTGATTGGTCATACACCTGGCTCTAATAATAATGCCTGCTTTCCTATAGCTATAATTCCTATTCCTATAATTTTACTCTGTATACAGTGATATAAGTACCACAGCAAGGATGACTACTACTACTGTATTGCAAACTATACATCTGTAATGTCACAAACCTGTATGTAATAAATTTTGTCTCTTTCAACAGAGTTCTGAAGTCAGCTTTGGCAGTGATGTGTTTATCTCTGATGTATTCTTCAAATTCCCGCTGTCTTTTCTGTGAAAAGATATAAACAGACAAAAACAGATATACATAAATCTCTCTTCATTTTTTTTTTTTTATTTAGCAACATTTATAAATTCTCAGTTAAAACTTCCAAGATGTTTTCACTTTTGACCATACCATAAATCCTAGCTTTACTACTGAGTGCTAGAGCGCAAACCAGCCACCAGGGTTAGAGCCACACCTCACAAATTATATGATTTACCAAAGGAACTATAGGTGGTATACACCTCACTGACCAGAAAAAAAAACAGAGGGTTGGTGACCTAAAATAAGATCTGGCTGCCAGCATGAGAATCACTGGTAGCTTGCAAAATGTTTTGCCTAAAAAAGTGTACATGAAAAACTTTAACCTTTTCTCTTCCAAAGCAGCAAAGCCTAAACTTACAAAAGTGATTAGATCACAATCTAATAAAATCACATTAGGTCGAAAACCATACTGACAAAGTCACAAAACTAACACAGTGAGACAACATTTCTTACCCGGTCACTGGAAGAAAACTTTATGAAGCGAGGATCATCTTTAATTATCTTCTTTACCTCCTTCCATGTTGATGTTAAAGTGATCTAGAAAAAAAAAACGGAAGAATAATCTTTGTTAGAGGAACGGCTGAAAAATTATACGGATACATGTTAGGTATTGTAACGTGAATTACAAATACTAAAACATTTAAAACCTTAACAAAACTGCAGCAGAATTTGACAACACACCAATAATTTTGGTAATAGGGGTGGAGGGAGGGGGAATTAAACTTTTTATCACTAGGAGAGAGCAAAATAAACGAATCATAATAATCTTTGCTTGCCTGACTGATGGAAACAGGCTTAAAGGGAATCAATCACCAGACTTATGCTGCCTCTGATTCACATTCTCCTGATTTACAGAAAAACAAGCACTTTGCTATTCCCCCTGCCCACCGGATGCTGACTGTCAGCTGTCTGTCTATACAAAGTATAGGCAGGACCACTACCAAATTAGTGCTGGTGGGTGGAAGAAGCAAACTCTCAAACTTAAGGGTGCCTTCACACATACCGACTCGCAGCAGAAAATTCCCTGCGAGTTTCTGCTACGAGCCGAGGTCCTGGAAGGCCCCTATCACTACATACAAGCAGTGGTCTGAAAGACCGCTGCGTGTATGTAATGCAGCCGCCCCCTTAACCCCTTCGGCTCCAGCACTGGTCTCCATACATTACCTGGCTCTGGCTGCACAGGGTCCCGGCGTCTTGCTCTGCCGCCCAGCCAATCAGTGTGTTGCCCAGCCGCAGCCACTGATTGGCTGGGCGGCAGAGCAGGACCCCGGGACCCTGTGCAGCCAGAGCCAGGTAATGTATGGAGACAGCGGTGCGGGACCGGTGCGGCAGCCGAAGGGGTTAAGGGGGCAGCTGCATTACATACACGCAGTGGTCTTTCAGACCACTGCTTGTATGTAGTGATAGGGGCCTTCCAGGACCTCGGCTCGTAGCAGAAACTCGCAGTGAGTTTTCTGCTGCGAGTCGGTATGTGTGAAGGCACCCTAAAGGACTATCAAGGGCACACACTTCCTCAATATCTATCAATATCTTCCCTCAGATAAAAAAAAAAATACTGAACCTCAACTAACTGAGTAAAACCCCTGGCCTTTCCGCAAATGAAACTACATGAATGCCTGTTTGAGCAAAGTGTTCGTTTGTATGTAGGGATCAGGAGAGATAACTGTGTATGGCTACCTTAACACTAAGCATAAATAGATTGGGTTATTTAGTTGTCAGAGGTGATTAAGCTTTCAAAACTTGCAGATAACTTGTAGGTAACTTACAGTATACGTTTCATCCAGCAGTTGCCTGAAATGTTCACGCTTCTTTTTTGTAAGAGCGTCAATATGTTCATTGAAGAGCTTTTCCTTTTCTTCCCTTTCCAGCAGGGAGCCAGACTCCCACCGGTGATCTTTTCTAAGCGTTCTTCTGGTGTCAGACCATGAAACGTCAGATGATCGGACCTGAAAGTAAGAATACCTATATGTCAGAATCCATTTATATGTGGATACTGCACAGTGATAGTAGAAATTTTATGCAATTACAATAAAATGCTAATCATCAAGAGTAAAATCAGAGTGTTTTTATTTGCTTCTCCCCCTGATTAAATACTGCAGATCTTCTTTATGTTTACAGATGATACTGGCACTACTCTTGTTCCCGAAACACCAGCACAGAAATAAGCAACAACAGTATAAATTACCATTCCAATAAGATCATTCGAGTGGAAAAAGGCTGCTAAGACATAGAAGGGTGATCATTACCATATCAGACAGAAGAGCTTTAAAGTTCTGGATTGCCTCTTCTCGCTTGTGCTGCTCCCGCTCCCTGTCAATCTCCTTGGTTTGCTCAGATCGTGCCTTCTGAACCTCGCGCTCTCGTTCACGTAAACTGGCCTCAATTCGAGCTTGTCTTTCAAGTTCCTTTTCTTTCTCTGTATCTAAATTCTTGAGTTAAAAATGCACAGTTTTATTTCTGAGCCAGAAGAGATCTTGTATGAGACCTTGTGCAAAAGAACAATGTAGTTGCCCATAACAATCAGATTGCTTCATTCATTTTCAAAGGCCTCCGGAAATGTGAGCTGAAATGTATTTTTTGCAATAGGCAACTACTCTGCTGTAGGTTTGGTAAATCTCCCCCCCCCCCCTCGGGATTAAAAGGCAGTCCAATGTGGTAGGCTTAGGTATCTAAAAAGCTGTATTAGAACGCCTAATGTTAATGTAGTCCTTTGCTTTGATCATCTGCCGGCCACGCATCTCTTATTACACACATATGTGATGATGATGGCAGATTTTCTGACATGTTAATAGACTGCAATCAGAGGACGAGCGAGTGTTCTTGCTCATCTGCTGATCCCTACCTCTAATACACAGGGAGATATCTGCCTGACGTGGAAGATAATTTCTGTGTAGTAGACCCTTAACACCTCATATCAGATTACTGTCAAAAAACACATCTTACAATTAACAGGAAAACTGGATTTTAAAGGTTATGGAAAACTTTACACTATGCGACAGTTGCATCATTTTTTTGAGCAGGTGATACTTTCTATGGGCATGGTCCAAAATTTTACTGTTGTTGCGCAAAAATGATCATTCAGTGCAAGTGCCTTAATAAATCTAGCGCAATTTTTTTTGGCTAAAATGGCTTGGCTAGAAAAACAATGCGAGGGTAGGAGTGGAGCTGAGCTTTTTTTTTTGTACTAAAACTGAAAAATTGCAAATAATAAAACTTACTGACAAAGTAGCCAATGATAAACCATGCTTCCTCAGAGAGTAAAAAATTTTAAAAATGGGACAGCAGGCGCAAACTGCTCAAAAGTAGCGCAAACGCCTTTCTAAATCTAACTTAGTATTAGCCAAAATTCTAGTTTAAACACAATGATGCATCTGCCCCTAATTCTTTAATTGTTGATTTGTTTCCTGAATGCAAATTTTTGTAAACAATCTTCATTACACATTTCCTACCATTTAGCTGCTACTTGGAGAAAGATAAAATACATTAGACAGACTTTGTGTTTGCTCTGTATTATGGCAGCTTTGGTGGAGTCAGTTACACATGAGCTTTAAACCAAACCACTCACCAAAATTTTCCGGGCAACGCTAGTGGCAGTGCCAGGTAGATCTGCTAAAACGCTGCCTCACCATGTGTCCTGTGTCTTCTTTAGAACCTTTAGCCTGTTAGTGCGTTTTGCAGGATGATTGACAGGAAAAGAGGCTTCTGACAGGCAAAGACTCTCAACACAGATGACTAGTTCCTGGCAAGCGGGCGCGAGTGATGGAGTGTGCTTGCATTTTGTAGTGTGAACTCACCCTAAAGCAGTGTTTTAACCAGAGCTGTGGAGTCGGAGTTGGAGCTAGTTTTGGCTGGAGTTTATACGTTTTGCTCATCAATATATATTATGAGCAACATGCGCGTGAGCGCTATGGCTGCAGCAGGCTGTGTGTGTGTGCTATGTGCTTAATGAACCCTTGATAAAGATCTTAAATATAAGTGCGAACAGCACCTTACAAAATGTTTATCCATTCATTACTAAAAATGAATACTTCTGCCACTGTGGGTGTACCTGTGGTTGAAAAGTTTTCCCATCCCTAAAACCTATCACAAATCAGGTGAAGTAAAAAAAAAAGTGAAGGCAGATGAAAATGTAAGAAACTTAGATGTATGCTTACTTTTAATATCTTCTCAATATACTGCTTGAAAAGCTCCTCCCTAGCTGATGAGCTTTCTACTGCCTTGTATCGAGGATCACTCTCTATTTTGTCTTTGACTTTGCTCCAGCGAGACTGTGCATCCAAATGATGATTGGCTAAGAGGTCAAAGAAGTCAAGCTTCACCTAAAAAAAAAAATAAAATAAAAATGACAAATGGAGCGCAAAAAAGATGACAATGTTTATTACAACCATCTTCCCACTTCCTGAGAAAATACTTTTTCTTTTCATGCAGTTCACATTGCAAAAAATCAAGTCAGTTATATTTGATTGCGACTGTTGGGTCTCAGGCACTTTTGAGGCACAATGCAGCTGCATTCACTTGAATGAGTGTTAGAGTCATGGGACCAGGAACCACCATCACCCAACCTAATAGAGCCTATAGCCTATGAATCTTAGAATATGCAAACACACTTGAATAATTGTGACACTTCAGCTGGCTAACCTAACCTAACTTTGTGTCCTTCTTTCAAATACACTGAAAATATGAGACTCATCTGAACATTTAACAAGCATCACGTTCCTAGAAAGTTTCCCTTGCTGTTGGCAGATTTCAGTATCTCCAGGCATCTCCATCTGTGCTCCCCACTGCTGTCCTCTTATGTAAGTGACATTTAAGCCCATTCATTTTTTATGTGTGACCTTTGGCTCAGATAAGCATCAACTCATATTTATTTAAAAAAAAAATGCAAATTGCAAACAATTCTATTCAAGAAAACAGGAATCTTTAGAAGCTTTTTTTTTTCTCAAAGCAGTAGGTAAATGTACAGGACTTTGTGGCATCACATATTTTACCAGTACAGTAATAAAGTACTTGTATCTGCACCCAGTCTGATAAAAAAAAAAAAAAAAAAAAAAGCATTAATATAAAACAATGTAGGTAATGGTCTGCAAAGAAAATTGTCCTGATTTGGCTAGTAAAAGGAGAACTCAGGTGGGAGTGGAGCTCCCGTACCCCACTGGCTCTCATCTTCTTCCCTGGTACATCAAGACCCAGGTTTTACATCACAGACGGGTGGGATTTAGCCGGCTCAGCCAATCTGTGACTGCAGTGGTGTCCCGCTCTAGTCTCTGAATGGCTGACTGAGGCATCAGTCAGCTGGATCGTATCGTAGCCGGCAGGGTCCAGGAGCAGGACGCGGCACTGTGCGGGCACCGGGACAGGTGACTATACGTAGTTTTTAATTTTCCCCCCACCCCCTGCCTGTAATGATTTTTTACCTCTCCACCGGATACAGGATTAGAAAAACTCAGTCTTTTTCCTCAGAAACAGCACCTCCCCTGTACACATTTTGTACTGCAGCTCAACTCCACTGAATTACAGCAGAGCTGTAATTTCAACCAGAACTTCAGGACAGGGGTTTTGCTGCTTCTGACCCTGGATAACCCCTTTATACGGTGCTATAATAATAGCAAATGGTCCAGTTTACCAATATGGAAGAATGTATGCAACAAAAACAAATTTACTATTTAAATATGTATTAACAAGAGTACATAGGAGATTTTGTGCACATTTTGGGAGCCAAGTGTGGAACACATGATCCATTGTGGTGCCAACATAATTGCAGATGGAGAAGGAGGAAAAAAATTCACTTTAATAGGTGCTGATGCAGGTAACCATTTAGCTAAAAAATTGAGAACAAAACCGGGGAACATTATGTGAATAAGACCTAATACCTTTTCTCCTTTATTTTTGGAGTCCTCTTTCTCCTTCTTTCTGGCAGCAACCATGTATTCATTAAACAAGGTTTCACGATCTTTCATTTTTTCAATAGCTTTGAAGCGGAGATCTTTGGCATGCTTTGTTGCAAATTCACTAAATGTAGTCCTATATACAATGAGAGAGTTTGTAAGCTTTTGTAAAGAAATTAAAGTGTCAACTATTCCATTTTAATGCACACAAATGTCTGACAAAACCTAGTCACCAGGTAAAGCAGAAGATTGCCCATGGTATTCTTGTGTAACCAGAGGGTACCTTTAATACTTGGGTAGGCTACATTCACACATGCATCTTTTGATGAATTTTATTCTGCCAGGCACAGTAACGCATACAAAAACAGAGAAAAGCCTGTCCAGTATATTTCTTCTTCTTTCTGCTTAAAAAAATTGCATGAAAATCTACATTTGTAAATTGAGTGCGGATAAGGATCAAAGTTTATTTTTGGCTGCGGAGAGCTTCATTCTAACTAGTCCTTCACCAATTTGTAAGTTTTTTTAAGATGTCACACTTTAAATGATCTAGATTGGTGCTTGTTTAAAAAGAATATTACACAGTTCAATAAATGTGTGGTCAGGGCTGCACAAACACTTTATTGTTTGAGCTGCCCTAGCGTTAATCAGCAGTTAACTACACATATACTATTACACAGGGAGACGTGTGGCAGATTATCGTTTAAGATGTCAGAAATAGACGGTCACACAAGTTAACATGCCCTCGTGATGTCCAAAGCTGAACAGTGTCTCTACAGTATTGGAGGTAGTGTGCAGCAGTTGGACATTGTGTGCAGGCATAGTTTTGCCCACATGTGTTGACTGTGACTTAGGCCCAAATCTCGGAGGACTTCCTTTCTAAGATATGGACTCTCAGGAAGTTAGCGGCAGGTAACAGAAGCTTGCGGCTTTTTAAGTCCATGCAGCTTCACCCTGGGCGCCTGTAAAAGCTGGATCTAGTCCTGGGAAACTGGTTCCAGCTTTTCCCAGCACCCGGGGCAGAGCTGCACAGGCTTCAAAGGCAGAAGGCTGACAAGCAGAATGCAGAGCTAACAAAGCGATACACTAAGTTTGTACTGTAAATTTGCTCATCTTTATTTACAAGCATTTTAGGTTTCATCTGGAGGCCTAATTTTTCTACCTGGTATTAGAGAAGAATAACTCTATATTCATACAGTGGCAGAGGGGTCATTATGGCTGTGTATAACAGAGACACAGAGATTCTGCTATAAAGACCCTGCAAACATGGTGAAACTATTTAAGAGGAAACTCCTCATGAATTTATGGTCTTTACTATTTAACATGTTACAGTCAGATGTGAATATCTACTAAAATTATAGCAAACCTTGGGTTAATCTTTGCCTCCTCCATCATTTTCTTGAAATCTTCCTTTGACTGCATAATCTTATTTTTCTTTTCCCTCCTTTCCTCCTCTGCCCTCGTTTTAACATACTGATCAAACACCTAGAGAGACACATGACAGGAGGCAGAAGCAGCATGTTCAATACAGACTACAAAAATACAAATTACTGTGACTCACAAATGACCCAAGTGTTTCTGCACAGCAAATTGTAATACACTTGTATTAAAGTAAAGGTACACCTTGGGTTACCCTGCAACTGTATGTCGGAGAACTGCAATATAACATTCCTTTAAGAGGACCTGTCACTACATGAATGGCTGGAAACAAGGAGGTAGTGCCAGCTAGGTGAGGTTATTTCATTTATATAGTGACAAGTCCTCGGGGCACAGTGTCACCTAGTTGAGAATTTCCTTGTCTAACGTCTACAGTGTAAATGCTAAGTGTTAACATACTTTAATATACTTTTTAAATTTATTACTTTACGGAACCAGTATTTCCTGAATAAAACACAGGGCCTGCGGCCCCCCTGAACAATTTATACAGCTGCACGTGTGTAAAGCAGAGCCAATAAGAGCATGTAGCTGTCATTAAAGAGTCATTCCTTTTAAAGCATACCTGTCCTAATAAAAACTTTGTGACATCAACCAACATTTGAACTATTCATGCTACAAACACACTTGTATCACATCAAACCATACACATAAAGCCCTTTAGGTAAAGGATTTGCCACATGTTGCTTTACCTGTTTCCTTTCTTTGGGATTAAGAAGCAAATACCGAGGGTCAAATACAATCTTGTGGAGCTCCTTTTCCCAAGTGGAGAATGCAGATACCTTTATAGACAAAGACAAAAAGAGAACCAGAAAATAAGGGTTACTTAAGATAGTTGTGAAAAGTTAGAGGCCTCAGAAAAATGGGCTGTATGTAAACCTATAAAATGTCTGTTAAAAGGAGGCCAGAGCAGAAATCTGCCATCACTAATACATGAGGCCCAGCGGGAGGTGAGGATCGAGCATTTCCAACACTAATTGGCATGAAACACATAGCCATAATTATACAGAGGCGACAGCGAGCTAAAAACTCATTAAAATAGCCACTACTGAGTGACATTTACAGGCCGCTTCAAAGGCAACCCTTGAAGATGTATTATGCGTCTTGTGAAGGTTGGAGACATATAACCCTTTCAATGCCCAAAAAGCATGCAATGTGAGTCTATTCATTGCAGGTCACCATCGCCTGAAAGTTGTAAAAGAACATTTGCACTACAAACATATGCCAAAACACTTTCTAAATGTAATACCAATTATTCTGGATGGATTTTGAAGAAAAAAAATAAATAAATAAAAAAAGCTATCATTAACATTTTAGATCACAGATTTTTTTTTTAACTACATTTCAGAATGGCTAATATAAGAGTTTAACACTGCAGCTGATGCCATTTGCTCTTAAACCACCCTTCTCATGTAGCATAAAGTCAAACTCCTGCAAATTATCCCCTAAAAATTCTTTCAAATCAACTAGTGCCAGAAAGTTATATAGATTGGTAGTTTAGGCTGCATTCACATGTCCCGTAAAATTGTCCGTGGTTGCGGATGGGAGCGCACAATGTGTGCTCCTGTCATGGCATATGACTGCTCACCTACTTCCCTGTGCCGGCCAGCTTACTTGTTCACCAGAAGTGGCGAGGACTAAGCTGCCTTCTTCTCCCAGTAGTGTAGTCCAGGCCACTTCCAGTGAGCATGTGTAAGCCAGTCAGCATGGGGAGTAGGTGAGTAGTCAGATGCACTCCTGTCATTTCTGCTGCTGGGCGGTGGGGGGGCTGCACTGCTAAGGGACCCGTGCCGCGATCCTCCTTCAGATCGCAACACGGATAGTGTGAATGAGGCCTTACTTCTTTTATAAAATCTCAAGTCTTCCAGTACTTACAGCTGCTGTATGCAGGAAGTGGTTAATTCTGTCCAGTCTGAAAAGCAGTAGAGGTTTTCTATGGAGATTTGCTACAGCTCTGGACAGTTCATGTCACAAACAGAGATGGCAGCAGAGAGCACTGTGTCAGACTGAAAAGAAAACACCACTTCCAGCAAGACATGCGGCAGCTGATAAGTACCGGAAGACTGTAGATTTTTTTTTTTAATTACAAGTCTCTGCCACTTTCTGACACCAGTTAATTTCAAGAATTTTTTCCCCGGCTTAAGTACCCCTTTAACCCTTTGAAGGCCAAGCCCAAAAATGACCCAGTGGACCACGCAAATTAAAATTTTTGCGTTTTCATTTTTTTTTCTCCTCCCCCTCGAAGATCTCTAACACTTTCATATTTTTATCTACAGGGCCATGTAAGGGCTTGTTTTTTCCCGGTAATAGGTGTATTTTGTAATGGCGTCTTTTCATTCTACTATAACATCTATGATGGAACCCCAAATTATTATTTATGAAGATATAAATCGGTGAAATTGTAAAAAAGAATGCAATATGGTAACGTTTGGGGGGGCTCCAGTGTCTATGTAATGCACTATACGGTTTAAGCGACATGATACGATTATTCTATAGGTCAGTCCAAACACAACCACATGCAGGTTTACACAGATTTTCAGATTTTTTTATTTTTCTAATTGAATTTTTTTTTTTGCAATTAGTTATTAACCCCTTAAGGACGAGCCAATTTTGTTTTTTGCATTTTCGTTTTTTCCTCCTTGTGCTTAAAAGGCCAAAGCACTTGCAATTTTTCACCTAGAAACCTACATGAGCCCTTATTATTTGCGCCACTAATTGTACTTTGCAATGACAGCCTGAATTTTTTCATAAAGAACACTTCAAAAGCAGGAAAAAAAATAAATGTGTGGTGGAATTTACGCCATTAGCCCTGGGGTAAAACTGACTTGTTCTATATGTTCCTCAAGTCGTTACGATTACAACAATATGTAACATGTATAACTTTTTTATTATGTAGTGGCTTGTAAAAAATTCTAGATATGTTCCTTAAAATCGCTCCACTCCCAGGCTTCTAACGCTTTTATCCTTTGGTCTATGGGGCTGTGTCAGGTGTCATTTTTTGCGCCATGTGTTCCTCCTATCGGTACCTTGATTGCGCATATGTGACTTTTTGATCGCTTTTTATTACAATTTTTCTGGATTTTCCGCTTACGCCGTTTACCGGGCGAGATCAGGAATGTGATAAATTAATAGTTTTTTTTAACACTTATACTAGAAGCCCCCCTGGGGGACTTCTAGTATAAGCACACTGATCTCTCATTACGATCTATGCTGTATAGATATACAGCATAGATCGATGATATAGGCACTCGATTGCTTCCAGCTGCTGCAGCCGGAAGCAACAGAATGGCGAGCCGGGATCAGCGCCATTACGGCGCAGACCCCGGACGTAGTAGGGTGTGTAGATTGCTCCCCCGAGACAACGTCCCGGAGGAGCGATCCACCCCACTAGACACCAGGGAATGGCTCCAGAAGGTAATCTGATGCAGCTGTCAACTTTGACAGCTGCATCTGATTACCTGATTAGCGGGCCCAGCGATCGGACCGTGCCCGCTAATAGCCGCGGTCCCGGGCTACAGGGGCACCCGGGACCGCGGCCCCGCTCTGAACTCCCTTACCGACCGCAGGGCGTAAATATACGCCCGTGGTGATTAAGGGGTTAATAAAACAGCCCTTTTGTGACTCCCTCTTTTATTGGGGGAAGGGCTTTGGGTATCGTAAAAAAAAAAAAAAAAAACATTTTTACTTTTTTTTTTTTTTTACACACACACTTTTTACAATTATTAGATTGCATACACTGATCACTGCTATGCCATAGGCATAGCATTGATCAGTGTAATAGGGGCTCTACTCATTAAGCCTGCCTAAGGCAGACTCAATCGGCAGATCGCCAATCGGACCACACAGAGGGAGGTAAGAGACCTCCGGTGGTCAGTGAAAGTCACACTTCGGGGGTCCCAATCTGTAAACGACAGGAGCTGCTCCTGTCGCTTATACCTAAACACCGTTGTTGCGCCGTTTAAGGGGTTAATGACAGGCTGCAGCGCGATCGAAACGCGCTTCGCTCCGGAGTGTGCTTTACAGCTCCCTAGAGACCCTGGACCAGGGTCGTCTGGTGACAGACTTTCAGGACATACACTGACATCCAGGGTCATCTAGGGGTTAATATTGATTGACTATACTGAGGAAAGTCAGCCAAACCCACTTTACTAGCCAACTACCTTATGTGGCACTGTAGTTAATGCAAGCCAAAGCCAGCAGAGGATTAAAAAGGATTAGGAAATAAAGAAAGGACTAAGGTTTCCTTCTTACATATGTTTTCCTGCCATTCCTTTGCACCAAAAAATGAGCTCCCTGACAGCTCCCTATTGCGCACAGGGCACAGAGCAAGAAGGTAAGTTTCTTAACTTCAACCTCTGTGCCGTTTCCATAAAGTTTGTATTTTAATTCAGCACCTAGTAAGGCCGTTTGGAGCATTGGGGGCATGGCTACCACCCTCAGAGCACAGATCGAGCCTGTTCTACTCAATCATTACAAGTGGTGACTCCCCCCCCCTCCCACAAAGTGACACTTATTTATAGTTAGACATGTACCACAGGCTATTAAATATAAAGCTTGGAACGAACACTGACAGTTCAGACATTTCTGAGCTTTTATGATGGAGATATGTTTTTATATAATAGAACTAAAAAAAAGTAACACAAAAGCAGATGCCTTTTACTACATGGGTTACTAAAAGGGTTCTTCCTATCATATAAAGTTATAGCATATTACTAGGATATGCCATCACTTTGTGATCAATGGAGGTCTGAGTTCTGGGACCCCTACCAATGTTGTGAATGAAGGGGTTGCAAGTGATGGTTCTGCTTCATTTTTACTGCAAAGCTGCTTTCCTCTAAACTGGGCAGAAAAGCGTTGTGCTGAAGATCCTTACACAATGGGCGGCTTGGAGTAAGTCTGTATAGAACAGCATTGTGACCTCATTAATCATAAAGTGATACAGCCTAGCAAAACTACATGACTTTTAATGATGGGAATAAACCTTTAAGTGGAGGAAAGCTATTTGTTACCATTAGGGAAAAACCCTGCAAGTGAGGATTCAGTGACTCGTGTGCAAAAATCAGAAAAGATTTATATACATCTCAAAAGATGATTTTCTAACCCCTCTCTCCAGCAACATATCTCTAAACTGTTTCATTCGAGCATCCAGTGGAACAATGGCTCGCTCCCGGGCGGCTTTAATCTCAGCCTCCATAGCAGTCTCTTTGTCAGACTCGTTGTCTTCTTTCCTAAAAAAAAAAAAAAAAAGGGAAACAAAGTGTTGATGTTTACATGCAGAAATACTGGCTACTGTCACTAACCTCTACCAGCTTGTGCAATTCCACCCAAAATTAGCTCAATTTTTTATAATAATAATTATTGTATTTACAAGCGCAAATTTAAAAAAATCTACATTAAGGGGAATCAGTCAGCTGTAATTCATGTTCCAAATTGCTGACACTGTTGAATAGCTGTTATGTCAGAGACACATGGTACCTTCCATGCATCTGTTTGTGCTTCCATAAAGTAGAAAAATGCTTTTATTCTCAAAGTGTCAAAGGGGCTTCAATAAGCTCCTGAAGTGCTCAGGGCTGTATAGTCTCCTTACTCCCCTTCCCATCCCTGACCCTGCATGACAAAGTCATCTAGAAGCTTAATCCTAAACAGGGTCAGGAATGGGAGTTGAAGGTAGAAGCTATTGCAGCCCTCAGCAGTTTAGGAGTTTGGGAAAACCTCCCTGACTCGCACAGGAGAATAGAAGCATTTTTTTCTACATTATACAGACATATTTATGAAAGGTACCCTGTGTCTCCTTGTCCTAACAACCATCTAACAGTTTGGAGCACTATGACGAAAATGAATGTTATGCAACAGCTATAGCTACAAGAAGCCAGCATCATTCACTGACAATCATACTAATGCCAGTCATCAACTCAAATGGCTCAATCAATAACTGTCACAGCATTTGCACTAAAGTGCACTGATAGGAGAAGCACCTGTCCAGTGCCCGAGCAGCACCCCTTTAATATGCTGCGGACATGCAGATTGCTTACCATGGCAGCTGGAGGCCTTCTGAAGGTAATCTGCTAATCTTTACTCACCTCAGAAAGGCTGTACCAGCAGTGCAATGATCTAACTGATCAATCCTATAAACCTGCATTAACCTTAGTTTGTTTCCCATCTATGAAACTTACTTTCTCTTCTTTGCTTTTATGGGTTCATCATCATTGGCATCATCTGCTGATTCGTGATCTTCTTTAACTGTCAAATATAAGACAGTATGAGCACTACACGTAGAGACATGTACAAGCTGCATTTTTTGCTTATAAGGCTTTGGCTGCAGCTATTTCACATTCATAACTGTGGAGTAAATTGCCCTATGCCATGCGTTAGTAACTTGGAAAAAAAAAAAAATAGTAACTTGAAAGTTGTAACCAAGTTTGCAGGAAAGCCACTTATCTCGCTCTATAAATAAAGCTATTGCTACAGGTTCTCTCATATTCCTCTGTAGAAGATTCCTGGGGAAAGAATTATTATATATGACCAATTTTTGCACACAGACTGTAAATTAAAACATGAGAAAGTATTTTTTTTCAATTAAAGTTTGTGTACATTTCGCATACATTATCCCTGGGATAAAACACACTACTTGTTAACTCACAGTATTTTTTGTCATCCTCTAGTCCTCTTTTATGTGGAGGCTCTTGAATGATTTTATCGACATCCGCTCTTCCAATTAGATCCTCTGGCCTGTCCCACATAGAGAGACGTGTAGTGGGATTGTAGTAGAAGACTCGCTCATCGCCCGTCCACACCACACACCTAAAGACAGAAAAGGAACAGTTGAACAATAATAATGCAGAAATGGCGGCAAGTTAAACATTTTAAAAGTCAAGTGTGACCACCCAGGTGTAGACCAGGCTCATTTAAAGGGTTTATCCCAAAGTTAAAACTACTCCACATTTGCACTCAGCAGAGGTCCCATATACAGTAGCCCAAATTTATCAGCCTGTCAAGACGAAAATCAGACACATTTGTCTCAGATAGATAACAACCAATCACAGCCCAGCTCTCTTTTCTGAGAATGGGCTGTGACTGGTTGGTATCAGAGATAAACCAGTGTTTTTGTCTCAGGTAACTAATAAATCTAGGCCACTGAATGGTCGCCGGACATGAGTGCTTCCATTTGAAATACTCAGGGGACATTTGACCTCCAATCTCAGCAATCAGACCCCCAATCGATCAGCCGAATATTGCCAATCCTGTGAAATAGGTTGACACCGCATTTGTAATTACATTTAACACATACTTTTGATAAACTGGAAAAGTAAAAACATGTATACATTTAATAGACGCTGGCATATACCAGGCAGAAGAACTAGTTCCCATTGATTTACATTATAAAAAAAACGCAGTGAAACACCTTTTTGCTGTAAATAACAGCTAAGTCGGCCATACTTGTGTACAGCTAATTAAAACATAATGAAACGGAACGTGTAACATTTAAACACAAAATACAGTGTGAACCTAGCCTAACTTTTAACCTTGGGATAAGCCCTTTAAGAAGCATACTACCGGTCAGATAATTTATGGACTGCAATGCAGAGCTGTGCGATTGTAAAGCTGTACTATGATCTCTCTTTTTAATTTAAGGAAACCTTAATCCCAGAATAGACAAATTATACAAATTACCAATACGAAATGGAGAGAAAGGAGCGGCTGCACATCCCACCTATGGCTGATCCTAATGCCGCTAGGCCTATTTTAAAAACCAATGCCAGGATGTTGATATATAATTTGATCAAACCATATTGCCCTGTGTACCACGTGCAGGTGCCCTGCAAATTATACAAATTACCAAAATACACTTTTAACGGGAAATGCATATAAAGTGCTTTTTTTCCTGTTCTTACTACTGCATCAAGGCTTCCTGGATAAAATGGTAATGTCACGACCTGACTCCCAGAGCTGTGCGGGCTGTGGCTGCTAGAGGATAATGGCAGAGGGATTCTCAATGTCCCTCCAGTGCCGTGTCCCTCAGTGTCCCCCTGCCATCATCCTCTACAGCAGCCACAGCCCGCACAGCTCTGTGAGTCGGGTCGTGACATCACCATGTTATCCAGGAAGTGAAGACTTGATGCAGTAGTAAGGGCAGGGAAAAAAGCACTTTATGTGCATTTCCCATAATAAGTGTATATTGGTGATTTGTATAACTTTTGGGGGGGGCAATACAATACTTAAAAAAAAATTTGCTTGACTTCTCCTTTAAGAGTCACTGTCATTCCAGTATGTGTACATAAGGAGCAGCACTATTTCTGGTCACTGTATAAAGTGTATATGGCGTACAACTGTATATTGTGTACAGCAAGTGTCAGCTTTGCTTTAGAGTTACTGAAGAATAAGCTCTATAATGCTCCCATACTACATATACATGGGAAAAAAACAACATTCTATGGCAAAGCCTCAGAAGAAGGTGGAGTCTGGAAGACATTAGAGACCACTACCTGAGCAGTCTATACTGTCAGATAAGGCAGCTTACAGTGTCTCATGCATTCTCACCTCTTTTTCTGCACTCCCTCCCCTAATTTCGCTTCCCCATAGACTTCTATGAGTAGTGTAACCTGATCCCTCAGCCAAAGCCAGAAACAGACTATAAAAAGAGAACAGGTCATAAAGAAAAGACAGATTTCTCCTCTTTGCAAATCAATTCCTGGTTTTGGCTTCAATAATCTGTCAGATAATTCTGTGTGTGTAAAAGGACCCAGAAGCTATGTACATACACATTTTTGTCAAAGACAGCATTAAAAAAGGAGGTAAAATCTCAGCATTTCTTTTATGGCCTGTTCTCTGTTTATAGTTCATGGCTTTGGCTTCAATAAACTGTCAGATTAATCTGTGTGTAAAAGGACCCCAAGACTTTTGTAGTCTGTTGCAGTGGACACTACAGTTGGTTATATTCCAAAAAGAGAATACTTCTCCAATTAAAGCAAAGTTCACATGTGCAGAAGAGGTTCCAATAGATGCCCCCATTGCGGGTTTTAATGAAAATGCTCCAATAAAGGTCAATAAGGTCTGCCGACACTATTGGTGTCTGACGTTCATTAAATTCACACTGCCAGTTTTACTTTGTTTTGCTCAAACAAAGAGGAGTAGCTGCAGGGGGAATTTTCCATAAAGCAGAGATGGCAGATAATGGTTGGACACCTCACGTGTGCAGAGTACAGATGACCCACAACACTACTAATACTAATCTGTTTCCTTCTGCACCCAACAATAAAATATAGCATGTTTGCATGCAACTCAACAGGTAAAATTATTGGTAGGAACTAAGGTGTTGTGTACCCTGAAATCTCTGTCCAAAAACAATCAGTGGCAGGCTAGAACACAAGTTGCAGAAATGCTACAGATTATCTACATCAGAAATTGTGAACAAGCCAAAAGAGCATACACAAAAAAAAAAAAGAAAAAGAAAAAAAAAAAAGGTATACGAAATATAAAGGAAGGTGTTATACAGAAAATCTACAGCATTATCGCAATGTGTTCACAGACTACATCTGATCTAGTAAAGTCAACCATGGTTGCACCACAGTATACGTCGAGTACCTTTTTGCCAGTATTCAGATTTACATCAGTGATGTAGTGTGGAAACATGACGTGAATGGAGCTTAAGGTCAATAAAAGTTTTTTTTATAAATATGTTTGTAGTGATATCATGAAAGTTGATGAATCCGAGGAAAGGTGTTACCCATCAGATATAACAAGCTTCTTACCAAACAAGCAAATAATGTAACAAAATGAAAGCCCTTGCCTGTATAGATGTAAAATCCAGGACTAACACAAAAGTCCCTGCAAACATTGGCAAGAAAACAGGCTTTGGGGCATAAGTACCATGGAGTGCCAGGAATTGGGGTTGTAGCCACTGGCCGGGCTTTTTGGGCAGCTTTTTCCTCCTCTGTCATTTCTTCTTCTTTTGGCTCCTGATATATAAAACAAAACAGCATTGATAAAAAACAGGCTATAAATCAGGAGCTCTCATAATCACACATACTAAAACAATAATGGGACAAAGAATTAGAAATCTAAATTGGACATCTTTAGGTACTGAATATTTTGCAGCTGTATATGGTTGCTGGGCAGTTCTAATGCAATACTAATATTTGTATTAATTTTATGACTTTAGTTTAAGAGTTTCCATTAAAGAGGTTGTCTGCACAAAATTAACTTGTCCCCTATCCACAGGAGGGGGACAAGTATGAGATCGAGGGGGGTCTGACCTCTGAAGCCCCCCCCCCCCTCGTATGGGGCCCCCTACTTCCCTGTTACAAATACAGCCAAGGGTACAGCACATGAACTGCGGTTTTATTCATTTCTATGGCACTGCCAAAGTGCTTACACGGCTCTTCCTAGGTCACATGCTGTACTTGCGGCTCTATTCATAACAAAGAAGCCGGGGCCTGATATGAACATCAGTGGGGGGTACGGAGGTCTGGCCCCCCTGGATCTCTTACTTGTACCCTACCCTGTGGATAGGGGAAAGTTAATTTTGCCAGGGAAACCCTTCTTAAAGAAGACCACCCAAAATTGCACCACAAAAATAAAATACACAAAGCTTGTTTGATGCAATCATGGAATGTTATCCAGCATTAGAAACACATGGCCACTTTCTTCCAGACAATACCACTCAGTTAACCCATAGCTGCACCAGGACGTTATTTAACGTCCTCGTGCCGCTATGGGAGTTCAGAGGGGGGTCGCGCGGCGACCACCCTCTGAACTGCCGCGATCCCGGGTGCCGCGAGTAGCCCGGGCTCGCGGCTATTAGCGGGCACGGTCCGATCGCCGTGCCCGCTAATTAAGTACTTAGAAGCAGCTGTCAAAGTTGACAGCTGCTTCTAAATACTTGCGGTTATACATGCCTGGTGGTCTAGTGGGGGGATCGCTCCCCTGCGGCGCGATTGCGGGGGGGCGATCCCTGCATCCATACCGGGCCGGGGTCTGCTCCGTAATGGCGCTGATCCCGGCTCGGCATTCTATTGCTTTTGGCTGCAGCAGCCAAAAGTAATAGAACACCGATCTCATGGATTCATGCAGTATAACTATACTGCATGGATCTCTATGAGAGATCAGAGTGCATATACTAGAAGCCCCCCAGGGGGGCTTCTAGTATATGTGTAAAGTAAAAGAAAAATGTATTTTTAATAACACAAAGCCCCCTCCCCTAATAAAAGTCTGAATCACCCCCCTTTCCCCATTTTATAAATAAAAATAAATAAATAAATTAATAAACAAACATGTTTGCTATCGCCGCGTGCGTAATCGCCCGAACTATTAATTAATCACATTCCTGATCTCACACGGTAAACGGCGTCAGCACAAAAAAATCCCAAATTGCAAAATTGCGCATTTTTGGTCGCATCAAATCCAGAATAATTGTAATAAAAAGCGATCAAAAAGTCATATATGCGCAATCAAGGTACCGATAGAAAGATCACATCATGGCGCAAAAAATGACACCTCACACAGACCCATAGACCAAAGGATAAAAGCGCTATAAGCCCGGGAATGGAGCGATTTTAAGGAACGTATATTGGTTAACAACGGTTTGAATTTTATACAGGCCATCAGATACAATATAAGTTATACATGTTACATATCGTTTTAATCGTAACGACTTGAGGAACATGCATAACAAGTCAGTTTTACCCCAGGGCGAATGGCGTAAAAACACATTTCCCCCAAATAAAAGAAATGCGTTTTTTTTTTCAATTTCACCACACATATAATTTTTTTCTGGTTTCCCGGCACATTTTAGGCACAAATTACATCTGCCTTAGCAAAGTACAATTAGTTGCGCAAAAAATAAGGGCTCATTTGGGTCTCTAGGTGGAAAAATGCAGGCGCTATGGCCTTATATACACGAGGAGGGAAAAACGAAAACGCAAAAATGAAAACTGGCTGTGTCCCCTAAGGGTTAAGGTGTGGCTTTCAATTAACCTCCATTCACTTCAACGGAACTTCAATGAGTTGCAAAACCTCACCCAAATTGTAGACAATACTATGGCTCTCTGGAAGAAAGTGGCCATATTTTTCTAAAACTGGATAACCCCTTTAAGTCACATCAATGACTCTGTTTGCATATGGCATTGTCCATATCCTCCATATATCTGGTTAATACTGTAGACACAGCTAAAACTCTTTTTTGCCCTCATAGCTCTCTACAGTGTGGCACACCAGCACGGCTTCCCTTTCTTATTCCCTGGAATAAACAGTTTTCTCAAGGTCAGGGCTTGAAGGGTAAGGATTAGAGATGAGAGAACCCGAACGTTCGGCATTTGATTAGCGGTGGCTGCTGAAGTTGGATAAAGCCCTAAGGCTATGTGGAAAACATGGATATAGTCATTGGCTGTATCCATGTTTTCCAGACAACCTTAGAGCTTTATCCAACTTCAGCAGCCCCAGCTAATCAAATGCCGAACGCTCGGGTTCGGATGGACTCGAGCATGCTCGAGGTTCGCTCATCTCTAGTAAGGATCTGTAATTAATGGTTCCTTCCTCAACACGTTAAAGGGGTTATCCATGATTAAAAACGATGTGGCGGGCACAGAAAACCTCTGAAAGAGGTGGCCTTCTGGGAAGTTTTCATTGTAAACACATTTACAAAATACAGTACAGTTTGCCTGTTATTTTTTTCAACTTTTTATATTTGATAGTAATGTGAAGTTCTGATCTATAGAGGTCACTAAAATAAATGAGCAGAAGTGCTAAGCGGAGCTCTGTGCCTGTTTTTTTTTTACTTTGAGCTCTGTTGCTTGTGCCACTTTGAGGAGAGATGAGTGGTGGTAAGTGGGCACAGTGCTCAAGGTGGGGTTCTGTGCATTCATTTTAGCAATCAGTAAGGATTCGGCTTCAGATCTTCACATATCAAAACTTCTGATATATCACTATTAAATATAAATAGTTTTTATAAATCATAGATATCCTTTTCAAGACATTAAAAGTGGTATTCCGCCAGGACCCCTATTCCGGTAATTCTCAGGGAAGAGGTAGGTAAAAAAAAAAACATCCATCTCCCTGGTATGCGCATTCTGCCATTGCGGTCCCCAGTGTGTGACCGCTTCTTGGCCTTGAGACGAGAAGTAGCAGGTCTGCTCAGCCTTTCAGTGGTAGAGAGAAGCGGACGCACATATTAAAGAAGTACGGCCAAAATTAATTTTTGATATGTTGTTACTTATGAAAAGTTATACAAATTTCTAATGTACATTAATTATGGGAAATGCACATATAGGGCTATTTCCCTTAATTTAGTAGATCAGGAAGTGTTAGAATTCTCTCAGATCCAGTGACGTCATGACGAAAGGTGTAATTCCTATAGAGTGTCCAGCAGGGGGCGCTCTCTATATAGAAGTCTATGGGACTTTATTGTTTCTATGGATTTCTATGTAATGTAATGTAGTGTAGTGTACAGTGCTTTATTGAATGAATACATCTATGGAATACTTTGGGGAGCAAGTGTCCCTGCTCCCCAAAGTATTGCATAAATGAATTCATTCAATACATTAGGATATCACAGTAAGCCCGCCGATCCGCCGCATATACACTGAACTACCGCTCCCATCATCTGCTTATAGTATGAACAGGTGATGGGAGCTGTAGCTGGGTTATGGATGACTTGCCTGCCGCCGCTGATGCCACTGCTCATGCCGCCGGGCGCAGGGGGGAGCCGCTCAGTACACAGGAGCGCTTCCCCCTCCTCCTCCTTCCGGGAACCTTCCCCCTATAGCACTGCTGACTCCCCGCCTGGCCGCCGCTCTCATATACCGGCTCCCGATGCTTCAGTGCGGACACCAGGATGCATCGGGAGCCGGTACGGCCAGGCAGGGAGTCAGCAGTGATATAGGGGGAAGGTTCCCGGAAGAAGGAGGAGCGCTCCTGTGTACTGAATGACGGCACCCCCCTGCGCCCGGTGGCATAAGCAGTGGCATCGCAGGCAAGTGATATCCATTACCCAGCTACAGCTCTCATCACCTGTTCATACTATAAGCAGATGATGGGGGCTGTAGTTCAGTGTATATGCGGCGGATCGGCGGGCTTACTGTAATATCCTAATGTATTGAATTAATACATTTATACAATACTTTGGGGAGCAGGGACACTTGCTCCCCAAAGTATTCCATAGATGTATTCATTCAATAAAGCACTGTACACTACACTACATTACATTGAAATCCATAGAAACAATAAAGTCCCATACACTTCTATATAGAGAGCGCCCCCTGCTGGACACTCCATAGGAATTACACCTTTCGTCGTGACGTCACTGGATCTGAGAGAATTCTAACACTTCCTGATCTACTAAATTAAGGGAAATAGCCCTATATGTGCATTTCCCATAATTAATGTACATTAGAAATTTGTATAACTTTCCATAAGTAACAACATATCAAAAATTAATTTTGGCCGGACTTCTCCTTTAAGGCAGCAGAATATGGGTGCCAGCGCAGGAGGATACTTTAATTACTCATGAATGTGAATCCTGTGATTCTAAACAGGTTTTGATGATCCCTTTTTCCAGTATTTCCAGTGTCTATCAACATTCAAAACATGACTGAAAAAATGCTTGATTTTTACAGATACAAAGATAATACTTAGGTCACCTACAGGATGTGTTAGCAGTGTTTACAGTCAGGATTTTTGTGTAAACAAAGCATACTTACTGTGGTTGTGGTTCTTGGCCCACAGGATACCATTTTCTGCTTGGCTTTTTTAAAGGGAAACTAACAGGAGGTTAAAAGAATTTAACTTGCTGTTATGTTCCCATAGAGACGGGGATGCTATGACAAAGGTAGCACAGTTTTCCTTCAACTCCATGCTTTATTACTCCGCCCCAATTACTGATCCAACCCATCCGCTCCCTCTTCATGAATATAGGGGCAGAACTCCGCAGTGACATCACTCTGGTCACCTATTACTGCATGGAGCCACAGATTATCGGCAGAAAAAGAGATTATCGGCAGATAAAGAACACCTGGCCCATCTAGTCTGCCCTTATATTATTTTAAGATAGATGTGCGTTTATTCCAGGCATGTTTAAGTTGGTAGATTTACTGCTGGAAGTTTGTTTCAAGCATCTACTACTCTTTCAGTAAAGTAATATTTTCTCATGTTGCTTCTTTTTAGCCACCTGAATATTCATAAAGAGGGACGGGAGGATAGGTGCACCAAGTCAAGTACCACACACGTACATGAACTGCCTAACTGGCAGGAAAACGTTGCTGAGGATGAAGGACGGAGTACTACCTTCTTCCTTAGCATCCTTGGCCCTAAGGGAACATACCAGCAGGTAGGTTAGATTATTCTACTAACCTGATGTTAGTTTCCCCTTAAGCAGTACACTGAAGTGAAAAAGATCACAGCACACTAAGCTGATAACCCCACAACTAATATAAATGCTATACATCAACTACATGCAAGAAAGTCACACTGCACACTCCCCAACCCCTCCAAAAAGTAATTAAAAAGCACAGTACCAAGTGACTTGGTTGTAGACTTTTACCTCCTTTATTTCCTTGGGAGGTTCTTCCTTTGGCACTTCTTCCTCAGCCTCCATTGGTTGGGGTTCTTCCGCCGCTGGTTCCGTCTTAACAGGTTCTTTAAGTTTCTCCACTTCCTTATCTACAGAAAACGTATGACATAGATGAAGTGTGGATATCAATCTATATTGTTCTGCAACAACTTATCACAGACTCCACAGGTAAAAACATATTAGAGGGAAGCAATCACCTCCATAACCCATGTATACACTGTAATAAAGCATGTAGCACGGTTTGCAAACATAAAAGTGATCATAATCAGCTTTCCTCATCAACCCCAAAAAACAACTTAAAGGGGTAGTGCGGCGGTAAACAATTATTCACAGAATAACACACATTACAAAGTTATACAACTTTGTAATGTATGTTATGTCTGTGAATGGCCCCCTTCCCCATGTCCCACCACCCCCACACCCGTGTGGTGCGCTATACATACCTGTCACATGCCGACTCGTCTCCGATCTTCAGTCAGCGATGTCGTCTTCGGCCGAACCCCTCCGAGCTTCCTGAGTGCCGGCCGCCCACTGCTGCGTCTTCGGCTGCTCAGCCGCGATTGGCTGAGCATAACTGTGCTCAGCCAATCGCGGCTGAGCAGCCGATGACGTGGCTGCGTCATCAGCTGCTCAGCCGCGATTGGCTGAGCCAAACTGTGCTCAGCCAATCGCGGCTGAGCATCTGATGACACTGAAGAGGGCGGCCGGTACTCAGGACGCTCGGAGGGATGCGTCCGGGCCGTCCGAAGACGACATCGCAGACTGAAGATCGGAGACGAGTCGGCACGTGACAGGTATGTATAGCGCACCACCGTAGAGCACTTCCGGGTACAGGGGTGGGGGTGGTGGGACATGGGGAAGGGGGCCATTCACAGACATAACATACATTACAAAGTTGTATAACTTTGTAATGTGTGTTATTCTGTGAATAATTGTATACCGCCGCACTACCCCTTTAATACATTTCCTTTGCCTTATATAAATTATCCTTATCTAGGCATGTAGCCAGTCCTTAACTTCCAAGTAGTCACCGATGGCACAAAGATTTATCTGGAATGCCACCTCTGGGCATATTCTCTGAACTGGACATGCACAGTGCATTTGCCTCTGCATGCTGTTTCTTGTACCAGCCCAGAGAAGACACTGGTACTGAGCGAAATGTACTGGATGGTCCTTCTGTGACCGGTCCCATCAGCAAACTCCTGAATAGAGATTCGGTGACTAGTTTGGAGCTGAGGACTGCCCACACGCCTAGATAAGGTAATTTACAAAAGGTGCAGGAAATTTACTTACAGAGTAGACCAGGAAAGCCAATTACGATGGCCAATTACAGTGCTGCATGCTTTATTACAGTATATACATAGGTTAATAGCCTTTGGAGACAATTGGTTCCCTTTATTGTAAATTATGTTCATAAACTGGCAATGTGCAATTGCTAAAAGCAGCAGAAAAAGGGGCCAGTGGCGATAGCGGGTAGGGAACCCTGGGCATTTGGGGTAATCAACCCCGCCCTATGGGCACTTGCTTTTCATTTGCATAAAATGCTAATTGTCCCATTCAGAAGCAGAAGTTCAGAAATCTTCAAGGTTTAAGCAAAGTTACACTATGTGAAAACATCTGACCAATTTCCTTCTAGTATTCCTAAATCCCATACAAGTCGGGAATGAGACACAATCACATTCTAGACTGCTATGGGGAAACTTTTTTTTGAGTCTAAGGGTATGTTCACACTGAGCAAATGGGGCGAAATCTCCGCCTGCTTCCGTGTCAAACAGCGTCTCTATGGGAGGGCTCGCGCGCCTCCGCTCTCGACGTCAATTCTTTGAGCTGAGGCACGCGAGCCCTCCCATAGAGACGCCATTTGACACTGAAGTAGGTGGGGATTCTGCCCCATTTGTTCAGTGTAAACATAACCTTGAGGGTGCGTTCACACCTACAGGATCCGCAGCAGATCTGCAGCAGATTTGATTGTGCAGATTTGATGCTGTGTTCAGTTATTTAAATTAAATCTGCTGCGGATCTGCTGCGGATCCGCAGCAGAAAATACGCTGCGTATCCGGTGAGTGTGAACAAACCCTAAAGGGGTTATCTAGCGCTACAAAAACACGGCCACTTTCTTCCCGAGACACCCCCACTCTTGTCTCCACTTCAGCTTTGGTTTGCAATTAAGCTCCATTCCCTTTAATGGAAGTGAGTTGCAAAACTCCATCCAAACTGGAGACGAGTGGTGCTGTCTCGGGAAGAAAGTGGCCATGATTTTCTAACACTGGATAACCCTTTTAAGGAATCAATTCTTTAGATGTGTGTTTGGTGAAGCTTATTGTAGCTTTGCTCTGCTCTACCCTACAAATATAACATGCAGAATATTTCACTATGTAAAGAAAACAAGCAAACTAGGATAAGTTAGGATTAAACCCAATTAACCATTTATGAGAAATTTAATCACAACACTTACCCTTTTCTTTCAGTTCCTGAGGTTTGTCCCACGTGGATTCCAAAGTGCGGTTATTATAGTAGTACGTTTTGCCATCAGCAGTTTTATATTCAGACCACTCTGACACGATGGTTGCTCCAGCTAAAGTCGCAGGAGAAGCAGCAAGGGCCACTTGAGGGTGAATCATTGGAACAATTGGAGGGGCAATTCCTGGTAAAACACCTAGAGATATTTTCAAAAGTTTAGGCAAATTTTCATATAAAATATTAGTAGACACAAGATTTTTGTTAGTGAACTTGGTGCTAGGCATCTGTACAAAAAGAAAAAACATAGTATGCAGGGACATTGACAAATTTGGATGGGACTTATTTAGCCCTTTCTCCTAAACAAAGGTGTTTTGTTTCCTCTGAAGGGGTGAGAAGATGACCTGTAACACATCTAATCAGTACTTTTAATTGTCAACTCTGACTCAAAAGTTTATTGCCATTTGGATCATGGAGATATTTGGGTTACTTAGTTGTGGTGAATATGTCAACAACATGCAGTGTCGGCACACATAGGTATAAGTAGCATGTATCTAAGGTTCTGATCAGGTTACAATTTTAAACCAAGGCTAGGTAACCATCCACATACAGCTGTTTCGGGGTATTGCCCCTCATCAGTGTGGAGCAGGATTCTGGCTAGGTGGGAGCAATGCCTAGTAGAGCCATTAGAAAAACAGATTGCTGAACTCAGGGAGACCAGCCAAACGACAACACCTCCCACCTAGCCAGAATCCTGCTCCACACTGATGAGGGGCAACACCCCGAAACAGCTGTATGTGAATGGTTACCTAGCCTGGGTTTATCCCTTGTCATTACACTGACTTATAGGGCCACTTAATATGGTGGTTTTGGTGGTTTCCTAACAGGAGCTGCCCCCTGGCTGGGTCCTTCCCGGAGGGATATCTGGCTAGTCCTGTGTTTTGAGACTCATGTTTCCAAGGGGGCAATGCACCTAGGACTTCACTGCATTGAGCGCTTTCACTAGCAGCCGGCAGTGTTGCCGTTTGGCTGGTCTCCCTGAGTTCAGCAATCTGTTTCTCCTACTTGCTAACTAGGTTCACTTCAGGACAATTAAGGTAAATGGGCCCACTGCAGTGCGCCATAGTTATCTTTGACATGCCTTTCTGACTGGATGCCAATGTATAGTAATAATGCTGTAAGGACTTACTGACAAAACTCAGCCGTAAAGTAAATGTGGCAGTTGTTTGATTTTTGGATCATAGGATATAGGCTCAACTTTGACATAGAAAGTATAAAAAGACAGTGTTCCTTTAAGATGAAAGTGTAGCTAGATTGCATTTTTAAATAAATGGCAATGTCACTGCATTACTAAAACACCAGTATGACAGAAAAAACACATGGTTAATATACAGACTAATATTAGTACAACTAATGCACTGTACAGGACTACTACTACAGTTACAATGGTGCCGGCAGGTATAAAACGACACATTGGCTCAAGGTCAAGACCACTTTCTAAATAAAATAAGTAAGACTGTCCCATCAACATATGTTGTAAGAGTTTCATGGATAGACCATGGTAGCAATTGGACCACGTGGCCACCAGGCACCATAGAGTGTTCGCCGGATTATGACAGATCTTCAATTCCTTTCAGAAAGTGGAATGATCTCTTAAGTCAACAAACACATACATGCAGGAGAAAAGCCACAACATTTACAAGTAATCTAGAAGAAAACTTAAAGGGGTTATCCAGATAAATAAAATTGTGGGGCACTGAATTTAATATCCCAAATTACACTGGTTTATGATGTGATGTAGTAAGGATAACTGCACCGTTTGCAAGCAGTCATATGACAACCACCCACTGATACTGTGGAACTGCAGCCACATCAGTACTACTCTTGTCTCAGTCTCCTCTGTTCCTCCCTCCCATCGGAGATGAGGCACATGTGATCTCAAGTCTCCTAAATTAGCATGGCTTGCTATATCTTGGTAATAGGAAGTCTGGCCCCCCACTGACATCACAGGTCTCAAGCCAATAGGAGATACGCTGTGCAGAGAGGGAGGTTACCAGAATGTGATGTAGGCAGCCTAAAACGCTGGGAGCTGCAGTTTCCTTTTGGGACAAAAAAAAAATATTACCTGTGCCCACCGCAGCAGCGGGAAAAAAAATCTATTACTGACATGGGCATGAATAGACGGGTTGGCAAGGGCACAAGCGTGCTTTTGGAGCATTTTTATTTTTTCTGCACTTATTGGATAACCCCTTTAAGCAGTGTTGCAATAACAAATACACATTAAACCTTTAATACTTAAGGCTTAAAAAAGGTGAACCTTTTAACATCTACAAATGTCTATGATCTAAGTCACAGGCGTGAAACTCGCAAATCTCCAGCTGTTGCAAAACAACAATTACCATCAAGCTTTGGCTGCCCAAACATAATGGGAATTTTAGTTTTGCAACAGCTGGAGATCTGGGAGTTTGACACCCCTAATCTAATTGTGTGTTTACACAGACAGATTTATCTGACAGATTTTTGAAGCCAAAGCCAGGAATGGATTTGAAAGAGGAGACATCTCAGTCTTTTCTTTATGACCTGTTCTCTGTTTATAGTCTGTTCTTGGCTTTGGCTTCAAAGATCTGTCAGAATAATCTGTGTAAAGGCACACTAAGGGTCCGTTTACACAGAAAGATTATCTGACAGATTATCTGCCAAAGAATTGAAGCCAAAGCCAGGAACAGACAATAAACAGGGAACAGGTCATAAAGGAAAGCCTGATATTTCGCCTCTTTTCAAATCCAGTCCTGGCTTTGACTTCAAATCTTTGGCAGATAATCTTTCTGTGTAAATGGACCCTAAGGGCCCAATTACACACACAGATTTATTGGACAGATCATTGAAGCCAAAGCCAGGAACAGACTATAAACAGAGAACAGGTCATAAAGGAAAGACTGAGATTTCTCCTCTTTTCAAATCCATTCCTGGCCTTGGCTGCAAAAATCTGTCAGATGAATCTGTCTGTGTAATCTGGCTGTAAATCAACATACTGATCAACTGTTGGATGGGGGAAGGGTTGTGAGAAATCAAAAAAAAATAATAAAAAAAAATGTTGCAGCATTCACTACCATGCCAAACAAGAACAAACTGAAACAGTATTAGAAAGTTACCGGTTTTGGTAGTAGCCACTGTCTTTACATACGGGCAGCTTACTATTTGCATCATTGCTACACCTGTAAAATGGATATGTAAACAGATTTGAACATGACTATGACTGTCAGCTAGCACTGGGGCGGACACTGCTTTAGCATTATTGCAATAGAAAAACAGCATTCTGTATGATACCATAGGGAAATACAGTCCTACATGGGTCAAAAATGATGCCTCTCACTGACAGCTATATACAGCTCGACAGCTTCAGCATATACTTGACTAGTTTGGTTTTGCAGTACAATAGCTCACATGCTGAAGAGTCAGGTTCAGAACTCTTTTCCAGCTCCCAGCATTTACATGTACAAGATGTACTAACATATGAAGAGGTGACCACATTGTTTCTATGTCAGACACCACCAGGCAGAAACAACTATGAAGAGGCAATAAGGAGATGGACTCTCGGGTCACATGCAAAGGCAACAACACTTTCCTAGAGCCATTTTACATGAACATAATGCACATGAATAACATCCATCATTTTTCACAGTCTATCTAGATAACTTGCCTCTAAGGACATACATACTAGTATGACTAAGGACATACTAAAGACAAATAAGTCCATACACTGAAGGCTAAATTAAACCACCAATATATTTCACTGAATGAAAATTGTGGAATATCCACTAGTAGGAAGGGACTAAATACAGTGATTACACTGTTTGGATCCCTTAAGATGAGACAACTGTGGTCCTGTCCCCTAGTCAAAAACAAAAGTGAAGAGAAACGTCCACAGTATATTGGACACGATTTCTTGAGCAAGTACAAACCTTACAACGCTGCCATCTGCAGGTATGTTTTAAGTACTACAATCCACAGTAAAACATTGAGAAGAAAAACTATAGTATATATCTGATCATAATCTTTATGATTTGCTTTATGCCAAGTCAAATTTCCTGTTACTGCCTATATCCCTAAACCTGTGCCCTAACTACTGGACTACTTCTATCTTCCCATGTATACCTATGCTGCATATCCCTACAGTTAAAGGGGTAGTGGGCGCTAAACAATTATTCACTAAATAACACATATTACAAAGTTATACAACTTTGTAATGTATGTTATGTTAGTGAATTGCCCCCTTCCCCATGATTCCCCCCACCCACACCAGACCCGGAAGTGTAGTGCTCTATACATACCTGCCTCTTGCCGATCCCCGTCCCCCATCTTGTGCCAATGATGTCATCTTCGGACGGACGGCCGAACCGCTCCGACCGTCCCTAGTGCCGGCCGCCCTCTGCCGCGTCATCAGCTACTCAGCCGCGATTGGCTGAGCATAACTGTGCTCAGGCAATCTTGGTTGAGCAGCTGATGACGCGGCAGAGGGGGGCCGGCATGAGGGTTGGCTGGAGCGGTTCGGCAGGCCTCCTGAAGATGACGTCGTCGACACAAGATGGGGGACGGAGTCGACAGCGAACACGTAAGTATAATGCACCAACACTTCCAGGGCGGGGGGGGGGGGGGGGGAACACAGGGAAGGGGGCCATTCACTTAAATAACAAACATTACAAAGTTGTATAACTTTGTAATGTGTGTTATTTAGTAAATAAAAGTTAGACGCCGCACTACCGCTTTAATTATAAGCTCTCCTGATTAACACTCCTTCCCTAGTTTCCAATAGACACAAGGTTACCTTCGTAGAAGTTCACATAGATGATCAGTGCACCAAACATTAACACTAAATAAAAACAAATTCAATATATTACCTGGTAGTGGTATAGGCATGCCAGGAAGAGGAACACGAAACGGGGGTACCATGACTGGAGGGAAAGCTGGAATTGCTGCTGTGGGTTGTGGCAAAGCATGAGGAACAGTGGGTGGCAATGTCTGGGTCAGCTGCTGAGGAAGAGTCTGCACTGAAGAAACAGTGGGCAGAGAAGCTGCAATACTGACAGCGGATGTTGAGGTCACAGTAATACTCTGGGACTGATCAGCTGCTGAAGAACCTACATGGAGGAAAGAGTGGATACTTTTTAGGATCTGGCTTTTCACAAATGAATCTCATTTGCATCTAGTAATAGTCAGTAAAGACTGCAATAACTATTTTAGAATTATTCTAAAACATCATCTGCCTTCCCATTCTCTTCAGCTAACAGACCTCAAGTTAAAACAGCCTTTGGTTGTGAGCCAACTACAGAAAGAGCCCCCTCCTACAGGTGACCATGCATACTAGCATTACTGTTAATTCCTCTATTGTGATATAGTGGCCACATGGAACAGCATGTACACAAGCAATGTGGTACACTTTCATAGTGAGTACATTTAGCACTTCACAATTATTGTGCCTGTTCAGTTGCCCTGAACACTTGGCCCAATAAAACCATTTAGCTCACATTAAGTAGTACTGTATTCTTGAGAAAAATGTATGCAACTACTGCATTTCAGAATAATCACTTGAAAATAAATGTGTCTTTATACTGTAATAAAAATCTACCATAAGAGAAGTAAACTAAGGGGGGATTATCATCTGCACAATTTTGCACAGGTGGAAGTATGACACTGCACAAAATTTATCAAAAGGCGCACGGGCCATCATAAATTCTGTGCAGTTTAAAAAAAAAAAAAGACTCTGCAGCTCAAAGATACATTTTGGCTAATAAACTACACCAGGGTAGAAATAGAGTACTGCTGCGCAATTGTTTGTACAAAAGGGAAAATTCACAGATGATAAATCAAATGAAAAAGTAGCTAATAGAAAGCCACAGCCCCTCCCAGTGCAAAAAAAAAACAAAAAACGGTGAAAACTAACGCAAACCCATTAATAAATCGGGTGTATTTTTAGGAGATGCTCAAAATCAAAGTAAGAAAATAGTGCAAACAGAATGATAAATGTCTCCCTAAAAGTCTAAAGTGATACTTACTAGACACAACTTGTGAGATGGAAGTGGATGTGCTAGTATTGGTTGTAGAAGACTGACTAGAAGAAGCTGATGAAGACACCATTAATGACGGACTACTTGTTGTTGGAGAGGCACCTGAGACAGCCTGTGCATGAGTAGCCTGGGTCTGCACTTGACCTTGTCCCTGAATTTGAGCTGCTTGCACTTGAACCACTTGTGCCTGGACTACTTGAGCTTGAGTCTGAACTTGAGCAGTCATCAGTGGAGTCAATTCTGACTGCTGGATGACTTTAACACCATCAGGCTTTGTCCATGCGGATTCACGGGTACGAGCATTGTAGAAATAAGCCTAAAAATAACATGCAGGAATTAAAGTGTTGCAGAGTGCTGCATGAGTCATGTCTGCTAAAAACACTGGGCATAAACTTTAAGGGGTTTCCTATGACTATGAAATTGAATATGATATCGAGTCAAGACATTCTAGCCCGCACCACATCTACAATGTGTACCAGACACAGCTCTACATATCATGTGGTTGCTGTGCCTTGTACTGCAGCTCAGTCCCACATTTCCATTCACTTGACCATTTAAACATTATAACTAGTTTACTTACCTTTCCATCCGGTGTCTTATTCTCCACCCATATTTCCTCAGTTGGAGGCAAAGTTGGGGCTTGCGTAGGAGCAGTGTTTGGACTGGGATTAGATACAGTGGCAGGTGAAGACACAGGTGGCATTCCAGGTGGAAAAAGCATTCCAGGTGGTGGCATACCACCAATATGTGGGGGCATAAAGGGGGGTCGCTGGGTGAAAAAAAAAAATCAAAATTATTTTTTATTTTCCAATAAGCAGAGATACTTACTTATTGGTTCAAACTGCTTAATGAATTGTTATAGATTTTGTTTACCTGAAGATGCGGAGGCCCCATGGGAGGAGGAATACCACCTGGTGGTGGAATTGGTGGCATATTAGGGTCAAAGGGAGGTCTCCCAAATGGGGGACGTGGAGGCGGTGGAGGCCCTCTCATCATGCCAAAAGGTGGTGGTGGGCGCAGAAGAGGAGGAGGACCCCTCAAAACAGCAGCAGGTGGTGGTGTGGGGCCACGAAACCGCAGCGCTGGCTGCTGCTGTGCCATCCTGAAAAAACACATTGTAAATTTAGTATTGACAGTTTCATGTTTAAAAAGCTACCAGCTGTATATATTTAACTTCCTTATAATAGTCTGGATGCTAACATTTATAAGTACTGCACTGTGTACAGCCCTTCTTTCAGCTATTATATTGATGCTAAAGAATAAAGTTGCTGCAATCCTCCTATTTTACCATGAATGTAAAAGTCTCTGCTCATCCTTGTCAACAACTACAGATATTTTTTTAGCAAGGGCTGAAGCAAGTGTGTATGTAGAGAATTCTTCTCAGTTATTAGCGGTTATAATGGAAGGGTATGTGCATACTATGAAATTTCCGGAGACTTCAAGTGGATTCCAACTGGCAGCCTCCATTTGAAGTTCCGCCCATTCCTTAGACTCAATGATATTTACTGGCGGATTCTGCCGTCCACCCAAAGAATTGACATGTGAATTCGTTGGTAAATATGATTGAGTCTATGCGACGGGTGGAACTTCAAGTGGAGGCCGCATGGCGAAATGCATTTGGATTCTCCGCAGAAATTCTGTAGTTTGTACAAACCCTAAGGCTCCTGCCTTAATGGTAATTCCCACCAACACTCATCACCTTTGTACAGTGTGATTGCTGTGTACCCCACCATTGGGACCAATCTTGAAACACCATCCTACCGTGTCTAATGTTAAAATGGAGAGGATGCCAGGCATCAGCACTGCCCCTATAAACTGTATGGAACTGACAGAGGTATCTGAGTACAGTACTCCTTTAGCTGTCAGGCTCGGGGTTACTGCAGTGGCCCATCCAGCAATCAGACAATACCTTTGAAGGAATTTTCCAGAGAGCAGCAGACACCTCAAACCTTGTGCTCTTCAGTGCTCACATCCTGTATCTGCACAGGATACCTTCACTCACATGCAAGCAAGACTCAGTTTGAAGCTCCAACCTAGGGCTGGGCGGTATACCGTGAAAATACCGATACCGTCTCTGGCGTCGGTTAACCGACCTCAACTTTGCCAGGACGGTATCTGCGGTATTTCACAGTTTTGGGTGCTTTATGTGCAGAGACGCAGGGATGCCAGAGCCAGGCAGGACGTGGCTGCAGCGGAAGAGAGGAGTCTTATCCCAGGCCCCAGACAGGAGGGGGATCACTGAGCTCCGACACTACAGTCCAGGGATCTGGCTGATCTCTCTCAGGACCCCCCAAGAGGCAGACACTGAGCCCCGCAGCCTCGGGGTGTCCTGCTCTCCCCTACCCGGGCAGCGCGCGCAGCACAGACCGGACAGCTTCTGCTGGGGTGACCGCTCTGCCCCTCCCCCTCCAGTCACTGCCGGGCCGTCCATTCAAACAGGGCACGCAGAGCAGTGACCTGGAGCCAGAGCGGTTCCCAGGCTCCAGTCACTGTCACGCTGCCACAGATATCTCCCTCCGTGTAACAGCAGAAGCGTTCAGGAGGTAAGCTACTACTGTGTGCTTCTGCCTCACACAGCCCCCCCCCGTAACTGGCCGGCACCGCTCTCCAGGAGACAACACTCTGCAGCCGCAGCATTGTAGCCAGAGAAAGAGACAGTGTCTGACTAGCGGCAGCTACTGCACGGAGGAGCCGCTTACTCGTCTCTGCTGCTCCAGATCTTATCACTGACAGGCAGAGGCTAAAGGAGAAAGTGGTTTCCCCATGTGCACACAGGCTGTCTGTACCTGGAATAGCAGAACTGTCACACAGGAGGAAGGGGGACAGGTCCCTATACACACAGGGGGAAGGGGGACAGGTCCCTATACACACAGGAGGAAGGGGGACAGGTCCCTATACACACAGGAGGAAGGGGGACAGGTCCCTATACACACACACGAGGAAGGGGGACAGGTCCCTATACACACACACGAGGAAGGAGGACAGGCCCATATATATATATGGAGGACAGGTCCATATATATATATATATATATATATATATATATATATATATATATATATATATTTATATATATTATGTACACACAGGAGGAAGGGGGACCTGTCCCATCCTGTGTGTACATAGTGTATATATAGCAACCTGTCCCCCTTTCTCCTGTGTGTATATATAGCGACCTGTCCCCCTCTGTGTGTGTATATATAGCAGCCTGTCCCTCTTCCTCGTGTGTGTGTGTGTGTGTGTATTATATATATATATATATATATATATATATATATAGGGACCTGTCCCCTCCTGTGTGTATATACAGAGACCTGCCCCCCTCCTGTGTGTGTGTGTGTGTATATGTAGAGATCTGTCCCCCTCCTGTGTGTATGTAGCTGTATAACTCTGCTGAGACCCCCTAATAAGGACAAATAATAATAATAATGATGATAGACTAAATTCACTGCCTTGAGTTGCTGCTCAGTGAGTTCCATTTTTTTTTAACCTTAAGTGGGTGTGGCTTGCAAAGGGGCGTGTCATATTTATCGTCCAATTATCGTTACCGCAACTACATGTGCGATAAACCGCGATATTGATTTAGGCCAATATCGCCCAGCCCTACTCCAACCCCAGTAGAAGCCCCACACACGGGCTCTAGTGTCCCATAGCAGAGTAGGCATGCTGAACTAATAAAGCAGATGCGTAGCTTGTCAGACTCACTGCAAGTGTGTTGCCAGAAATACAGCTTATAGGAGAGAGATTGTTTGTAAGTCAAGCCTTGCCTGCATATCAATAAGCAGGAGGCACAGAAGACCCTAGGCCACACCTCTTTGACACTTTAATGGGTTAAAAAAATAAAAATAAAGAATCAGAGGGCAGGGGGTGGTGGTAACAGAATTAAAAGACACTTACCTGTCCCCTACAGTACCACTGCTCATGGTCCCCCGATCCTGTGACTTCACAACCCAGCTCAGAAAAGCCCGCTCAGCCAGTCAGTGACTGTGGTGAGAGAACTATACAGTCACTGACTGGCTGAGCGGGTACTTCCAGTCAGTACAGTAGCGCAGAGATCTAACAGATTTAGAGCTCATGGCATCTCCATGAATGATGATGCCGGGGGTTCCAAAGTTGTGAATGTGGCCATAGTATATATCTATACAGGGCATATACGCTACATTTTTCCCACAGCATTTCTACAGCAAACAGTTTGATTGTGGATTTGCTGTTAAAGGGGTAGTGCGGCGGTAAAGAATTATTGACAGAATAACACACATTACAAAGTTATACAACTTTGTAATGTATGTTATGTCTGTGAATGGCCCCCTTCCCTGTGTCCCACCACCCCCACCCGTGTACCTGGAAGTGTGGTGCGCTATACATACCTGTCACGTGCCGACTCGTCTCCGATCTTCAGTCTGCGATGTCGTCTTCGGGCGGCCGGGCCGAATCCCTCCGAGCGTCCTGAGTGCCGGCCGCCCTCTTCAGCGTCATCAGATGCTCAGCTGCAATTGGCTGAGCACAGTTTGGCTCAGCCAATCGCGGCTGAGCAGCCGATGACGCTGAAGAGGGCGGCCGGCACTCAGGACGATCGGGGGGATTCGGCCCGGCCGCCCGAAGACGACATCGCAGACTGAAGATCGGAGACGGGTGTCGGCACGTGACAGGTAATGTATAGCACACCACACTTCCGGGTACACGGGTGGGGGTGGTGGAACACGGGGAAGGGGGCCATTCACAGACATAACATACATTACAAAGTTGTATAACTTTGTAATGTGTGTTATTCTATCAATAATTCTTTATTGCGGCACTACCCCTTTAATGTGTGCAATATTCTTTATGTTGGGGTTTGAAACTTGGTTCCATTGAAGTAAATGGAACTTAATTGCAAACCACACCTGAACTGAAGACAAGAGAAGGGGGGGGGGGGAAGTGGCCATGTTTTTGTAGCGCTGGATAACCCCTTTAAGGCATCTTTTTTTTTTGCCCACATGGTCCATCTAGTCTGTTATTAAACACATCTGAGCTGCTGCACAACCTCTATAAGAATAAGAGAGGGAGCTCACTGCTTATACCTGCACTGAATACGACTATGTATAAATGCGGGCACACAGCATGGCAGACCACTATGGTAGGGATGCCACCTGTGCCAGGCTGTGCAGGCAGCTATGAGCAGGGCTCTCCGCACAGCCCCCACACTGAGACTGTATGGATATTACAGACATATCTCCATCATTGTCCTTCATGGCTCAGAGAGATGACTGGCACATGTATGGGGGTGGCCTATCCCAGTGTAAGCAGTGGGTGACTGCAGGAGGCTGGCCTGCCCATCACTCCCCCGGAGCCTCCAGTGATCTACAGTCCCCTATGTCACCCGCCATCACTCCCTGCACAGACAGCTGGATAACACCGAGCACATAGAGCAGAGTACAGACTGGCTGCATTACCGCACACAGCATGTTAGTGGCGGCCTGTGCCCGGCTCAGACGACAGCCAGTCCTGTACTATACACACATGTGCCCCTATACACGTGCTGTATACCACAAGCCGCAGGCTGATAGCACACAAGGTCCGCCCCGCACTGCATACCTAATATCGTTATTGTATCGCTCGGCATCGGAGTCCCCGCGTTCCGCCATTACAGGAACAACCGACAACCTCACAGCTTCTCCACCCACATACAGACAAACCACCTGACTGACATACGCCCACTGCCATTGGCTGACGCAGACGTCAATCACTTCAAGTTCCGGGTTAAAGCGGACGGCAATTTCCGGGAGAGAAAGGACAGGATACGCGCTGCGAGTTACACATGAGTGCGCGATATAGCGCCCTCTGCTGACGGCTGTATAGCGCATGCGCAGAAGCCGCCTTTGCTTCTTTTGTTGCGTGTTTTGTAGATCGGCGTTATGCAAGATGATAGGTGAGGAAAGGTGTGCGGGACATGCAGAGGGCAGAGTGTATCAAGCCTGGCGCTAATGTTCTGTGCAGCGCATACGTCCTGACATGGAGTTATGCCACCTGCACTGCCATACTGGCTCCATCACCCTGCAGGTATGGTGAATGCTGATAGTACATGGCGTCTGATGTATGCGGTTATTTCATGGTGGGCTCTGTACACATCAGCTTCACGGACTACACTGAGCAAACAAGTGCGACAATCAATATCAGGGACACGTAGAAAGCAACAGGTCTGACCTCATACCCCGCCCACTTACACAGGACACGCCCCCTAAACGCAGCACGTGGCTTTCAAATAAAGCATAGGACCTAGGACCCACGTGTCACATCCATCAATGAATACAGAGCAGACCCCCAAATAAAGACCCCAGACCCTGCTAGATACAGACCCCCCTAAATAAAGACCCTAGACCCTGCTAAATACAGAGCCCCCCTAAATAAAGACCCCAGACCCTGCTAGATACAGACCCCCCCTAAATAAAGACCCTAGACCCTGCTAAATACAGAGCCCCCCTAAATAAATACCCCAGACCCTGCTAGATACAGACCCCCCCCTAAATAAAGACCCTAGACCCTAGACCCTGCTAAATATAGAGCAGACCCCCAAATAAAGACCCTAGACCGTGCTAAATACAGACCCCCCTAAAGACCCTAGACCCTGCTAGATACAGACCCCCCCCAAATAAAGACCCCAGACCCTGCTAAATACAGAGCCCCCCTAAATAAATACCCCAGACCCTGCTAGATACAGACCCCCCCTAAATAAAGACCCTAGACCCTGCTAAATATAGAGCAGACCCCCAAATAAAGACCCTAGACCGTGCTAAATACAGACCCCCCCTAAAGACCCTAGACCCTGCTAGATACAGACCCCCCCTAAATAAAGACCCCAGACCCCGCTAAACACAGAGCAGACCCCCAAATAAAGACCCCAGACCCTGCTAGATACAGACCCCCCTTAAATAAAGACCCTAGACCCTACTAAATACAGACCCCCTAAATAAAGACCTTATACCAGACCCTGTTAAATAAAGACCACAGGCGAGACCCTCCTAAATACAACCCCCCAAATAAAGACACCAGACCCTGCTAAATACAACCCCCCAAATAGTCTGTTCCTGGCTTTAGTATAAAAAAAAATAAATCTGTCAGATAAATCTGTCTATGTAAATGCGCCATAACTAATTGCATAGTATCTTAGCGTATTCAGAGATAGCTAGAAAAGGGTTATCACACTGTCCTTGCAGAAGGCAGGGGTGGCTCTGGCTCTAGCTGCCCATGTGATGCTATGCTGATGCATCATAGAATTGGTAGCAGATTTCCAAGTGAGAAAATACAATTTGACATCTGAAATTCCAGATAGTGACTAATCAGCAGTCATGACTCTGCTACAGCAGTACTAATGTATGGTTGCATCAAAGCTGGGATGAAACAGATGACACTGCAGGAATAGTGGGGGTGAGTGCATTATATGCAAAAAATTAAATATCTGGGCATGCTTCTTTAAAGTGACAGATTTGTATGCTAAAGTAAGCCCACGGGCAGATAGGCCCTGTGAACAGGATTCTGGGCATTGACCCCCTCCAGCACTGCCATCTAGCCATTTTATATGTGTGCAAATTAGATGGAAGTGCCCAGGAAGGTGTTCCCATGGCCAAAAGAGCTCAGCTCAGTACAACTAAGGGCCCTATTACATGGAGCGATAATCTGCTGAATCAAACCAATTTGGCAGATCATCACTCTGGGTAATAAAGACAACAATCAGCTGATAACAGTGATCATTGGCTGATCATGTCTTTTGGCCCTGACCTAAAATCATCGTCCACCAGGCGCGCATCACTACATGTAATAGCAATGTGTGGCTATTACAGTGGACAGTGGATGACTCATACATGACCTCTGCCCACTCCCTGGTCCTTTTGCTTCTACGCTGCAGCCAGTATTTGGCTGAGCGGCCTGTCGCTTCAGAGACCGGCCCTGTAGTTGCGGATATGTGTATGCAGCCTTAAACCAGTCTGATTGCGATATTGGATTGGTCAATGACTCAACCAAAGGTATGCCCAGAATCCTGTTCACATGACCAATCTGCCCGTGGACTCACATGGGTTTGCAAATCCATGCTGGCAGGTCTAGTTTACAAAGCACTTCCGGATTTCTTTTATTTTTAGTCTTTTTATTTTTTTGCATATAATGCACCACATCACTATTATTCCTGCAGTGTCATCTGTTTTATGTGATTCCTAGTATTTGTAAATAATAGCATTCACCAAAAAAAATTACTACTTACCCTAGAAATAAACATCTAAAATCTTGGCTACTAGTTATTCATTTCTCTGCGATCTGCTGTACATTGCCTCTTGTTAGGCCAAGTCTATATCTAGTGACAATGTGACCAGTAAGTGGGGCAGGCTTTGCTAGTGCTATGTGCAGGAGAGAGGCCTGCAAGAGCCCGGGCTCAGTATCACTTAGTATCGTTTAGCCCTTGTAACTGCCCACTCTTTTTTGTGTAGGGAAGTGTTCAGTAAGCGCCTTCTCCTGGCATTGTGCTGCATGCGCATGGAAGCTGTCTATTCCCAGCAGCCTCTGAGCTTGTTCAGCACTTGCCTCAATGCGCATGTGCTGCTAAGCCAGGAAAAGGTTCTTAAAGGAAAAGGTTCTTAAAAAAAACAGCCTTTTAGAGCCTTTTTTCTTTACTGTTGTATTGTAATAGCAACTTGTTCAGGTATGCCAATAAAAAAAGGTAATGGCATGTAGCTAACACCTCCATGATAACCCAAACATTAAAAGAGAAGTCCAGTGAAATATTTTATTAATGTATTGTATATCCCCCCAAAAGTTATACAAATTACCAATATACACTTATTATGGGAAATGCACATAAAGTGCTTTTTTCCCTGTACTTACTACTGCATCAAGGCTTCACTTCCTGGATAAAATGGTGATGTCACGACCCGACTCCCAGAGCTGTGAGGGCTGTGGCTGCTGGAGAGGATGATGGCAGGGGGACACTGAGGGACACAGGGCACTGGAGGGACACTGAACATCCCTCTGCCATCATCCTCTCCAGCAGCCACAGCCCGCACAGCTCTGGGAGTCGGGTCATGACAACACCATTTTATCCAGGAAGTGAAGCCTTGATGCAGTAGTAAGTGCAGGGAAAAAAACACTTTATGTGCATTTCCCATAATAAGTGTATATTGGCGATTTGTATAACTTTTGGGGGGATATACAATACTTTAATAAAATATTTAGCCGGACTTCTCTTTTAATGTTTGGGTTATCATGGAGGTCTAGGCTACATGCCATTACCTTTTTTTCATTGGCATACCTGAATAAGTTGCTATTACAATACAACAGTAAAGAAAAAAGGCTCTAAAAGGCAGGGTTTTTTTTAAGAACCTTTTCCTGGCTTAGCAGCACATGCGCATTGAGGCAAGTGCTGAACAAGCTCAGAGGCTGCTGGGAATAGACAGCTTCCATGCACATCCCCTAGGCGACCCTGGGCATACCGCTCTGAACCGCTGCGGTCCTGGGTGCCGCTTGTAGCCCGGGACCTCGGCTATTAGTGGGCATGGTCCGATCGCCATGCCCGCTAATTAAGTAATTGGATGCAGCTGTCAAAGTTGACAGCTGCATCCGATTACTTACTGCAGCCCATCCCTGGTGTCTAGTGGGGTGGATTGAGTTGTTTAACTCAGTAGAATAAAGGCTGTATATGTGTAACATTCACAATGCCATGCTCTTCCAGAGGTTTCTGTAGGATTAGTGGGCAGTTTCTCTCCTATATTATCACAGACGCTCGCTTTACTTACGCAGTTCTCAAAACTGAATTTGACTCCGCAGAGGTCTCAGCCTCTTCTTCACAGCAAAAATGTTAAAACATGAACAGAGTTGAGAAAAATACCTTAATCCTATTGTTCTACAAACCTATGAATACAGAAACAACCCCTTCAGTGCCAAATCCAAGAAGTTAGACAATATGTTTCTGATTGCTTGGAGTGGAATAGATCTGCACAACACAAGAAGAATGTGAATCTAAGGGTGCGTTTACACAGAAAGATTTATCTGACAGATTTTGGAAGCCAAAGCCAGGAATGGATTTGTAAAGAGGACTGATCCCAGTCTTTCCTTTATGACCTGATCCCTGTTTATAGTCTGTTCCTGGTTTTGGCTTCAAAGATCTGTCAGATAAATCTGTCTGTGTAAACGCACCACTAGTGTGAGGAGGAGATGATGATGAAGATGACAAGTGAGCTACAGAGGACAGCAGGGACAGTAGTATTTAAGTTTTTCATGTGTTCTTAAAATATATATTTTGTTTAGCCGAATTAGTTAACAAACATGGATGTTTGTTTAAGCAAATAACTTATGCTGTAATGTTGTTATTGTTTCAGTTGAATAAATCTATTTAAAGGGGTTGTCCGGCGATAAAAAATTATTCACAGAATAACACACATTACAAAGTTATACAACTTTGTAATGTATGTTATGTATGTGAATGGCCCCCTTCCCCGTGTCCCACCACCCCCACGCGTGTACCCGGAAGTGTGGTGCGCTATACATTACCTGTCACGTGCCGACCACGGTCTCCGATCCTCAGCAGTGACGTCTTCTTCGGGAGGCCGGCGGATCTTCCCGAGTGCCGGCCGCCCTCTGCAGCGTCATCCGAAGCTCAGCCGCGATTGGCTGAGCATAACTGTGCTCAGCCAATCGCGGCTGATGACGCTGCAGAGGGCGGCCGGCACTCGGGAAGATCCACCGGCCTCCCGAAGAAGACGTCACTGCTGAGGATCGGAGACCGTGGACGACACGAGATGCGGTGAGTATAATGCACCACACTTCCGGGTCTAGCGTGGGTGGGGGGAAACACGGGGAAGGGGGCCATTCACAGACATAACATACATTACAAAGTTGTATAACTTTGTATGTGTGTTATTCTGTGAATAATTTTTTATCGCCGGACAACCCCTTTAAATTGTTATTAAGGTCAGGATTATTTTTCTCCTTCCTAAGTACAACAGAACAGTGGTGTCCAAATATGAATGATTAACCCATTAAACTGGGGAGAAAAAAGTAATATAAAAAGTGATTCTAAAAATCTTCATCTACTTGCATGTTAAAATAGCAAGAACTAGTTTAGGTAGAAACTTTGATTTAAATCAAGCCTTACTGACTAGTGTTTTAAATTGTGATTTAAATCAGTTAGATTTAAATCAAATCCACCCTGGCCCGGGGTCTTCACCGTAATGGCGCTGATCCCGACTCGGCACTCGATTGCTTCCTGCTGCAGCAGCCGGAAGCAATTCAGTACCTATCTCATTGATCTATGCTGTATAACTATACAGCATAGATCTCAATGAGAGATCAGTGTGCTTATACTAGAAGTCCCCCAGGGGGATTACCCTAATGCCAGGGGGGCTTCTAGTATGAGTGTAAAAAAAAAAAAGTGTCATTATTAATAAAAAAAAAAAAAAAAAGTTTGAATCACCCCCCTTTTCCCATGTTATAAATAAAAATAAAAAAAATAAATAAACATGTTTGGTATCGCCGCATGCGTAATTGTCTGAACTATTAATTTATCACATTCATGATCTCACATGGTAAACAGCGTAAACGCAAAAAAAATCCCAAAGTGCAAAATTGTGCATTTTTTGTCGCATCAAATCCAGAAAAATTGTAATAAAAAGTGATCAAAAAGCCGCATATGCGCAATCAAGGTACCGATAGAAAGAACACATCATGGCGCAAGAAATGACACCTCACACAGCCCCATAGACCAAAGGATAAAAGCGCTATAAGCCTGGGAATAGAGCAATTTTAAGGAACATATATTTCAACAATGGTTTGAATTTTTTACAAGCCATCATATAATATAAAGGTTTTAGATGTTACATATCGTTGTAATCGTAACAACTTGAGGAACATATAAAACAATTCAGTTTTACCCCAGGGCGAGCGGCGTAAAAAAAACGCCCTCCAAATAAAAGAAGTGCGTTTTTTTTTTTTTTAATTTCACCACACATTGAATTTGCTTCTGGTTTTGCAGTGTACTTTATGAAAAAATTCAGGCTGTCATTGCAAAGTACAATTAGTGGCGCAAAAAATAAGGGCTCATGTGGGTTTCTAGGTGAAAAAATGCAACTGCTATGGCTATGGGAAAAAACGAAAACTCAAAAATTTAAATTGGCCTGGTCCTTTAAGGGTTAATACATGGTGCAGTAATAGACTTATACATCTGTTATATCAGTATGGAGTAGTACTTATATAATGGAGCATCCAAAGTAACAGATCACATGACTCTATTTCCGGTGCATGATAACGTCTAGCGTTCCCTCTAAAGACCAGGAGATAAAAGACATCTCTGTTGTTCAGACAGCAAGTGCAACTTACTGAGCAGTGTCAGGTTCTGTTACAGAGAGTAAAACAGAGGGGAATCTAGCCAGAATATATGCAACTTGTGCCAGCAAGTGCATTTGCAGGCGCTCATTACAGTGACATTTGGGAGCATGGACCAGGGAAGTGTTAGGCATGGATGCTTTCATTGTGCCTCTAGCAATCATGCTTGTGCCTCTGGGATCTCTAATGCTCCAAAGTACAGCAGTAGATAAAGAGACATTCTTCTATTATGTTGACATTATATTGAATTGAACAGATCGTAATAAGAAGTGTCTGTAGAAATGAACATGCAGATAGGGATTCATGCCCTCATACAATAAATATATTCAAATGCTCTTTTCTTTTGTTGAATGACTAGAAAAGATAAAGGAGCATTTCACTAAATTTATGGTCATTTACTTAGATATGTCAGGTTAGATCCCGCCAAATGACTGGGTCTTGGTGACCATTTTGCTGACTGCCAATACACTTTCGAGTAAAAAAAATTAAAGATGGGTTGTGGCTGGGTCTTCCAGCATGGCAATGACCTGAAACACACAGCCAGGGCCACTAAGGAGTGACTCCATAAGAAGCATTTCAAGGTCCTGGAGTTATCTAGCCAGTCTTCAGACCTGAGCCCAATAGAAAATCTTTTGCAGGAGCTGATACTCTTAAGTGACAGACGCTCAGCCAATCACTGGCCGGGGGCATACAGAGCGAAGGAGAAGACTGGGAGCGTGGAGAGGTAAAGTATTAACTGTTTTTGGCAAGGGCTGCACAGACATTGCTAACTATGTCCATGCAGCCCTTGCTAAACGATTATTATGTCGTGTAATAGGCCCAGTGAACTTGCTCCAATCTAGCCGATTGGAGCTTGTTTACTGTATTGTTCGGGCCTTCATCGGGCCGTGTGATAGGTCACGTAGGCTGCAGTCACACGTTAAGTGTTTTTCCTGGTCCGTGAATACAGTCCGTTAGGATCCACGCATAACCATCCGTGTTTACATTCATTTAACATCCATGTTTTTATGGATCTGATTAGAGCATTTTAAATTACATTAATTACATCACATGGGTGAACACGGATGCCATATCAATGCCGTGCTTCCATTCATAGTTATGAAAGTCCTATTTCTAAAAGGAACGTATATGAGATCCGTGAGAGCACTGAACACGTCCATTGCCAAATGCAAAGCAATGGGCTATAAATTTGTCCGTGTGCATGGATAACTTCACCGAACATGTGAATGCAGCCTTAGGGTAGCTGAGGGAAGCAGGTAGGGACAGTTGGGTGGGCCAAGCATTAGGGTTCACTGTTCCTACCACTTCTACCTACTCTTTGTAGATACCCTTTTTGTACCTGCTACTTCAAAAAACAATAAGGGAATAGAGGTAATAAAGAAAAAGCTTGTCAGGTTCAGTTAGTAAATGCCCTTTCTATAGCTAGTCGTATAAATAAAGCTTGACTCATCATTTTTATTTATGGGTGTTTTCTTTTTTTGTGCAAGAATTTTGGCATATTTTTGGTGCATCTATGATCATGCACCCAAAAAAGAAAAAAAAAATAGTGGGCAGTAGATTACCATGTATCATAGTCTTGGCAGAATTCAGATGTTCATCGTTAGAGGCATTGACTGGCGTCACACAACTTTTAATATACTGCTGCTGTCATATAGAAAACAAAAAGGTCTATACTTACCTCTCTGCGCCCCCCCCCCCCCCCCATGTCCTACAGGTCTCAAGTGTCCACCTATGATCGCAGCTACCTCCACTTCTGAGTGACTCTTCTTGGGAGTTACAGCCCACTCGGCCAATCACTGACTGACTGATAGCACCGTGGCCAGTGATTGGCTGAGGGGGCTGTCACTCAGAGATGAGCGTTGGTGGCTGCCATCAATCGGGGACATTGGAGATCAATAGGACGCCAGGGGAGTGCGGTGGGAAGAACATAGTATAGATACGCATATAAGAGAACACACCAAGTTATTGTATACTTAGTTCGGCCATAAGAGGGATCCCACAAGCAACAAGGGAGATGATAACAAGCAGTCCTTACCTCTTCCCGTGCCCACGTTGCGCTGCATGACTAGCTCAGGGACCCCCACCGTAAGGCATTTTTCCCTGAGTTGTGACATCATCACAACTCTGGGGGGAACCCCCTGTCCCAGCTGATGGACAGCCCTCAGCCAATCAGTGATCCCTCCCCAGTCATTGATTGGCTAAGCGAGCTGTCCATCAGCCAGGTTGTGACAACGGCTCAGGTGGATATCCCAGAGCAGAGATCCACGCTGCAGAGGCACGGGAAGAGGTGAGTTGGTAAAGTTTGTTATTTTCCCCATTGGTAAAGTTTGTTATTATCCCCATTGCCCCTGCATTTGGGGAAAAAAAAAGTCCTGTCCTGTGGCTGGACTTTAATTTTTAGAAAAATTGGCTAGCATAGCTTCTTTGGTACAAAGTACAAAAGACTATACAAACCAATTCCGCATCAAACACTGCAGTGACTGGTACTGCTGGGCGGTGAGATCCATGGTGGCAGCTTGTAAACTGTCCGCTTTCTAAAATATTTGTCACAAATCACAAATGTAAAAAACAACCAAATAACCTCAGAGATAAACAAAATCCTTCCTACTCATTAATACTAAAGGGAAAAAAAGGTGTGAACTAAAATGTTTGTGGTTTGTTGGTGTCTTAGCTAAAAATAATGTTGGTTTCTATAATGCTTTTTCTGAGTACACCACAAAACCCAGAGAAATCAATAGCAAGAAACTGCAGTGATCAGATATTTGTCATCATATGTTGTCTCATCTGTCTGCACACTCTTTTTACTTGCAGTAAGGATTAAAGAACAATATATACTGGTACCTTGGTGTAAGAGTAACTTGGATTGAGAGTGTTTTGCAAGAAGAGCTCACAGTTTTTCAAAATTGTAACTTGGTTTAAGAGCATTGCTTTGGTTTAAGAGTTCCCTGTACTGGGTGGGAGGACGAGTGGGGGAGGGGTATGGCCTGCACAGGGTGGTCTACAGCACTGTACTCTGACCCTCACCTGTACAGTCTCCCTCTCCTTCCAAATCATAGTAGATCCACTTCAGGCTGGGTCTTACATCAGGGGACAGGACTGTGGAGATAATCTCATAGCTGTAACCCCTCTCTCCCCGGACAGAGAGTGCTGCATGTATGTGCCCACATCTGCCCTGCTCATTCCTTCATGCTCCCTGCAGTCTCTGTCCGCCCTTGTGTTTCCCATCCTCTCCATTACTGTACAGTAACTTATAATATGACATAATCAGCTAATTTCTAAATGTTTGTTTCATTTGTTTTATATGTTATTCAGAATAAAAAATTATTTTTGGGGTGTGGAACCAATTGTCTGCATTTCAATTATTTCTTATGGGAAAATTAGCTTAGTTTTAAGAGTGATTTGGATTACAAGCGCATGTAATATGTTTTGTAGATAAAAGGCAGCAGTATTTGGTAGGGCATTCTAAAAAGTACACCCTACCATGTATTATTATCGGTCGGCCCGGGTTGCTTGTTTTGCTTGTGGCAACTATGGACTTAAACAGCCATCCATTAAAATTGTTGCATGTACCTAAAAAAAGTGCCGGGAATAGCTATCCGGGACACGGCGCTGGAACCAGGTAAGTAAGGGGATGTCATTGCCCTCATCCACCTGCTCCCTGGCCATAGGCAAAAAAGTCTCCCAGCCCAGAGTACCCCTTTAAAAGTACTGTCTTACCTCTCCCCCTTCCCGTGGTGAGCGACGGAGCCGGCTGTGGGACCCCAACCAGGCTCTGGGACCTCTGGAACTGACACATCATGACCTGGCTGATGGACTGGCCCCTAACGTCATCACAACTCGCTGAAGTTTAAACAAGTCTGTCGGTTAAAAAAAAAATTACAGATCTTTAAATATGACAAAACAAAATCTTTAAATATGTGTAAAACCATATATTTTTTAACAAAGAATAGTTATTTTATGGTGTAAATGTAATAAGTGAGAAAAATTGGACCATTAACGGCTGGAAAGTACTTATCATAGGGTGAATGATAAAAGCAAGTTTAAAGTTAGAGCTAGGCTGGATATTATTCAGTTTATATCAACATGTGGAAACTTATAGAAGGTTTATCAAAATGATATGGTAATCTGAGCGAGGTAACATTAGGGAATAATTATGGGAGCAGTCGGATGAACTGGGAAACTGATTTGGGAGTGATACCAGAGGGATAGTGGAATAGAATATTGGGCAAAATGTGGCTGGTTTCATCTATTGTGGCAGGTTGGGTTCATCTATTATGGAGCTGTTCAGTAAGGGTATATGCACATGCAGTAATTCTGTCAGAAAACTCTGAATCTGCCGCTTGTCCCTGCACGCTGCTGCATCCCTCTCCGCCGGCTCCATAGACTCCATTATGTGGTCCGGCAGATTCCGCTGTCCACCCAAAGAATTGACATGTTGAGCGACACATTCCGCACAGGATTTTCCAATTTCCAAATTACTTAGGGGGGCATTTATTAAGTCCGGCGTTTTTTACGCCGGACTTAAAAATGCCCCCGCAGCTCCGGCGATACGGAGATTTATTGCGAAAATTTTATTCGCAAATTGGCCATTTGCGTATAAAATAATACGCAAATCGGCACTTTCTGCTGAAAATCATCCGTTCGTAGGATGATACATGTGGCCCTTAGTGTGCACGTACCCTAATTCAGGAATATTGGAAGGAGATAGTGGAAGAGATCCAGAAATGGATATATCGGTTCCTTTCTCCCTTTTGGTTATTATTTTAGGGGAGGATTCATAAATGTGTCTTTGGAAATAAAAAAAAGAGGAAAGAACTACATGGCTGTTGTTCTCAGCAAAAGTTTAGTTACTTAGAAACTGGATGCTTGACTAGTTGGGGGGAAATAGTTAAAATGATTAAAAGATACAAGAGCTAGGGGTGTTTATTTTTTAGATGGGGGGGAGAGAAAATGTATTAATATGTTATACTACACTGTTAGCAATATGGTGGCCCTATTTAAGATAGATACTTAGGGGGAGATTTACCAAACCAATTAGATTCCACCGTTCATTCCTCACAGACTCTTTGTAAAATGAAAGGTGGAATCTGATTGGTTGCTAGGGGGAACTGGGCCAGTTACACTTTACACCATGTTTGATAAATCTTCTCCTGTATATGTAAATGTAATCAGCTTTGGAAACATTTTCATGTACTGTTTATATTATAAAAGGGATTTAAAAAAGTATATAAATAAGGTATTGCCATAATTATACAAACCTGTGAAATAAAAATAACATGTAATTTCCACTGCATGGAGAACAGTGTAAAAACTTTCTGAAAAAGGCTATGATCACACACTGCAAAAATAAAGGTAGAATATTGCCATATTTTCAATATAATGTTGAAGTCAGTGGAAAATTGCTCGGTAGTGCACACACCATATAGAATAACATCCGCAATTATAGTGCTTAAAAAGCACTATATTGTAATCCGTATTCTTCTTCTCCTTCTTCTTCCAGCCATTTTTCTGCGCGTAATACAGCCTGAACCGCTTTGCGCACAGACTCAGTTCAAACTGCGTTTCGAAGCCCTCGGCGGTGTGAGGTGTGCTATCTATTTTTCGTTTCGATCGGATTTGTCGTTTTTAAGAAATTTACATTTAAAGACCCCAAATTTCCCATAGAAAATAATGGCCCATTGCAAATAATGGCCACACTCTAACCGCTAACAGCCAATCACAGCACATATGCAAATAGCTGAAATATAGCAGCCAATAGGAACTCTAAGGTCTGGTCAGGCATGTATCACACCATCCACAGTCACATGTCCACTATTGGCCAATAGAAGATGTAATATATGGAAGGTCCTTAACGATTTTGTCTCACTGACATGAGTAAGATTGTCATGGTAACCGAGCAATGATCTTTACCATTATAAGTACCCAGGTCGCCCTTAAAGGAATGCAAGTCGCTCTTAAAGGGGCGAGAGCCATGTCGCTCTTAAAGGGACCCAAGTCGCTCTTAAAGGGTCCCATGTAGCTCTTAAAGGGATCCAAGTCGCTCTTAACGGGACGGGACCCAAGTTGCTCTTAAACGGATGGGACACATGTTGCTCTTAAAGGAACCCAAGTCGCTCTTAAAGGGACAGGAGCCATGTCGCTCTTAAAGGGACCCAAGTCGCTCTTAAAGGGACGGGACCCAAGTCGCTCTTAAAGGGTCCCATTTATCTCTTAAAGGGTCCCATTTAGCTCTTAAAGGGATCCAAGTCGCTCTTAAAGGTACGGGACCCAAGTTGCTCTTAAACGGATGGGACGCATGTTGCTCTTAAAGGGACCCAAGTCCCTCCAAAAGGTAAGGGACCCATATGTCCCTTCAAGAGCGAAATATGTCCCTTTAAGAGCAAAATGGGTCCCTTTAAGAGCGACCTGGGTCCCTTTAAGAGTGAAATATGTCCCTTTAAGAGAAAAAATGGGTCACTTTAAGAGCGAAATGGGTCCCTTTAAGAGTGAAATTGGTCCCTTAAAGAGCGACCTCGGTCCCTTTAAGAGCGACCTGGGTCCCTTTAAGAGCGACCTGGGTCCCTTTAAGAGCGATCTGGGTCCCTTTAAGAGCGACCTGGGTCCCTTTAAGAGCTATCTGGGTCCCTTTAAGAGTGAAATGGGTCCCTTTAAGAGCAACCTGGGTCCCTTTAAGAGCAACCTGGGTCCCTTTAAGAACGACCGGGGTCCCTTTAAGAGCAAAATATGTCCCTTTAAGAGCGAAATATGTCCCTTTAAGAGCAAAATGGGTCCATTTAAGAGCAACCTGGGTCCCTTTAAGAGCGAAATATGTCCCTTTATTATCAAAATGGGTCCTTTTAAGAGCGACTTGGTTCCCTTTATGAGCAACCTGGGTCCCTTTAAGAGCGAAATGGTTCCGTTTAAGCGTGAAATTGGTCCCTTTAAGAGTGAAATTGGTCCCTTTAAGAGCGACCTGGGTCCCTTTAAGAGCCACTTGGGTCCCTTTAAGAGCGACCTGGGTCCCTTTAAGAGCGACCTGGGTCCCTTTAAGAGCGACCTGGGTCCCTTTAAGAGTGATCTGGGTCCTTTTAAAAGCGAACTGGTCCATTTAAGAGCAAACTGGGTCCCTTTAAGTGCGAACTGGGTCCCTTTAAGATCCACCTGGGTCCCTTTAAGAGCGACCTGGGTCCCTTTAAGAGCGACCTGGGTCCCTTTAATAGCAAAATGGGTCCCTTTAAGCGTGAAATTGGTCCCTTTAAGAGCGACCTTGGTCCCTTTAAGAGCATCCTGGGTCCCTTTAAGAGCGACCTGGGTCCCTGTAAGAGCGATCTGGGTCCCTATAAGAGCGACCTGGGTCCCTTTAAGAGCGAACTGGGTCCCTTTAAGAGCGAACTGGGTCCCTTTAAGAGCGAAATATGTCCCTTTAAGAGCAAAATGGGTCCTTTTAAGAGCGACCTGGGTCCCTTTAAGAGCGAAATGGGCCCCTTTAAGAGTGAAATTGGTCTCTTTAATAGCGACCTGGGTCCCTTTAAGAGCAACCTGGGTCCCTTTAAGAGCAACCTGGGTCCCTTTAAGAGCGACCTGGGTCCCTTTAAGAGCGACCTGGGTCCCTTTAAGAGTGACCTGGGTCCCTTTAAGAGCCATCTGGGTCCCTTTAAGAGCGACCTGGTCCCTTTAAGAGTGAAATATGTCCCTTTAAGAGCGAAATTAGTCCCTTAAAGTGCGACCTGGGTCCCTTTAAGAGCTAAATAGGTTCCTTTATAAGTGAAATGGGTCCCTTTAAAAGCGACCTGGGTCCCTTTAGGAGCAAAATGGGTCCCTTTAAAACAACCTGCGGCCCTTTAAGAGCGACCTGGGTCCCTTTAAGAGCGACCTGGGTTCCTTCAAGAGCGACCTGGGTCCCTTTAAGAGCGAAATATGTCCCTTTAAGAGCAAAATGGGTCCTTTTAAGAGCAACCTGGGTCCCTTTAAGAGCGAAATGGGCCCCTTTAAGAGTGAAATTGGTCTCTTTAATAGCGACCTGGGTCCCTTTAAGAGCAAAATGGGTCCCTTTAAGAGCGACCTGGGTCCCTTTAAGAGTGACCTGGGTCCCTTTAAGAGCGATTTGGGTCCCTTTAAGAGCGACCTGGTCCCTTTAAGAGTGAAATATGTCCCTTTAAGAGCGAAATTAGTCCCTTAAAGTGTGACCTGGGTCCCTTTAAGAGCGAAATAGGTTCCTTTAAGAGTGAAATGGGTCCCTTTAAAAGCGACCTGGGTCCCTTTAGGAGCAAAATGGGTCCCTTTTAAACAACCTGCGGCCCTTTAAGAGCGACCTAGGTCCCTTTAAAAACGACCTGGGGCCCTCTAAGAGCGACCTGGGGCCCTTTAGGAGTGAAATATGTCACTTTAAGAGCGACCTGGGTCCCTCTAAGAGCGAAATATGTACCTTTAAGTGCGACCTGGGTCCCTTTAAGTGCGAAATGGGCTCCTTTAAGAATGAAATTGGTCCCTTTAACCTTTAAGAGCGACCTGGGTCCCTTTAAGAGTGAAATCGGTCCCTTTAAGAGCAATCTGGATCCCTTTAAGAGCAACCTAGGTCTCTATAAGAGTGATCTGGGTCCCTTTAAGAGCGACCTGGGTCCCTTTAAGAGCGACTTGGGTCCCTTTAAGAGTGACCTGCGTTCCGTTAAGAGTGACCTGGGTCCCTTTAAGAGCGATGGGACCCACGTCGCTCTTAAAGCGACCCAGGTCGCTCCTTAAGGGACCCATGTCGCTCTTAAAGGGACGGGAGCCAAGTTGCTCTTAAAGGGATGGGACCCAAGTCGCTCTTAAAGGGACGGCACCCAGGATTAAAGTTAAAAGGAAGTCACTGGTAAAGGGGCGCTCTTTTCAAGCACTATGTATTTCCCTGGAAATGCAAATCTAGTTGATTACAATCGTCCAAATAATAAACATGCTTATTATTTACAACCTGCTTTTGCAAAATATGTGTTTTTTTTAATGTGTCCACACATTTTCCTTACCCTCGGATCTAGATAAAATGATACTATGAATCACCCATTGGGGATTTATGAGAGTTGTACATACACTCACCGGCCACTTTATTAGGTACACCATGCTAGTAACGGGTTGGACCCCCTTTTGCCTTCAGAACTGCCTCAATTCTTCATGGCATAGATACAACAAGGTGCTGGAAGCATTCCTCAGAGATTTTGGTCCATATTGACATGATGGCATCACACAGTTGCCGCAGATTTGTCGGCTGCACATCCATGATGCGAATCTCCTGTTCCACCACATCCCAAAGATGCTCTATTGGATTGAGATCTGGTGACTGTGGAGGCCATTGGAGTACAGTGAACTCATTGTCATGTTCAAGAAACCAGTCTGAGATGATTCTAGCTTTATGACATGGCGCATTATCCTGCTGAAAGTAGCCATCAGATGTTGGGTACATTGTGGTCATAAAGGAATGGACATGGTCAGCAACAATACTCAGGTAGGCTGTGGCGTTGCAACGATACTCAATTGGTACCAAGGGGCCCAAAGAGTGCCAAGAAAATATTCCCCACACCATGACACCACCACCACCAGCCTGAACCGTTGATACAAGGCAGGATGGATCCATGCTTTCATGTTGTTGACGCCAAATTCTGACCCTACCATCCGAATGTCACAGCAGAAATCAAGACTCATCAGACCAGGCAATGTTTTTCCAATCTTCTACTGTCCAATTTCGATGAGCTTGTGCAAATTGTAGCCTCAGTTTCCTATTCTTAGCTGAAAGGAGTGGCACCCGGTGTGGTCTTCTGCTGCTGTAGCCCATCTGCCTCAAAGTTGGACGTACTGTGCGTTCAGAGATGCTCTTCTGCCTACCTTGGTTGTAATGGTTGGCTATTTGAGTCACTGTTGCCTTTCTATCAGCTCGAACCAGTCTGCCCATTCTCCTCTGACCTCTGGCATCAACAAGGCATTTCCGCCCACAGAACTGCCGTTCACTGGATGTTTTTTCTTTTTCGGACCATTTTCTGTAAACCCTAGAGATGGTTGTGCGTGAAAATCCCAGTAGATCAGCAGTTTCTGAAATACTCAGACCAGCCCTTCTGGCACCAACAACCATGCCACGTTCAAAGGCAATCAAATCACCTTTCTTCCCCATACTGATGCTCGGTTTGAACTACAGGAGATTGTCTTGACCATGTCTACATGCCTAAATGCACTGAGTTGCCGCCATGTGATTGGCTGATTAGAAATTAAGTGGTAACGTGCAGTTGGACAGGTGTACCTAATAAAGTGGCCGGTGAGTGTATGTAGTGTTTGTACTAAACTAAGTGTATGTTCACAAGTGTGGTTTTGTTGTGAATTCGCTGCTGATTTTTTGACCTCCCTATAATAGTTATTTAGGAGAATCTGCAATCCACAATGTAAATATATTATAAGGTAAAATATTGCATACAATCCTGATGCAATGTCATATCCATAAATGTATAATAGACTTTAATATTTTTTTCTTGAGCTTAAATAAGGAATAGGTTATATAGTAGCGCTGACTGTAATCCACATTAGACACATTGGACAGAAGAGCAGTTGGAAATTGTGAATATATAACTTAACAGTAGATGGCAGTGTGATTGCATTGACTCAAATAATTTATATCTAGAGCCTACAGGAGACATAGGGACCCAACTAGACCACTGTGCCGATGATGTCCATCAGATCAAAACAGAATTGTCCACAGATGGGTGTCTCTGGTTGGCTCGTAACATTTCATACTGAACCACTTATCTACAGATTGGCTGATTATAGATGGCAGCAGAGGGACATTATTCTTTTACTTCAGGAGAATTATTTGCATACTTTTCAGAGTGGATAATATCAAAGGGTTCTGTTTTTTTCTTTTCATTTAGGTTTGGGTATTCAACTAGTTTTAGTGTGGATGCATACCTCCTGACTAAAGAAACAAAAAGGCCATTGAAATGTTCAGTAGTGGTGTCTAACACCACAAAGTTATAATTATTCTTAGTATGGTTGTTTATTAGTTTATATATCATTATTAGTTGCTGTGACTTGTGTGGATATTTTTACCAGGGGTATGTTTTTTTATGTGTGTGTGTGTGTGGGGGGGGGGGGGGGTGTCAGGAGCTTCAACGAGTCTGTATCATTGATAACTTTTTTAGACTGGGAGTAAAGGTGCAGATAGTTTAAGTAAAGGTCCACTTACCTGGAATTACTGTCAGGTGAAAGTCTGTGAATTCATGTTTTGCAACTTTTGAACTATTTACATCAAGAATTATCAATTTTATAATTAATATAAAAAAAATATAATTTTATTATTTTGACACTCCAACCTCAGACTGCATACACTCCAGTCAGACAGCAGATAAGAGCTCTGAACTCGTTCAGAACCCACATCACAATTCAAACCCCAAACCAACTAAAATAAATTCAGACTCTTCTTGTGTAAACCACAACCAAAGTGGTGCCCCCCCCCCCCCCCCAATCCAAACAAGCAGTGACTGTGGAGAATCCGTACACGGTAGCTGTGTACAAATTCCAGAATCCCTGCACTGGCCGCTTTGCTTCCTCCAGTGCTGTGTATCTGTGAACAGCAATACCAGATATCATAGTCAATGGCAGAGAGCATCAAGTACAGTGTTTGGTAAAGCTATTTTGAGATACATAGCACCAACTGTGGCAAAGTGGGCAGTGCAGGAGCAGTTCCCTCCTTCATCATCCCCCCCCCCCCCCCGACCTGTCCTTGACCTCCCTGCAACGTCCCTGGCTGCTGCACCCTTGGCCAGTGAACGTGAGGATGAGTGTGAATCAACACAGTTGTTTACTCAGAAGACTTGGCAGATGAATCTTCCACACAAAAATGAGGCATAGTCACTTGTAGATTAACAGATAAAGTTATGGCTGGAATGAGGAGGCGCCTCCATGGAAAACTAGGTAGTGTGTGTCAGAGCTCTGAAACAGTCTGTGCACCCTACTAGCCTTTTTTGATGTAAATTTACTAGTCATTGAAATAGTCACTGAGGACTATACATTTATTGGCTCACAGAGATTTCTGAAAAATAAAAGTACTCATAAAGTTGAGTTGCAGTGTCCACGGTGGAGTGCAGGTGCTTGGGTAATGCTGTGTTGTGGTAGCCACAAAATCTCTAGGCCCAGCCTGCAGTCCTGAAAGGTCTTAGACATTCTATAGAGTTCCAATACAACTTCTGAAGTTTTCTTCTCTGATTTCCCAGGTTGGCCTAGGTGTGATGCTCTAGGATATAAATTCCTTTCTTTGCAAGAATAATTGTACACCAACGGTTCTAGGCTGTGATACCTAATTAATGGAAAGAGAGATGAATTGCTCCTCACCCTTTCTCCCCCTGATCTATATGCCACCATACTACTAACAGGACTTCCCGCAGGATCATGGGACCCTGCATTATCATATGTGCACCACAAAGTCACTTCAGATCTGCTTAAGGTACATTGCTTCGTGTTTTTTGCATGACCGGCGCAGGGATGCTTTTGCCACAGTCCTTTTTTTGAACCGCCGCCCATTTCGCGTGTTGGTTTATTACTTTATAGGGAACCTGTCACATTGAACTGGCTGTTTGCTCTGCAGGCATTATGTTATAGAGGAGGAGAACCTGAGCAGAGAGTCTGTCCAGTGGGCTGTCCTACTCAGTGACTGACAGCTGTCAGTTACTAATGAAACTGCTCATGAGATTCCGAATAAGCAGAGCTTTGAATAAAAAATGATTACTAGTTGTACTGAATCTTTTCCCACAAATCTATGATTAAGTGCTTAGCTTCCCCTACCCTATATAATGATGCTTCCAGATAATACTGCAGGTTCAATGTAATAGGTTCCCTTTAATAGGGTACCTGGGGTTTCATTTTTTTTTTCTTAGAACCGTGCTGCTGTATGCCAGTTTTCCAGGCGGTCCTCCGGCTGTATCCACCCTCTCCACGGAGCCTGCAGACTGCGGGAATCAGAAGCCGAGAGTTCAGGTTCATACAAACCCGAACCTCGGCAGGTTCGCTCATCTCTACTCAAAAGGTGTTAAAAAAATAACGTACCTTCCTCGCTCCCACACTGCTTCTGTTCTCACAAAACTCCAGGTCCCACAGCACAGCACTTCCAGAATTAGGTGCAGCATGTCCCGTTGCCTGCTCTGCCATTCGGTGGCCATAGTGGCGCCCTGCCTAAGCCACAGACTGGCTGAGCTGGCATTTGAATGTGCTGACTGCCTTTGTAGAAATACAGTGCTAACTAAGAGTCCCCAGAATACCCACTTCTTTAAGGTCAAAGGCGGCTCAGTCCTTCGGGGATTGGCATAGAACAGATGAACGAATAGGTGGAAGCATGGATAACAATAGTTGAGAATTCTGACCTGCTGGAATTGTGAATGCATGTGTTCATTAAAATGTATTCTCTGTCCACCCAAATCTTGTGCTAAACTGCAGTGACAAGAACATTCCGCCATCAGATCTTATTATTATTCCAAAGTCCTTCCCTTGCTACACAAATTATCATTACAAAAGATTTAGAGCTTTGTCCCAAAGACTGTGATAAAGACAACACATTTTTGTGAGATTATTTGACCTAGGGGAACTGTATACTGAAGCTTTAGTGACTGCTTGTAGTTCCAGGGACAATGAAATCTTGTCATCTCTTTTCTACAGGCTGAAGTTTGATGTCAAATTAAAATATGTGCCTGAGGCTATCTGCAGGGCCTGAAGGCTGGAACAGTGGCAGCATCTGCTAGCGGAGACCCACAAGTTCTATTGTGGACTGTGGCAGCTTTCAGCTGGCGTTCTCAAAGACCAAGAGACAGTAAATGCAACAGACAGGAAACACTGGCGTCATTTTCTTCATTGTTTTCACCCTTCTGCCCTTTCCGTTCTTCTTATGGGTAGACTGGAGATCTACTGAAACGGATGTTTATCTACTGTTCTGTTCCAATGTAAAATTCATCGAAGAAATGACAATACTTTATTTTTATTGTATTATTAACACACATGCAAGCTGTGAATGCAGAGAAGCAAGCTGGGATATTGTAGGGAAGTAATAAATCCACATCCTACAGCACACTGTACTGATCACTAAACATCATTAGAGAATGAAAAGCTGGGGCTGCAAACAGAGCTTTGACATGTGACAGCCTCAGTAGCAAATGTTGGACGACTTGCAATGTAATCTTTAAAGGGGAACTATCATCAGGTTAGACGAATCTAACCTGCTGATATGTCCCTATTGCATAAGAGACGCAGAGAAGGAAGGTATGTGTCTTACCTTCCTCCTTGGCACCATTCCAGTGCAGTTAGTTGTGTGCTCCAAGGTCCGCTGAGACTGTTAGGAGCGCTGACTGCCCCCACAGTGCTGATCTGTCCCCAGCCCGTCCCTGTCTAATGATAATGAATGGAGCAGGCCGAATCAGTGCTATGGGGACAGGCAGTGCTCCTGACAGGTGCCCCAGTGCTCCTAACGGTCCTATATATATAAATATATATATATATATATATATATATATATATATATATATATATATATATATTTCTATATATGAAAGATGGTAGAAAGATATTTTGACATATATCATTTCTACCCATAGAAATAAATAGATAAAACATAGTTTGTTTCTGACCATGTTTGTCCTTCTTTACAGCACTATATTTGTGGCAAACCACAGGTAGAAATGGAGGCCCAGTTCAGTGATGATGAAACAAATTTCCAGTCTTATTAATGCATCTCTAAGTCTTTCTGTTGACAGGCACTTTGCTAATGCATTTCGAGCGCAGATGTGTTCTTACTCGTAGAGCTCGTCAGTAAAGAAACACCCCCTTCTACTTTGTGTGCCCCAATCACAAATCCGAGGAAAAACCCAGTTTATGGGTGTGATTTACATATATAAGAAAATGCATGTGTTTTACCCAAATGAATCACACGTAATTTAGGAAAGGCTCCTGAAATATAAGATGATTTGCATTGGCTAATCATCAAATCACAATGTAGCACTTTCCAGCTTCGGTTCCTGTAGATTTGATGCTGACTATTATTTATGCACAGATACCTGTAGAAATGTGATTCAGCTAATAACCTGTTGACAGTATAGATGAGAAAACAGTTGTCATGATGGTTGTAATGGAGTGGAATCTGACTTGTCTGTGGTTTGTCTCATTTGCTGTGATGTAATTAATCCTATCCCAGATAAATCCACATGTCTACTGTCTGCCTTTGCATAATAGATCAGTGTTTGCACTGTTTGTAGTTACTGGAATGTTCAAGAATTGTTCCTTTCTTGGCTTCTTCATTTATTGTTCATAGTTTTGGTAATTATACAGGAATATGAGAACATGGTGAGGTATTCACACCTTCATAATATAGTTCCATGTGGGAGCTGTATTTTCATATCAAAACAGGATTTTATTTAAATAGACGTTTAAGTATGCTTTAAAATTGCTGGTTGGCTTAATGTCATGAATTGTAAGCAGTTCCTGAAGCTTACCATTTGGAAAGTGGGGATTGAAGACAATGGATAGGTTGCTTTAATGATGCATTCATAGATATGAATATACAGTATGTAACCTATATAGCTTTAGGCTATTAAGACCGCACCACTATAGTCCCTCTCGGAGTTGTCAATCTTCCAATTTTATAGATGGTCCAGAAGTTTACATAAATTTACAGTTGGCCACCAGGTTGGGCGAGTTGAGGATCAGTGAAGCTACATTGTTACCCCCTGACGGCCTACCAAGCTGGCGGCACAGTGGGATAGCTATCAGTAAAAGTATTTAGAACATGCCGTTGTTACCTGTGTCTGTGTTATTATTTAGATTAAAAATGCCTTTATTCAGGTTATGAATAATGTCAAGGAGACAGGGACTATTGTTTCCTGGGCTCTAGCATCACTATACCTCACTGTGCTCAGAGCTGTCTTTCCCATTGGGCAGAGGAGTCGGCTGCATGGGGGCCCATGACTCATAGGGGGCCCCACTTCCCTGCCCAGTGGCTGGCTCTGTGTCTGGCTGCCAATAAGCTGCTGAGGGCCATCGCTGCCGGACTGAGGGGGGCGGTCACAGTCGCACACTCACAGATGTCAGCCCTGTACATAGACCGCCACATGACCACATAAGTTGCTCACAGTCACTGATTGACATGTTGAGTTGTAGGCCCCATCAGTCTGGTGCATAGTTGATTAGCAGCGTGGCAGCGGGAGGCCGTGGCACTGCCTGTCACCTTTAAAATACTGTCAGTGACATGATCCATAACATGCCAGAACTTGCTGTTATAGATTATGATGAAGAGTACATTCTGAAAGGCCCATGGATCACCCCTCTACCCTCCTCTGTCTGCAATACTATTCTACATCCTTGCAAGGGGAAGAGACTGAGAACATCTAGTGCAAGACACACACCAAGAAGGGACCTAGAACAGCAGATTCATAAACATCTGTGGTAAGTATATAATTGGTATGGCAACAGGGATTAAAGGAAGATATGTAAATGTTGACATTTTTGGAATTCCTCTTTAATGATAAGTTCATAAAACACAAGTTCATTCCTTTAATAAATATGTTTATTATTTTTCTCCCCTACTATTTGTATTCATAACTTAGATGTACTGTTGCCAGAATGGGGAAAAGAACTGCTAGACAATTTGAAGAACAATGATGCATTAAGACACCCCTAGACCTAAAACACTGTACAAAGTCATACACTGTCTTTTCACAGTTGCCAACACACAGTCACTACACAAACACACACAGTACACAAAAACACATGCACATCCATTTACTATACACAATTGCTACACACACACATATTTGGAATTTGAATAACTACCCTTAGTATGCCCAGAGTAACCTTAACACAACAGCCATGGTTTCTCTACAAGTTTCTTCCACTGAGGGTTTTTCCTGTGTTGCTGTTCAATTTCCATGAGCAATGGAAGATACACTACAATAAAATTAACATTCTTATACATGTCTTAACTCTTATGTGTGAAATAAAAACATTTTTTGCAAAGTAAGCATGATGTGAGATTTGTGTGACTTTAATGGCTTTAATATATTACCCCCTTTGGGTAAGCCCCATCCCCTGCAGACAATCATGTAGGCATCCCCACTGTAGGTAATCCTTCATGTAGGCATCCCCCACCACCACCTTTGTAGAAAAAAAAAACACACACACACACTTCCCCTGGCTCAAGGGCAATCCCCAGGCATCTCCTCTTTCTCCAAGCTTTGATGTCACTCATGTGCTGTAGTGTTGAGGGAGAGAGCAGCCTCTTGTGGCTAGAGAAATAATACAGTCTGCGGCCACCAGATTTACTGGAAGGGCGGAAAGTCAATGTCTCCTTGCTTTTTGTTCTATTGCTGCCCCTGCATAGAACATAATAATAGCTGCGCAACATTTTTGGAGGGCCTTTCATGCTCCCTATCTGCTCATTCCAGGCTGTACCATATACAGTAAGCAAGCTGCTGTGCCTCCAAGTATCATAATTGCCTAATTGTGTAAATGGGCAATACTCTGGAAGGTGGAATTCTATTCTTTCCATACAGAGTCATGGAAGGAATCTGTATCACCATTCTTTTATCTACCACAAGCTGTCCTGGTGCCATAGGTTTGGGTTGTGGCCACCACATCAAACTCCCAAAACACCTGTATTCTCAGTGTATACTGTCTTCTGTGCTACAAATAATATAAGGGGAGTCCAATATTTCTGAAAAGTTGTTATCAAATTCAGGAACAAAACTTTATTGCATCCCATAAAGATCCACAAAGAAGAGTTATGTATTTTATTTGTTTGGTTTCCTCTTCACTCCTCTTAGAAGTGAACATCAGGGGCTGTCATGGTAACTTAATTCTACAAGAGTTCTGTAAAAGTTCCATCACTCCCCACTACGCTGTTCCCTCTTTTTCCCTGAAAAAAAAAACGGTCACACGTCTGACACTAATAGAAAAAGACCTTTAAAAAGCTTTATGATATTCCGTTCTTATAGTTCTGGTCCCTCTTTCCCTTTGTTGCTGCTGGCATTTTATGAATTATTGATGTGTCTAGGTGATTCAGCTCCCTGGATCTCTCTGTAGTGCTGTTCCTTATGCCTGCATCACATCCTTCCTCTGAGCCAAGTACTCTGCAGTACACAATCCACATCAGTGTAATTAGTACTTCTCAAATTGCTGTGGTGTGTCAGTATTGTTTCCATTTACTGACAGTGCAACTTCTCCAACCCCAATCACTTATGTTGTAACCATTTCAGCACTGGAGATGAATCCCATTGTTGGCTTTGACATTAATTGGCAAAACATTGCAATAGCAGGTCAAAACTTTTATGTTGGTTTTAGTCGAACCTGTTTAATATTTGCCAGGTTGAGTTGTTGATGTGGTTTATATGTGTTGAGTTTTAATGTGAGTTTATACAGAACTTGTGCAGTGTCAAGTGTCAAAGTAGAACCTGGAGCTCTTGCCAACTCATGATCCCATGTAAGAGTACAGTTTGGTGACCATTGACAAATCAGATTTTTACTTTTCCAGACACAAAAACATTCTAAACTCTTAAAATCACTGGATAAAACTATGCACAATATAAAATTATTAGAATTTTACCTATTACTTATTCTTCACAGAATTGTTATTTAAAAAAATGAATAATGACAACTAAACATTGTTATTACAATAGATGGGAAATCATGGGCATCAGAGCTCCTTTATTCAAATTTCATAAGAAAACAGCAAAGGTTTGACCACAACTAGCTTTTGTGAAGCCAACCATACACTTGTTTCATTGGAATGACAAAGGCCAGTTGTGGCCGAAACGCTGCTGTTCTGTGGTCCATTAATATTGCAGGACTGCAGCATGGGCTACTTTACTAAGTCCCACATAATTACAGTGGTACCTTGGTTTAAGAGTAACTTGGTTTAAGAGCGTTTTGGTTTAAGAGCTCACAGTTTTTTTAAATTATGACTTGGTTTAAGAGCTCCCTGTACTGGGTGGGAGTGGCAGTGGGGTAGGGATATGGCCTGCATGGCGGGGTCTACAGCACTGTACTCTGACCCAGGAAGTATCCCTCACCTTCCAAATCATGGCAGATCCACTTCAGGCTGGGGCTTGTATCAGAGGACAGGACTGTGGAGGTAATCTCTTCATACTCTTTATAGATGTAACCCTTCTCTCCCCAGACAGAAAGTGTTGTATGTATGTGCCCACATCTGTCCTGCTCACTCCTTCCTGCTCCCTGCAGTCTCTGTCAGCCCTTGTGTTTCCCATCCTCTCCATTACTGTACAGTAACTTATAATATCACATATTCTGCTGTTTCTAAATGTTTGTTTCATCTGTTTACATGTTATTTAGAATAATAAATCATTATTTTAGGGGTGTGGAACCAATTGTCTGCATTTCTATGATTTCTTATGGGAAAATTTGCTTTGGTTTAAGAGTGTATTTGGATTACAAGCATGGTCCCGGAACGAATTATGCTCGTAATCCAAGGCACCACTGTATAGAAAAAGGGACTCAACACAGTCACTAATTGACTCCATCAGTCTATGGGCCCATCGGGAACACGATGCAGTATACAGTATGTTGCAGTCTTCTTTTACAGGTTGCCTTTGTATACTGTGGAGGTAGCCCCAAAAAGTAATGTAAACATGAGCATTTTTCATCTACTTATACATTTGCAGTGTGCTAGAGAGCCAATCTAAGATTAGTGCAGAACAACTCAGATGGTTCAGGAGAATTCTTGCATGAAGTGCTAATACTGTATTTAGTGGACAAAATAATATGAAGCACAAAGAGATGGCAAACAATTTCTACTGATCAGCACAATGAAGACACATTGGTGCAGTCACAACAGCTCATCTGAACTTGGGCTTTGTGAATAGGGTGAGCTGTAACACCAAACACAAACACTGGTGGAAATATTGTGGCACACCATATTACATTTTTTTTAAGAATTAGTAATTTAGTCCTTAATTATTTCTGTGTGGTATAAATGACACATTATATTTATTCTACAGGTCTCTGTATACCTTTTTTATTTCTTGGCTAACAGAGTTGTGTGCAGGCTTGTTTCTTGCAGGATGAGCTGTAACTGTTATTGGGACCATTCTTGCAGTACATATTGTACAACCTTTTGACAATATTTTTTTATTTTTCGAGACAAGGTGACCAGAGACCTATTCTGGCATAGAGGGATTTTTTAAAGTGTCACTATCGTTATAACTTTCAAAATCTAAATCAACAGTAGATGTGATATTAAGCAAGTTTGCAATTTACAGCCAATATTTTTTTTAGTTATTATGCTTTCAAACAAAGCTATACTTACCATAAGTCCAGGGCCAGTCTCCTGGAAGCAGAGTTTTAAGGCTCTATTACACCAAGCGATTATCGGAATTGGTTAAAGAGACTATCGCTTATTGTAGTACGCACTAATACACGATGTAATAGGTAATGCACAATGTCTGCTGATCGTTGTTGAAAGAAAATTATGCCGATAGACTTGTGCTGTTTGGGGGCGACCTTCTTCGCCGGCGGTGCTGGCCGGGTTCTGGTGTGGTGTTTTTGGGTCTGGTCCTGTGGCATGGGGGTCGCAGAGCCGTCCCATGGCCCCCGTTCCCTGACTGTGCACGCCTGCGGGGTTGGTAGCCACTGACTGGCACGGTGTGGACTTAGTGTAGGGACCCATGTGTATCAGATACCTGCACAATGGTACATGGGGCAGTATGGCTTGATCAATTCATACACAAAATTCTAATGTGTTTTTTATTTAGCCTAGGGGCACTAGTATCAGCCATAGGTGTGAGGTTCAGCGCTCTGTTTCTTCCCTGAACCGTATTTTGTTTCTCTCTTTTCTCCGTGTTTTGCACTCCTCCTGGTAAGACCCACATGACCGCAATTAGCAGGAGACACCTGAGTGCACATGGTTTTAATCCCTCCTGTCTTTTCCCATTCTGTCTGCAGCAGCTATGGTGAGCGCAATACCTCATCCAGACTTGTGCTGTCTGGGGGCGACCTTTTCCGCCGGCGGTGCTGGCCGGGTTCTGGTGTGGTGTTTTTGGGTCTGGTCCTGTGGAATGGGGGTCGCAGGGCCGTCCCATGGCCCCCGTTCCCTGACTGTGCACGCCTGCGGGGTTTGGTAGCCACTGACTGGCACGGTGTGGACTTAGTGTAGGGACCCATGTGTATCAGATACCTGCACAATGGTACATGGGGCAGTATGGCTTGATCAATTCATACACAAAATTCTGATGTGTTTTTTATTTAGCCTAGCGGCACTAGTATCAGCCATAGGTGTGAGGTGCAGCACTCTGTTTCTTCCCTGAACCATGTCATACTATGAGTACCTGATATTTGGCTGAGCAAAACCTTTCTCTAGTTTTTTGCCTCCCCCTTCTCTGTCTGTGTGTGTAATAGCACCGTCAGCAAACGGGGAACAAGGAGCAAGCGAGCGCTGACCTTACAGCTTGCTTGCTCCTTTAATATCAGCCATGTAATAGGGCCTTTAGTCTTGTGCTGGTTGAAAAGAAGAGACTAAACACATGGGGGGAGATTTATCAAAGTGGTTTAAAGTGAAACTGGCTCAGTTGCCCCTAGCAACCAATCAGATTCCACATTTCATCTTTCATTTTCTGCTTAATAGGTCCCATACACGCAGCAGATCTGCTGCATGCATTGGACCCGGCCCCTTTAACCCCTCCCTTGCCGCCGCCTGCCCGCGGCCTGCAGCCTCGGCCCCTTTAACCCCCCTGCCCAGCCCCAACATACATTACCTGCATGTCGCCGCGGGGTGCAGGGTGTCGCACACAGCCATGGCACCGAGCAGGTAATGTATGCTCGGGGCTGCGGGCGGGCGGCCCGGGGGTTAAAGGGGCTGCGGCCGGCTGCGGCGTGAAATCCGCTGCAGATCCGGTTCGTGTGAAGCTATCCTTACACCAGTTTGATAAATCTCCCCCATGAAGTCCTGGCCAGTACAAAGTGTCACGGCTTAATGTGTTAGTCATTTACAAAAGAGACTAAGCACAGAAAGTGCCATGTTTCTCATGATAACTCATGCATTCTTTATTTATTTCTACTTTATTTACTGTTGATTTAGATTTTGAAAGCTATAACGACAGTGACACACAAAAATGACCTTATCAACAATGTTTAAAAGAAAAATTGTCCTTCTTGCCCATAACAATTGGCTTTTCCCTTCTGCATGTCAGCAGCATTGACTGATTCCATGTCTGGAACAAGAGAATTCTGAATGTGTCATTAAATGAGTAATAATAGCGGCTGTAACTCAGGACCAGATGAGGCAGATCTCTATATAGATCCATTTATATTTCACAAGTTATATTTGGTAGATATGAAATAATTCCTCATATTAATTTTTGAGGCACACAATGCTTTGGTCAGTTAGGGTAATATCAAAGTAAAAGAACATTACTTGCCTGGAGCAAACATCCCATCTAGTGAGATCAGATGAATGGTACAAATCTTAGTTAAACTATGGTAATATCATTTAACAAAATCACTAAAAGCTATGTAAACCACAAGAGTATTTTCATCTAGCTGAGGGAAGATGTGAGAATAAGAACAGAAGACCATTAATATGCCCATTGGATACAAATTACTAAGTACAAAGAAAAGTAAAAGGAATGATTCTATAGACTGGGTCATTAGGTTTTGATGCTTTAAGAGCCTCAATAAGATTTTAATGTTTCCTCTCTGAAGTTGTTCTTTAGTTAACTTGATAGCTGTAAACGGATTGCATAGACTTAAACAAGGGGTATTCTGGCCTAACACATTTATCACCCATGCACTGAATAGATGATAAATGTTACATCTAGGATCCTAGGATCCTTAAAGGACAACTCCGGCCAAAAGTATTTTTAATATGTTATTACTTATGTAAAGTTAGACAAATTCCTAATGTACATTTATTATAGGAAATGCACATATAGGGCTATTTTCCTTAATTTAGTAGATCATGGAGTCTTCAAATTCTCTCAAAATTCATGACGTCACAAATCAGGGTGTAATTCCATTGACTTCTATATATAGTGCGCCCCTGCTGGACACTCTATGGAATATATGGCTGTATATAAAAATGTCTGTCTGCACACATATACACTGTACTACTCCCCCATCATCTGATCATAGTATGAGCAGATTATGGGGGAGTAGTACCAGGGCCATCCCCATCACCAAACTGGCCCCCCACTGCGCCACATATGTTCTGTACTACTCCCCCATCATCTGCTCATAGTATGAGCAGATGATGGGGAAGTAGTACCAGGGCTATCCCCATCACCGCCGATGCCGCCCCTGCACTGTAAATCACCTGACCCTGGAGCAGCATTCCGGAGCTCCAGATCAGTATTCCCCCCGCAGCCTAATTCCTCCCTTAGACCGGGGTCTCAATTACAGCAGAGAACCCGCCCGGACCCCTGCGCCACCGCTGATGCCTGCCTCTGCTTTCACTCAATGCATACCTCTGCTGGCCACAGCTCCGGTATTCCTGGCGCGTCCACTGCTGTAATTGAGGCCCCAGTCTCAGGAAGGAAGTAGACCTACTTTACTTCCTTTCCATAAGTAATAACATATTAAAAAATACTTTTGGCCGGACTTCTCCTTTAATGAATTAACAGCTTCACTGGTTTAGGGGACAGGGTTCCCTGTTCTAACATTAGTGGGGTCAGCCACCTACTAATCTAACATTCATGCCCTTTTAAAATACCCTGTAACACAGGATTTCACCAGAATGGCACAACTTTACTAAGCAATCCCTTTCCTGGGGCTGGGGACCTTGATATAAATTGGGTTACTTTAAAGAGACTGCTGGTTATCAGTCTGTTCTCCTTTGCCACTGTGGTCTCCAAGTTGTTGCTCATTGCCACAGCCTGCCCATCTATATGTCACTCGCAGAATTGCACCAATTGATCAAAACGGGTATTGTCTTTTGCCCTCATGAGTAACCACTGGACCACCCCTGATTGCAAGGATGCAACCTGTACCTTGCATATACAATTCACAAAACAGCATTCCCTTGGGCGCAGAGTGGCTAACACAGTTGCTGTCCAAGTCCTTTTTTCAAAAAGGATACTGTCTCTTTAAAGAGACTCTGTCAGTAGGTTTATGCTTTCCTATGTAAGGGTAGCATAATCTAGTGACAGAGAAGATGAACAGAATGATGTATCACTTACATTGTTCTGTGCAGCTGATACAAAGATAGTAGTCCTCTCCATAATGTGCATGAGCCCAGTAGTCATTATTTATGAGAAGCAAAAAAAAACTCCACCCACCAGCTGCTGATTGGCAGTTATCTATTCATGCTGTGTATAGGCAGCAACTGTCAATCAGCAGCTGGAGGAAGGCAGGTGGTGGTGGCAAGAATCCTATTCTCCTGCATATTAGGAGAACGGCTGAACAAAATGATGTTAGTAATACACCCATCTGTTCAGCTTTTTTGTTGCTAGTTTATGCTGCTCTTATTTAAGGTGGAATAAACCTAGTGACAGATTCATTTTAAATGGCTGCTCAATTAAATTTATAACAACAATATAACTGTCACTTGTTCACACCTACAGGATCTGCAGCTGATTTTCTGCAGCAGATTTCAGTTAAATAACTGAACACAGCATCAGATTTGATGCTGTGTTCAGTTATTTAACTGAAATCTGCTGCAGAAAATCAGCTGCAGATCCTGTAGGTGTGAACGCACCCTAACACAACTTGCAGATCACAATGCAACGCTTAAAGGAAATGTATCACATAGATTTAAAAAAAAAATTACTGATCAGAGTTAGATATGGAAACATGTTTTTTTTTGTAATCCTTTTCTTTTTTCTGGTTGGAAAGTTTTTCTGTTTCATTTTTTGTACTCTACTATGACCTGTCGCAAGCAAGTTGTGACTTGCAATTTGTGATAAAAAGTCTTGTAGGTTTGGATTATTAGCAGCAGTCATGTCACCATTGCCATAGTGTGACCAAGCTGACAATCATCAAAAGAGATTTTGGGCTATTTTTGGTCTTAATATTTTGTTAGCAAAGTCCTTATGTAACCGTAGCGTTCTAGCCATATTCTCTGTTTGTTGGGGTGTTAACCTGATATTTACTCCCGTTATTAAAACTAAATACACGCTTATGTGAGTAGTCATGAATTGTCAGACAAACAGTAAACCCCTTCAGGTATGGAGGATATATCAAGACTGTAAAAACTGTAAAAAGGTTCTTTTTAGGTAACACTACTTGTATGGACTAAAAGAAAATGTCATTGCTGTGAACTGGGAAATTTTAGTGGATATGTAAAAACATTACTTTATCTTTAAGATCAGCTGTTTGAATCAACTATGTGCATATTTACTTATATATATACAAAGCTATGGTTAAATGAATTGTATGCAAGCCCAATCTGCTTTTGCTGAAGTGACAAAATTCCACTTTAAATAGCTGATGAATTATTTATAGTCCATGTACTGCCCAAATGTTCTGTTCTTTTGGTAGACATTGTCTTAATTTCCTTTCTTAGCTCTTTTGTTCTGACATTCAGCAAATGGAGAGATATTGCACTTCTTAATAATTCATAAATAATAACCCACATTATGCCTAAATTCAACCAATATATTTGAGAATATATTTGAGTTTCAAGTGTGGCAGAAATGACAAACTGAAATATATGCAATCATTTTCATTCCATGTGCTGTGTTGGAAGGTTCTGTGTCAAGGCCAACAAAGTTTAACAATTATCACTGTGTATGTTTTGCGAGCTGGTACCTGAGGAGACCCTAACCTTCATAAAGCATACATTTATTTATGTATATCTTAAATGCTTATATTTTTCACAGTGCTATAATTTGAATACATTTATTCATGTTGGTCCCGACCAGCTTAGGTAGTTAAAGAACCTACCAGCAGTGCCATATATGCGATTATAGCTAGTAAGCAGAGTGGATAGGGAGGTGTAGTGAACCGTCCTAAAGAGCAATGCATACATTTTGGCATATAACATACATATATGATATTCCACATGTGTCTAGATAAATTGTTTTATTTAACACACAGATAACAGTTTCAAGCAGCATTAAGATATAAATGTATTTTTGGGTGGGGGAACATAATCAGGAAGATATATTTACCTGTCCCAGTGCCCACACAGAGCTGCGTCCTGCTCCTGGGCCCCGGCTGGCAGTCTTCATTGCTCTCCTGTAGCCACATCATAAACCGGCTGACGAATGCCCTGCTCAGCCAGTCAGTGACTGGGGAGGGATACCACTGCAGTCACTGTTTGGCTCAGAGGGCCCACCTGCTTGTGACGTGTCAGCTGAGTCATGACATACCCCGAAGCCGGGAGAAGATATGGGAGCCAGGTGATTTGGCGCAGTGCAGGCATGGGGGGCAGTAAGCATACCCTCTTTTTTTATGTCATACATCCCCCCCCCCCCGACAGTATTGATTTTTTTCCGGACATGGAGGGAAAGCAGCTGCTGCACCTTACACCTTTGATCAAACCATATTGCCCCATGTAACACATGCAGGTCCCCTGGTCCACATGAGTCCCTACACTCCCCTTTGGCCGGACTTCTCCTTTAAATAGTATCCAGATAAATACAGCATTCAAACCTAAACAGCCATATAATGTATAGATCCCTATGACAATAGATAATGTTGCTTTTTTGTGGTGCATTGGGGTAAAAGAGTAATATTCCTGAACCATATGGGTTGTTAACTTAATGGTAACAACCCTGATAGTAAAAGCCCTATTAGATGGCCTGATCTTGACTGTAAACAATCGCCAATCTCATTGATCCATGCCAATACTTATACCACTCCACTGCTAATGAATAGAATCCATTGTAAAAATTATCTTTTCTTCTCCATCCAGCTTGGGCCATCATGAAGACTTCTCCCAGCCACAACTCTGCAGAATCTGCCAGGCAAACATTAGACTCCTCACTCTCACACCTCCCTCACCTCTTTACAGGCTCCACATCTGTATTGCCCTCCCCAGTGCCCTCATATAGTAATTGGGCCCAAATATGTGCCCCAAAGAGTATAAGGCCCCCATCTATGTCCCCATATAGTTTTACACCCCTCTGTGCAACCCTTATATAGAATAAGGCTACACTGTGTAACTCCCTATAATATAAGGCTTGTTTGTGCAGACCCCATATAGTAATAGACCCCTCTGTGCAACTCCCATATAGTACTATGCCTCTCTGTGCAGCTTCAATACACTTTTAGGCCCCTCTATGAAGATGCCATACATTAGTAGACCCCTCTATGCATCTCCCATATATTATTTGGCCCCTTTGTGCAGATCCAATATAGTAATATATCCCTCTGTGCAGCTCCCATATAATTTTTAGCCTCTCTGCGCAGTTTCCATACAGTAATGTGTCCCTTGAGATAAACTCTTACAATAATGATAATTACATAGAGAGAAGCCCCCTTTTTTAAAATTCTTTATTTAAAGTTTCAATTTTTTTCCAGACATACAATAGAGACGAGCCCCTTTTTAAAACCTCTTTCTGACTCATGATGTACGGTGAGAAAGTTTGGCAAATGCCTCTGCTACTCCCAGTCAGTATTGACTGTTAAAGAGAGGCATTCTGCTGCAGACCATAATCATGCCAAACACTGACCCATATGTCGTACCTGGGCTGATATGCCTGTCTTGGACGTGCATAGGAATAAACCTGGAGACCTTTAGGCATCAACAGCAACAAAAGAAAACTTTCCAGGACAAAGTCCATAAAAAGCCGATCTTTATTGTGAAAAAAATTACAAAATGCCTGGTAAAAAAAATGTGGCCATGTGGCCTTGATCACAACATAGTTAAAAAATGAAACACGTCTAGTGTGAACTTTTTTCTTAACACCCATTTTTTTATCTGGATTCTACAATAAAGATCAGCCTTTTATGGACTTTGTGCTGGAAAGTTTTCTTCTTGTTAGTATTGGCTGTTATATGCAGCTGACACCCATTGGTAATGACTGTCATCAGAGATCATCCTAAGGGCCCTTTTACACAGAAAGATTATCTGACAGATTATCTGCCAAAGATTTGAAGCCAAGGCCAGGACTGGATTTAAAAAGAGGAGAAATCTCATGCTTTCCTGTATGACCTGATCTCTATTTATAGTCTGTTCCTGGTTTTGGCTTCAAATCTTTGGCAGATAATCTGTCAGATAATCTTTCTGTGTAAAAGGGCCCTTATGCTAAGTTTACACAAGGCGATTATTGGCCCGATCGCACGATTAACGATTTCAAAGTAACAATTTTTTTTTTTAATAACGATCAGCGTTTAGATGGTACGATATATCGTACGGAAAAATCGTTTTGCGATCGCGCGCCTGCAGCCCGGCCCGCCCGCAGCCCGCCCCCCCGCTCAACCGCAGCCCCCTGCGCCGCCCCGATCGCCACCCCCGCCTGCAAGGCAGCACTAATTGGCTGAAGGGGAGGGGTTTGAAATTCCCGGCTCCCCTCTTCAGCCAATCAGTGCTGCCGTGCATTGATTGGCTGAAGAGGGGAGCCGGGAATTTCAAACGGCTCCCCTTCAGCCAATCAGTGCTGAAGAGGAGCACTGATTGGCTGAAGAGGAGCCGTTTGAAATTCCCGGCTCATCTCTTCAGCCAATCAATGCGCTGAAGAGGGGATCTCGAAGACCTGCTAAGCGGAGCAGGTAACGTATGCTGATGGCCGGGGCGATCGGAGCGGCGGCGGGTGGGTGGGGGGTGATTGGAGCGGCGGCGGGGGTGGCGATCGGGGCGGCGGGGGTGGCGATCAGAACGGCGGCGGGGGTGGCGATCGAGCCGACGCAGGGGGCTGCGGATGCGCGGGGGGCAGGGCTGCGAGCGGGGGGGCGGGCAGCGGGCGTGGCAGCAGGCGGCCGGACTATCGCGCGACGACTGTTTACACGGAACGATCAGCGAATTTTTTGCGGACGACGATTTATGAACATGTTAAAAGATCAAAATGAACGATTTATCGATCGTTCGCCGCGTTTACATGTACGATTATCGTTCGAATTCGATCGTTATCGCGAAAATTCGCCCGATAATCGCTCCGTGTAAACTTAGCATTATGGTGCGTTTACACAGAAAGATTATGACAGATTATCTGTCAAAGATTTGAAGCCAAAGCCAGGAACGGATTATAAACAAAGATCAGGTCAAAAGGAAAGCCTGAGATTTCTCCTCTTTTCAAATCCACTCCTGGCTTTGGCTTAAAATCTTTGGCAGATAATCTGTCAGATAATCTTTCTGTGTAAACGCACCATTATGCTGGTCATTTAACTGTCCAATATCAATTCTAAACAGTTGTGTCAATTTCCTAAACCTGCGCAATCAATAACAAAAAAAAAAAATAGCAGTTCAAAAGTACAGACTTTTGGTCACATCACACATCCCATCACAGAAAAATTAGAATAAAAAGTGATCAAATAGTCTCACCTTAGCATATGTGGTACTGATAAAAACTACAGATTATGGGTCAAAATGAACCCTTAGAAGGTAAGGAGATAGGGTTTAATCTTGTTGTATACATTTAACCTCTCATGTAGTGTAATTTTACTAATATTTCATTGCGCTTCTAAAATTACCTAAACTGCATAATTAATCCCATAACCTAAATATGATCTAGAATTTCTCATAATGATTTGTGACATGGTTGTTCACATTATAATCCAAGGGGACATTAAAACTCATCCAAGTTTCTTTGTAAAAGTTCTGTTCATACAGAGATAAAGATGCAAATTGGACAGTGTTTTCCAAGCAGTCAGCTGTACTTAGAATAGCCTGACATAGCTGACATGTGATGAGTTAACAGTGGAGGACAAATGCTTAAGCAATGTAATCTCTGGATTATTGTGGAGCATTACAAAAAAGTTAAGCATGTCTACTGGGGTTGCCACTAAATAAGAAAATAAAGTTGCATAATCTACATTTTAGGTTTCAAGCAGAGTGTACAGGAATAGACTGTACAGGATTTACCACATCTGTCATGCCCGTGTCCGTCTTGAATTTGGAGCGACCCTCGGCTGAGACTGCAGCGGTAGTCAGTTTTTTTTGTTTATATCTTGTTTTTGCATTTGTCTGAACACTGTCCTACTCCTTCTACCACAGTAATTGATTACCTTACCACACCCATCTGTTCTCTGCATACTTCCCTCTGGGGATGGTCCAATCAAGTTCTGAACCTGACCCTTGACCTCCTATAAAACTGTATTAATCCGTGGCTGGCTATTTAAGGAGAACTCCAGGCTGCAGTGATTTTGGGCAATCTGAGCAACGCATTTCGGTGTTGTGCTGACACCTTTATAAAGCGCCTACTCTTGCGTAGGAGCTTGATAAAGGTGTCAGCATGACACCAAAGTGCGTTGCTCAGATTGCCCAAATAAATGTTTTTCTACTCCAATACGGACGGTGGCATTGAGACAGTAGAAATTTGCTGTGAACTGAGAGCCTGGCTGTGGACACCATCACTTTTCCCTATATGCGCTCCATATTGTTGTGCCTATGTTTTGCACAACACCACAAGGTTAGTTTGTTGTAATAACACCTACCTTTGTATTCTGCCTATTTCTTGGACTACCACAATATATTAGCGCCCCTTTTTGTCTCTGTCTGTCTGTTCCTATAGGCCCCTCTGTGCATCCATATAATATAGGCCCCTTTGTGTCTCCATATAGTAGTTAGGCCTCTGTACATCCATATAGTAGTTAGGTCCCGCTGTGTCCCTATATTGTAGTCAGGTCCTCTCTCTGCTCCAAAAGAGTAATTAGGCTTCTCTTTGCCCCCATTTAGTAATTAGGCCCCCTCTGTGCATCCATACAGTAGTTCAGCCCTCTCTGTGCACCTATATAGCAGCAAGCTCCCTCTGTGGCCATATATCATAGAAGGGCCCTCTGTGTTCCCATATGGTAAAAGGCCCCTCTGTGTATCCATCTGTTAGTTAGGCCTCACTGTGCATCCATTCAGTCGGTAGGCCCCAAGCATGTAGCTTTCCCACTGCAGGTATCCCCTGCCAGTTAGAGAAGCCCCTTTGTAGATAAAAGCTCAGTTATCCCTTTAGGGTCCTGGAAAGCTCCTACCATGAGCTGCAGCATCCCCTGTGCTCCCCTTAAAATGCCACAGGAGAGCTTTAGGAGCGCTTCCACACATACTGCCACTGCAGCGTTAATATAGGCTCTGGATAGGACCGAAACGTCCACTTGTCGCATGCACTTGCAGCACAAAATTTTCCAGTTTGTTGCACCAGTGAGGTGCTTAATGTTGGGAATACCTGGCCTTGTCCCATTGTACACTGTAATAAATCTTTAAACACTTTGCATACTACTAAGAGTGCTCCCCCTGTAGGTATTTAACCCCCCTCCCCCAATGTAGGCATCCTTATAATACTACTACTAATAATAATAATAATAAAAACACACACAAACGGACATTAATACTCACCCGAGAGACTTCTTGTAAATAGTGAAGAGCTATTGTCAGAGTGAAGAGCTATTGGCTGACAAGGCTCTCACTCTGACAGTAACTCTGCATGATTTAACTGTGAGTGCTTGCATTTTTTCACCTACAGACCCACATGAGCCCTTATTTTTTATGCCACTAATTGTACTTTGCAATGGCAGACTTAATTTTAGTGTTTAATATGCTGCGGAACTGGAATAAAATGATTTGTGCTGTGAAATTTAAAATAAAACATAATTTTATTTATTGTGGGGGGGGGGGGGTTCTACGCTGTTTGTCTTATTGTACAAAATCTTATCTATGTTCCTCAAGTCAGAACAATTACAATGATATTCAACTTGCATAACTTTTATTTTATTTGATGGCTTTTAAAAAATTAAAACCTTTTTTTTTTTTTTTTAAATGTTCCTTAAAATTGCTTTATGACCATGCTTATAACGCTTGGTCTATGGGGCTGTGTAATTTTTTGCGCCATGATCTGTACTTTCTATCAGTACCTTGCTTGCATATACAGTATACGACTTTTTGCGCCTTGTAATTTTTTACTTACTTTAACCCCTTAACCCCTTAAGGACAGAGCCTGAAATGGCCTTAATGACAGAGACAAATTTTATGAATATGACCTGTGTCACTTTAGTCATTAATAACTTCGGGATGCTTTTACCTATCCGGCTGATTCTGAGATTGTTTTCTCGTGACATATTGTACTTTACATTTCTGGTAAATTGGAGTCGATACTCATAACAAATCTTTATGAAAAAAACCCAAATAATGTGAAAAAATTTGAAAAAATGCATTTTTACAACTTTGAAACTTTTTTGCGTATACAGAAAGTGGTTATACCACATAAATTATATATTAAATAGCATTAGCGACATGTCTACTTTATGTTGGCGGCATTTATTAAACTATATTTCATTAAAACATTAGCAGCAAATCTTGCTTAAAACATTAGCAGCAAATTTCCAAATTTTCAGTAAAATTTCAAAATCAGATATTTTTAGGGACCTGTTCAGGTTTACTGGGTTCACACTACGTATATTTCAGGCTGTATTTGGTCCTCAAGTCAGGTCCTCATAGCAACCAAAACCAGGAGTGGATTGAAAACACAGAAAGGCTCTGTTCACACAATGTTGAAATTGAGTGGATGGCCGTCATATAACGGTAAATAACTGCCATTATTTCAATATAACAGCCGTTGTTTTAAAATAACAGCAAAAATTTGCCATTAAATGACGGCCATCCACTCAATTACAACATTATGTGAACAGATCCTTTCTGTGTTTTCAATCCACTCCTGGTTTTGGTTGCTATACAGCCTCACAAATACAGCCTCAAATATACATAGTGTGAACCCAGTTAAAGTGTATTTGAGGGGCCTGTATGTTAGAAAGCCCCACAAAGCACCCCATTTCAGAAACTGCACCCCCCAAACTCTGCAAAAGCATATCCAGAAAGTGTTTTAACCCTTTAGGGGAGTCACAGAAATAAAAGCTAAGTGTGTAAGGAATTTGAAAATTTAAATTTTCTGTGCAGAGATTTTATTGTAATCCAATATTTTTCATAATTATAAACCTATTACCAGAGAAATGCACCCCAATAATTATTGTCCCGTTTCTGCAGTTTATAGAAATACCCCATATGTGACCCTATTGCGCTATTTGACGCAACCACAAGCCTCAGATACAAGGGAGCGCCTAGTGAATTTCAACGCCTCCGTTATATTTGGTCATTTTTGACTGTACCACTTCAGGTTGGCAGAGGCTCTGGGGTGCCAAAACCTAAAAAACACCCCTAAAGGGACACCATTTAGAAAACTACACCCCTCAAGGAATGTAACAAGGGGTGCGGTGAGCATCTGGACCCCATAGGTGCTTCACAGATTTTCCGAACAATATGGCGTGAAAAAATAAAAATTTATTTTTTACACTAAAACGTTGTTCTAGCCTTCAATTTTTCATTTTCTTAAAGGGATAAGAGGCAAAAAAAGACACAAAATGTGTAGCGCAGTTTCTCCCGAGTACGGAAATACCCCACATGTGGCAATAAAGTGCCAAGGGGGCGCAGGACGAGCCTCCAAAGGGAAGGAGCGCCAATTGGCTTTTGGAAGCTGAATTTCACTGAAAAGGATTTTAAGCGCCATGTCGCATTTACAGAGCCCTCGTGCTGCCAAGACACTGGAAACCCCCCACAAGTGACCCCATTCTGGAAACTACACCCCTCAAGGAATCTAACAAGGGGGGCAGTGAGCATATGGACCCCACTGGTGACGGGCACAAATGTGGAACAATGTGACGTAAAAGTAAAAAATTTCATTTTTTCACTTTCATGGCACAAATGTGCCCGTCATCAAGGGGTCCATATCCTCACTGCACCCCTTGTTAGATTCCCTGAGGGCTGCAGTTTCAAGAATGGGGTCACTTGTGGGGGGTTTCCAGTGTTTTGGCAGCACGAGGGCTCTGTAAATGCGACATGGCGTTCATCATCCATTCTAGCCAAATCCAACCTCCAAAATCCAAATGGCGCTCCTTCCCTTGGGAGGCTTGCCCTGCGCCCACATGGCGCTTTATGTCCACATGTGGGGTATTTACGGACTCGGGGGAAATTGCTCTACACATTTTGTTTTTTTTTCCTCTTTTAACCGCTTGTGAAAATGATAAATTCAAGGCTAAACCAACATTATAGTGTAAAAAATTTAATATTTCATTTTCACGCCACATTGTTCCACATTTGTGCCCGTCACCAGTGGGGTCCATATGCTCACTACACCCCTTGTTACATTCCCTGAGGGGTGCAGTTTCCATAATGGGGTCACTTGTGGGGGGTTTCAACTGTCTTGGCAACACAGGGGCCTTTTGAATGCAACATGGCCCCTCGAAATCCATTCCAGCCAAATCCAGCCTTCAAAAACCAAATGGCGCTCCGTCCCTTCGGAGGCTTACCCTGCACCCGAATGGCGCTTTATGTACACATGTGGGGTATTTCCGTATTTCCGGGAAATTGCGCTACACATTAAATGTTTTTTTTTTATCTTTTAACCCCTTGTGAAAATGAAAAAATCATGACAAGATTAATGATTTAGAGTAAAAATTACACTAAATGTTGGTCTAGCCTTGATTTTTTTCCATTTCCACAAGGGGTTAAAAAAGAAAATGAACACAAAACGTGTAGGGTAGTTTCCCCTGAGTACGAAAATACCCCACAAGTGGGCATAATGTGCCATATGGGCACAGGGCAAGTCACCAAAGGGACAGAGCGCCATTTAGAGGCTGGAATGGAGGATAGAGGCCATGTCGCAATTACAAAGCTCCTGTGCTGCCAGGACAGTAGAAACCCTCGACAAGTGACTCCATTCTGGGAACTACACCCCATAAGGAATCTAACAAGGAATGCAGTGAGGATATGGACCCCACTGGTGACGGGCACTTACGTAGAACATGTGCCGAGAAAATAAAAAATAAAATTTTTTTCATTTTCACGTCCCAAATGTGGCCGTCACCAGGGGGCCATATCCCCGCTGCCCCCCTTGTTAGATTCCTTATCGGGTGTAGTTTCCAGAATGGGGTCACTTGTGGGGGGTTTCTACTGTCCTGGCCGCACAGAGGCTTTGTAATTGCATCATGGCATCCTCTAATGGGAATGGTGGCCATACCTACTTAGCTGGGGAAAAGGGACAATTCTAATTTATTTGGGGGTATTAGGCCGATTATTAGTTTATAAGGTTGGAAATGACAGGTGTCCATCAAACTCAACCTGTGTTGATCCAGAGGAAGGCAAAAAAACCCTCGTGAGGCAGACGACAGTAGCCTCATCACTGGGGAAAAATTCCTTCCCGACTCCATAATGGCGATCAGAATAATCCCTGGATCAACGTGACCCCTGAAATAGGAATAAGGGAAAGAATTTAGATAATGTAGAACTCCAATGACGTGTAGTACACCTTGAAGCGATCCTGTATGCAGAGGCCGGGGTGATCAGGACAGGCGTCACATTGGAAAATGGTGTCCTTCCTGGTCCCCCTGTTACGCCACACTCTGCACTTCTTCTGGGGTCTCCTGTTTTCCAGTGTGGGGGACGTCACCTGGAAAATGTTGCCCTGGTGTGATCCGGGGTCCTTCATATCCAGAAGCGCTGGGTCCGCTCCATGGCTACTAAATATTAGGGCTCTGTTACTGCTTCTGATATTTTCGGATCGTGCCGCAAGCTACAGTAGCTCGGGCAGCGAGGGACCGGAAGAGGGGGTGCTGGTATAAAAGTTATCCCCATACAGGTGGTGACCTTTATCCAGCAGTGGGAAGATCAGTTCCCAAACTATCTTCCCACTAACTCCGAGGATGGGGGCATCTGGGGGCTGGATTCGAGTGTCCCTTCCTTCATACACTCTAAGGGTACGTGCACACTGTGGAATGGCGAAGGATAACCCTTTGTTCATTCTGCAGCTGGCACCCGCCGGCGGACTGATGCGGGCGCGCGTCTCCGCTCGTGTCACACTCCATTCTATGCACAGGCGGATTCCGCCCTCTGTCCAAAGAATGAACGTGTTCATTCTTTGGACGGACGACGGAATCTGCCCGTGCATAGAATGGAGTCTATGACATGGACGGAGACGAGCGCCCGCATCAGTCCACCGGCGGGTGCCAGCAGCGGAATGCACAAAGGGTTATCCTTCGCCATTCCGCAGTGTGCACCTACCCTGGATCTGTAAGTGTACCCTGAGGTACGCTCACAGAGTTTGTAGAATTTCACGCCATACCGTGATCTCTTATTGGGACGGTACTGGCGGAAAAGACGTGTCTGGGGGGCAGCGTACGCTACTCTACCCCCAGATACGTCACTGGATTATGAGGACGATGAGGGTGAATGGAGGAAAGAAGGATCCCCCCATTCATCCTCACTGGCTGTTTCCGTGTCGGAGGCAATAATAACGATACCTCTGACGACGAAAACACCCTGGGGGCCATTTTTATATGGGGATTAGTATATGGGGTATGTAGATGTGTAGTGGTGTAGTGTAAAACTTTATTTCGTGTAGTGTAATAGTGGTTTTTACGTGTCTTTTTAACATTAAGTATAAAAAAAAAAACCTACGCTAAGAAAAGAGTTGCTGATAAATGCCGCACTTATGTGCGGTACTTATCAGCAGACCGTGGCTGTAGGATATAGTAAAAAAACACCGTACGCCAAAAAGGAGGAGTTGCTGATCAGCGGCGCACTTACGTGCGATGCTGATCAGCGCTCAGCGGCGATAAGGTGCCACTCAGCGGCGATAAGAAACTTAAAAAAAAAAAAAGGAAAAAAATTTGAAAAAAAAAACAAACACCTTTTTTCAACCCTATAGCAACTGATAAGTGTATAATATACACTTATCAGCCGCTAGGGGGCAGTAGGTCCCGAATTCCGGAAATTGCCGATGGGAGCCGAGAGAAGCCGAAGCTGGGACCGGCGGAAATACCCGAAGACGCGACGAAGAAGAGGACGCGATCGGGACCCGGAAGAAGCGATCGGGACGCCGGGATCAGGTGAGTATGTGCCAATACCTGCTGGGGACACCTCAGCTACCTAGCTGAGGTGTCCCCAGCAGGTATTTAACACTTTTTGGGGACTTATATCGCCGTGATCGGCCGGACGGGCCATTTTTTTCCGGGTCACCGAGCACCCGGAAGGCTTCAGATCGCCGCCATTGGCTGATCTGAATTGATCAGCCAATAGCGTTGATCGTCAGCACGGGGGGAGTTAACCACCCCCCGTGCCGACAAGCTAGGATGGCCTGCTATACATTATAGCAGGCCATCTTCCCCGATCGCTTCGCTGTGTACACGCAGCGATCGGGGAAACTGCGGGCGTAAATGTACGCCCGTTTGCGTTAAGGCACGGGTTTTGGGGGCGTACACTTACGCCCGCGGTCGTTAAGGGGTTAAAGGTGTGCTCCAGAGAATAAGCAGAATTTTTTACATTACTTTAAAAAATATTCACTTGTTTACATGTTTACACTGTTTAATGGCAGTGGCAAGGGGCAACATGGCCACCTCTGCTGCCAGCGTTTGTTTTGGGAACAGTTCTCGATCCCCTGCTCTATTCTACCACTGTTATTCTACCTCTAGTCTACCTCTATTCAATACAGAGAAGGGTCCAATTCTCTCTAATTCCCTCCTGTATACTCCTGTATTTCTTATATATAATAAGGTGGTGGTGGTGGGGGGGGTTACCACTCCTCTGTTCACTGTCAGAACGGATCCCCACTCCCCAATGTGTGTGGTAAAGAGGGAATAAATGAAAACAGATCCAGCAGCTTTTGAAGGGGAAATACTTCCAGTTTATTTAAGCAAATAAAACCACCGATATGTTTCAATTGTGTTTTATGCACCCTAACTCATGGCCTTCCACATGGAAGTGAGTGTGTACGTATGCAGATTTTTAAAAAAGTTATAGTGCAAAAAAATATTACTATTAAAGAAATGTATTAAAATATTTTTTTGGTCTCCATAGTACCCCTTTAAGTTCTATATTCACAATCACTGGAATATAGAAAGCCAATCTGAAATAAGCACTCAAACACCCTTAAAGGGGTTATTCAGGCTTAAATAAACATGCCCACTTTCTTCCAGAAACAGCACCTCTGCTATCCTCAGTTTCAGTGTGGGATTAACAGATCATTTCAATTGAAAAGAACGGAGCTGAATTGAAATGCCGCACACAACCTGAGGACAAAAGTGCTGTTTTTGCAAGAAAGTAGCTGTAGGCTAGGTTCACACTATGTAACTGTGCGGCTGTATTTGCGGCTGTAATTGTGCGGCGGTATTTTTGGTGTTTAATGCGTACGCTGGAAAGTATACGATATACAGCTGCACAGTGCACACTATGTATGAATCTACGGCCCGATCGTAAACGGACCCGTAAAAAATGAACAAGACCATTGTTTGCGGCTGGACATGCGGCCGTGGATTGACAGGCGGTCCGTACGGAGTACTTCAAAAATAGCCGGCAATGATGCCGAATGCCGATGCCTCTAATAGTTAATATATTAAATTAATAAAACACATTTTCGTTGTAATAAAGTCCCTTTCGTTGTTCAATAATTTAATTCTAACTAATCCATCATTGTGCAATTAAATATACTGTTAAAATAAATATATATATAAATAAATGTATATTTATATATATATTTATTTTTTGACAATATATTTAATTGCACAATGATGGATTTGTTAGAATTAAATTATTGATCAACGAAACTGATTTTATTTTAACGAAATTGTGTTTTATTATTTAAATATTTATTAGTACAGGAAGCTCCATAAGCTGTTAATTCATATTGCCGGCAATAGAGCATTCTGTACTAATCATCACTTTACTGTAATTAAAACATCAAATGTTTCTTCTAATTATGTTATCACAATAGCATTATTAGAAGAAACATTTAGAATTATATGTGCGCTCAGCTGATTGGCTGATCGGCTGAGCGCACATATAATTAGCGGGTCCGCAGCACAGTGACTTCATTGTGCTGCGGACCAGCGAAGAGGACACATCGGGGTGAGTATAGAGCTCTCCCCACCCCCTCCCCAGCACTGCACCCCTCCCAGCAAGGAAGGGGGGTCACTTAACCCCTTCCTTGCTGGGATGGGTGCAGTCTGACATCAGTCTGGCCCCCAAGGGGTTAAGGGGGATACAATACATCCTCGCTTAACCCCTTGGGGACCAGACTGTAAGCAGCGATCTGTAAAGATGCTGCATACTGTAAGGTGCACAACACCTCTCACAATGATGGGTGTTGTGCTCCTGTTTGTGTGTTTTTTGTGTGTTTCTCCCTTTTTGTTTTTCAGATATCGGTATCCTGTGGATTACGTCGGATTCCGTGGACTACGTCGATGACCAGCGGTTGTTTGTTTTTGTTTTTTTTTAATAAAATGGTCAATGAGGGGTGTGGGGGTGTTTTTATTTGAATAAAAAAATTTTTTAACTTGTGTCTTGTCTTTATTTCTTTACTTTATAGACTTAGTAGTGGAAGCCGTCTAATAGACGGAATCCATTACTAGGTTGGGGCCTAGTGTTAGCCGGTATAAAATGGCTAACACTAACCCCCTATTATTACCCCAGTACGCAATGCCACCAGGGGTACTGGGAAGAGCCGGGTGCCAGTGGTCCTGGACCGGGCGGCAGCAGGCTGGTAAGATTTAGGCTGGGGAGGGCCTAAACCAATGGCTCTTCCCACCCTGGTGTTACCAGGCTGCTGTTGTTTGGTTTTTAACCCGGCTGGTTATAAAAATAGGGGGGATCCTATGCGTTTTTTTAAATTATTTATTTATTTTAAAAAAAAAACGCATAGGGTCCCCCCTATTTTTATAACCAGCCGGGTTAAAAACCAAACGACAGCAGCCTGGTAACACCAGGGTGGGAAGAGCCATTGGTTTAGGCCCTCCCCAGCCTAAATCTTACCAGCCTGCTGCCGCCCGGTCCAGGAGCGCCAATTTTGACGCTCCGGGACCACTGGCACCCGGCTCTTCCCAGTACCCCTGGTGGCATTGGGTACTGGAGTAATAATAGGGGGTTAGTGTAAGCCATTTTATACCGGCTAACACTAGGCCCCAACTTAGTAATGGATTCCGTCTATTAGACGGCTTCCACTACTAAGTCTATAAAGTAAAGAAATAAAGACAAGACACAAGTTAAAAAAAATTTTTATTCAAATAAAAACACCCCCACACCCCTCATTGACCATTTTATTAAAAAAAAAACAACAACAAACAACCGCTGGTCATCGACGTAGTCCACGGAATCCGACGTAATCCACAGGATACCGATATCTGAAAAACAAAAAGGGAGAAACACACAAACAGGAGCACAACACCCATCATTGTGAGCGGTGTTGTACACCTTACAGTATGCAGCATCTTTACAGATCGCTGCTTACAGTCTGGCCCCCAAGGGGTTAAGGGAGGATGTATTGTAACCCCCTTAACCCCTTGGGGGCCAGACTGATGTCAGAATGCACCCATCCCAGCAAGGAAGGGGTTAAGTGACCCCCCTTCCTTGCTGGGAGGGGTGCAGTGCTGGGGAGGGGGTGGGGAGATCTGTATACTCACCCCGATGTGTCCTCTTCGCTGGTCCGCAGCACAATGAAGTCACTGTGCTGCGGACCCGCTAATTATATGTGCGCTCAGCCGATCAGCCAATCAGCTGAGCGCACATATAATTCTAAATGTTTCTTCTAATAATGCTATTGTGATAACATAATTAGAAGAAACATTTGATGTTTTAATTACAGTAAAGTGATGATTAGTACAGAATGCTCTATTGCCGGCAATATGAATTAACGGCTTACTGGAGCTTCTTGTACTAATTAATATTTAATTAATAAAACACATTTTTGTTAAAATAAAATCAGTTTCGTTGTTCAATAATTTAATTCTAACGAATCCATCATTGTGCAATTAAATATACTGTCAAAAAATAAATATATATATAAATATACATTTATTTATATATATATTTATTTTAACAGTATATTTAATTGCAAAATGATGGAATCGTTTAAATTAAATTATTGAACATTGAAAGGGACTTTATTACAACGAAAATGTGTTATATTAATTCAATATATTAACCATGAGAGGCATCGGCATACTGCAGAGGATCGCAAACCCCGGTAATAGCGATTCCTGTAAACTGTGTTCCCTGCTTTCCCAGATGCATCCAGAGGTGTTTGCATCACTTTCTTAAGATTTTATTTGTTATTTTTAGTTGAACCAGATTTCCAAGTAAATGACCGTATGTTTTCAGCCGCATGTCTATTTTTTCCCACGGCCGTAGTTTCATCCGCACATTTACAGCCGCATAAAAAATACAGCCGCACAGTTACATAGTGTGAACCTAGCCTTAGGCTGTATTTGAGGCTGTATTTGGTCCTCATGTCAGGTCATCATAGCAACCAAAACAGGGAGTGGATTAAAAACACAGAAAGGATCTGTTCACACAATGTTGTAATTGAGTGGATGGCCACCATATAATGGTAAATAACTTCCATTATTTCAATACAACAGCCGTTGTTTTAAAATAACAGCAAATATTTGCCATTAAATGACGGCCATCCACTCAATTACAACATTATGTGAACAGAGCCTTTCTGTGTTTTCAATCCACTCCTTGTTTTGGTTGCTATACAGCCTCAAATATACGTAGTGTGAACATAGCCTTAAGGTGCATGTAGTAAATCTCTCACGGAGTCCCAGCCATACATGGAACCATAAAACAAATCTGAAGAAGCTAAGGTGCCTTATGGCGTTTACAAAGACAGATTTATTTGACTGATTTTTTTTAAACCAAAGCCAGGAACAGATACTCCACCTGCTCCAGTCTACACTCCTGTCCCTGTGCCTGCTACTTCAAGTCAACCTTCTGTAGAAGAAGCGATCAGGAACTCATCCTTCCTTATTCCTGGATGCTACCAGTGGATACCTATGCCAGTAACATCCCCACTACATGTACCCAGTGCCGTCTTTCCCATTGGGCAGGGTAGGCGGCTGCCCGGGGCCCATGACTCATGGGGGGCCCCAGTGGCAGTCACCTACCCTGCAGAAAGGGAAAGACCAGGGGCGGGCTGGGCCGGGGGGCATGTGCCCCCTGGGCCGGTGGTCCTCACCATTGAGTGGGCCACAACCCACGGCCGACCCTCTGCAGTAGTTCAGACTGAGAGAATAGCGTGTCCAGTCGCCGTGCTATTCCCTCAGTCTCTTCTGGGCCGCCCGATCCCCCCAGGAGCCGCAGACGTGCCGCGCGCAGGCACGTTTGCAGGCACCTACATCAGGTCCCCAGCGGTGACGTCACTTCCCTGATGCGCCGCTGAGGACCTGAGAGTGGAGAGAGGAGCCGCCGTGCTGCAGCAGCAGGGAGAAGCTGCTGACTGAAGATCTGGCCCGAGGAGAGGTGAGTTGTATTTTTTTTAAAACCCCTTCACATGTGGCCACACAGGGGGGGGGGGGGGGTTGAGATATGCAGGGGGGCTATTCTATATGGAGGGGTGCTCGGGGGGGCTATTTTATATGGGGAGATGCACAGGGGGGCTATTCTATATGGGGGGATGCATAGGGGGGCTATTCTATAAGGGGGGATGCACAGGGGGACTATTCTATATGTAGGGATGCACAGGGGGGCTATTGTATATGGGGGATGCACAGGGGGGCTATTCTATATGGGGGGATGCACAGGGGGCTATTCTATATGGGGAGATGCACAGGGGGGGCTATTCTATATGGGGGGGATACAGGGGGGCTATTCTGTATGGGGGATGCAGGGGGGACTATTCTAGATGGGGGGATGCAGGGGGGCTATTCTATATGGGGGGATGCAGGGGGGACTATTCTATTTGGGGGGTTGCAGGGGGGGCTATTCTATATGGGGGATGCAGGGGGGGCTATTTATGGGGGGATGCAGGGGGGCTATTCTATATGGGGGGATGCAGGGGGGTATTCTATTTCTTTTTCCCCACATGGGGCTGCACAGCACAAGGTTAGGGGGGAGGGGGATGCAGGGACTTGATCTTGGGTGGGGGGGCCCAGTCCACAGCTGTGCCCAGGGGCCCATAGTTTTGTTAAGACGGCCCTGCATGTACCAGTACCAGTCTCAGTTTCTACTTTAGCTCCTACTTCATCTCCTATGCCAAAACCAGCGTCTCATCACCAAGCTCCGGAAGAAGAAGAAGATATCCAAGTGCTGAGGCGTTCTGAGCGTTCCAACAAAGGAACATTACCTGCCTGCTATCAAGATTAAAATGCTTACAGTAAATGTTCTTTATTCTCTCATACATATATATAGCTTAGATAGTTAGTTAGTGTGGTGTGTTTTGCAATGTTTGGACTTTATATTTCATATATGCCTTTGCCCTATACCAGAGCCTTACATGGACAATGGATACGTTGCAGTACAGACACTCTACCTTAGTGGCAATCTAACATGTTCTATACTTAAATGTTGTTATTATTATTCCTTTGTTTTGTCATAAATGCATAAACATGTGGTTTAATATTAAAGTAACCCTCCGCCTGCCAAAGGTTGCCAAGGACGGCTAATTCTTAGAGGGGGAGTTGTAATGGCCCAGAACGGTATTTATTGTCAGGCGTCTGGAAATGTATTGTTGCTATTGGCAACCTTAGACAGTCTGTATTAGGGCCTGGTATTGTTTTCTGCTATGTATTTATTAAATATGTTATGTATTAATCTCTAATGAGACAAGTGTTGAGCTTGATCAGTGCCCCTCCCCTGCAACCTATCACACTCTAGTGATTGGCCAGGGGAAAGCTAGCTCCACCCACCTTTTACCCAGAAGGGCTGTGCGGTCTTGTCAGTTGTCAGTTGGTAGTCTGGCATTGCCAGAGTCACATCTAACCTCCCTACGTCACCTCAGTAATCCTGTCAGACTCCATCTTCAACCCTGTAACCTGTTTCCAGTCAGCCATAAGGACTAATACTCGTATTCAAAGTCTCAGCAGGACATCCTCTGTATTTATTAGTGTCTGCTGTTGCATTGGTGAAGTGATAGAGGTTCTTCCATTCACCGTCCAAATCTTCCTGACTCTCAAGTCAGTGTGTCCATGCGTCTTCCTCCTACATGATAGTGAGCGTCGACAGTGTCAAGTCTCTTCAGTAACTTCAAGTACCTATTCACACGTACCTTATAAAGGCTGGAAAACTGCAAAGTCCCTGGAACAGGTCTGTCTACTTGAAATCCTATTTATTTACAAAGTCTAAGGGCCCTATTCCACAGGAAGATTCGGACGATTTTCACTCCGTGGAATAGAGAGAACGATCAGACGATGATCGTGTCATCGGCTGATCGTTCATTTAGGTTCAGACCTAAAATCGTCGTTCGCCACCAGCGCATCGCTACGGTTGAATAGCGGTGCGCAGTGGCGACCGACGATTTCAGCAGAACCATACACTACCTGTCTGGGCTGCAGGTCTTCTTCTCCCGGTCCCGTGAGGCAGCATCGGCTTCAGAGCGGAGCTGTCTGAACTTACAGACCTCTCAGCCAATCACTGGTCGGAAACGCCGCGGCCAGTGATTGGCTGAGCAGTCTGTCAGTTCAGACAGCTCCGCTCCAAAGCCGATGCTGCCGCGCGGGACCAGTAGGAGAAGACCTGTAATGTATGAAACAAGGGCTGCAAGGACATCGGTAACAATGTCCTGGCAGCCCTTGTTTCACGATCATCGGGGCCGTGGAATAGGCCCAGTAAACGGGCCGAGCAACGATGTAAACGAGCGCTGATCTGCTAGATCGGCGCTCGTTTACATCGTTGCTCGACCCGTGGAATAGGGCCCTAAGCTATAGTAACCAAGGTAACCCTCCCCCTGAAGCAAAGGACTCTGATCAAGCCAACAGTTTGCCATCGTCAGATGCCCCTGTATTGGATTGTATATACGGTTCAGGGAAAAAAAATAGCGCTGCACCTCACACCTATGGCTGATACTAGTGCCCCTAGGCTGAAATAAAAAACACATCAGAATTTTGTGTATGAATTGATCAAGCCACACTGCCCCATGTACCGCATGCAGGTATCTGATACACATGGGTCCCTACACTAAGTCCACACTGTGCCGGTCAGTGACCACCACCCCCGCAGGCGTGCACAGTCAGGGAACGGGTACCATGGGACGGCCCTGCGACCCTCATGTCACAGGACCAGACCCGAAAACACCACACCAGAACCCGGCCAGCAACGCTGGCAGAGAAGGTCGCCCCCAAACAGCACAAGTCTGGATGAGGTATTGTGCTCACCATAGCTGCTGCAAACAGAATGGGAAAAGACAGGAGGGATTAAAACCATGTGCACTCAGGTGTCTCCTGCTAATTGCGGTCATGTGGGTTGCCAGGAGGAGTGCAAAACACTGAGAAAAGAGAGAAACAAAATACGGTTCAGGGAAGAAAAAGAGCGCTGCACCTCACACCTATGGCTGATACTAGTGCCCCTAGGCTAAAATAAAAAACACATAAGAATTTTGTGTCCCATCCTGTCTGCAGCAGTTTTTGGTGAGTGTAATACCATATCCATACTTGTGTTGTTTGGGGGCAGCCTTCCCCGCCGGTGGCGCTGGCTGGGACTTTTGGGGGGGGGGGGCATTTTGGGTCTGGTCCTGTGACATGGGGGTCCAGGACCACTCCATGGCCTCCCTTTCCTGCATGTGCACGCTTTGCGGGGGTGGCAGTCACTGACCGACACGGTGTGGAGTTAGCGTGTGGAGTTAGCGTAGGGACCCGTGTGAACCAGGAGACCTGCATGTCGGTACACGGGGCGATATGGCTTGATCAATTCGTATTCCAACATCCTGAAGTTGGTTTTTTAAAATAGGCTTAGCAGCATTAGTATCAGCCATAGGTGTGATGTGCAGCCGCTCCTCTATCTCCATGTCAGATTTTGGATTGTATATAGTTATCCTTTAGATAAAGTCTTAATATACTTTCACCGCTATTGTGTGAAGACTTTTATTAAAAATTATATGTCCCTGTGTGTATGCTGAAGAAAACAAGGGCCCCAGCACCCTCGGACCCCACCGTGACAGGAATGTTTCAGAAGGTGAGCCCTACGGTTGCACTACACCACCCAGCAGCACAATACCCTCAGCATATCACCATAATACCTCCAAAGGGACATGATAATTTTTCTTGGCGTCACGCATAGGACACTATACAGACTATACACAGAGAACAGGTCTTAAAGGAAAGACTAACATTTTTCCTCTTTTCAAATCCATTCCTGGCTTTGGCTTAAAAAATCTGTCAGATAAATCTCTCTGTGTAAACGCACAATTAGGATTGCACAATCTCTATTGTGGCAGCTCTACTGCTAATAGAAGAAGGTTCTGATTGGGGGCAATGACATAACCTGATACAACATGTGTCATTTATAATACTGGGGTTTGGGCCCCTTCAGCAACAGGGCCCTTAAGAAGCTGCTACATCTGCACCCCCTACAGCTACACTCCAGATAATCTCAAATTACTTATTATCGGCATAACTAGCAGGGTAGCAAACATACCAACTGCAAAAAAAGAAAAGAAGCAGCATACAATGCATTTTGAGGCACAATTTGCTTTACTTTCTCACACCTCTTGCCACTCCTTCAGATACGGAAACCTCACCATAAACATGAGGAAAATAAAGTGGTACACAGAAAAATATACTGGATGTGTGTATATTACTGGGTTAAACCGACGTATAGGGTGCTTACTGTATTTTGGCGACAAGATGCACTATTATCTCTACATCAAGCAGAGGCTGCAAGGTGTAAAGGGGTTAATTGCTATGTAACAGTTGGTGAGAGGAAGTTTGCCCGCTACCTCTCTATCTCTAGGCCAATCACAGGTCTGCTAAAAAAAATTTTTTTTCTCTTTCTGCCATACCAGGTACCAAGGTACCTCAGGCTGCTTTTCACCAACAGGAAATAAATATGTAAGGAGTGGATGCTGCTAAACTTATTTTCTTTATGTTCCTGCAAACCAGGCCATGACCTGCTAAACCACTAAAGGGTTAACTACGACAGGCGAGGAGATCACAACTGTTCACATTGAGCGGGATTGTTGCTCTCAAGTCATTCAAACCTGGTTCCTGTACTACTGGACCTGAGTTATTCTCTAAGTTCTAAAGTATTATTGCCAATGTACAAAGGTTTTCAGAATCCCCCTAACAGAGTGCCATGCGTAATTGGACAGACCCCTTTGCCAGGTAGCCCCCTCACCACAAGTACAAGTCCTATTTTAAAGTAACAAAGACTTTGCAAAACTTCAAGTGTCACTATCGTCAGTCTAAACTGCTAAAGCCTCCTAAAGGGAAAAAGCTGGCAAAACTACCTCTCAGGTGCAACATGCACTTTGTGAAATTAGTCTTGAAAAATGAACTGTACTGTAAGTATAACTGTCATTTAAAGTTGTTTTTTTTTTTATAGAAATGAATAATTATCAATAGTACAAGCGATTTTAAGAAAGTCTGTAATTGGTTTTATTAAGCAAAATAGTTTCCTTCTGTACTCAAAAAGCTTCTTTCCTAGCTCCCCCCTTACTTCAGATGTAGCAGGATTTCTGTGTCCATTATACTCTATGAAGAGGGGAGGAGGTGATTGAGCACAGAGAGGAGAAAAGCAGGGCTGTACAAAACAGCATCCTGCAATTATCTCTCACCAAGCTCCCAGATAAGCACTGACCTTTCTGGCCTGTGAATCCAGCATTTTATGTGCCCAGACAGTCTCCAAACTGTACAGCTTCTTGTCTTCCTGCTCACTTATACCCTCAACCCCTTCATAGGTTATAATGAACTCAGCAAATCCGTCTTTACTTTTATCCTCAGTAATGAAGACGACTTTGCCTAACCAAAAAAGTGAGGCGGGAGTTTCTTTAAGTCACTTGTACTAAAATTAAATGACAGTTACTTTTTAAGAGACTGTCAAGTAAATGTTGTTACTGGTTACATTATCCTGGACTCTTTGTGTTCCTGGTGCACTACCACCATACTACAGGGGAATACAGGGAACACCTTTAGTGGGCGTGTGCATGTGCCTAGGGAATGCTACTACCCCTCCAATCCCTGTGACAGGTGCTGCAGCGGTAACATAATATCAGTTCTTGTAAATAACATCTAGCACCTGTGGGTTCCCACAAGGTCAGGAATATTCCACTACAATGCAATTACTAATTTACCTAACACCACTCAGTGTCCATATAGCAGTCATATACCAGGTCTACAGAAGCACCCAGCAGAGTATTATGACCCTGTAAATGATAATCAGACACAGTCACAGACAGAATATATTACAATTACAGGGACACCTTTTCTTAACCGGTCTGTTTTAAAAACCTTTATATTACCCAGGAAATAATTAGAGTATGTTTTCTTAGAACATTGCATTGTATTGCTCGCCGGTTGCTCCTCTAATCAACTGGTTTCTGAAAGTAATAAAGATTTGTAATTTACCTCTATTTAAAAATCCCAAGTCTTCCTATACCTATGAGCTGCTGTATGTCCTGCAGGAAGTGGTGTTTTCTTTTCAGTCTGACACAGTGCTCTCTGCTGACACCTCTGTCCTGGACAGGAACTGTCCAGAGTGGTAGCAAGTCCCCATAGAAAATCTCTGCTGCTCTGGACAGTTTCTGTCTCGGACAGAGATGTCAGCAGAGAGCCCTGTGTCAGACTGAAAATAAGGCATTTCTTGCAGGACATACAGCAGCTCATAGGTATGGGAAGACTTGAGATTTTGAAATAGAAGTAAATTACAAATCTGTATTACTGTCTGAAACCAGTTGATTTGAAAGAAAAATATTTTTGCCGTAGTACCCCTTTATTATACTAACAAGTGGGGGCAGCCTTTTTGTCTGAGCTGCTGATAACAGAATTAAGAGAAATTATTTACAGCAGCCATGTGGACCATAGTTACCTGTCGTCTGGAGATGACTCATTGAACAGGGGAGTTTTCTAGGCATGCTGTGTGACCTGTGGAGAAATCACTGTGCAGAGAAGGGGAGGAGGTGAGCTGTGACTATTACATAATGTCAGTGGTTTCATGTCTTATATTCCAGTCTTTGATAATTTTGTGATGCCACTGAAAAGTCTCTACACAACAGGTCATCATGAGGCACAGTAGTCAAACCGTAATATTTCAGTTACTTATTTTATTTTTATTTTTTGTCATAAAGATAATAACATAGAAAAATAACAAAAATCACCAAAACGTCTTTTAAATCAAGTCTTCTTTCTGATGATTCTCTTTATTTTCTCTTTTTCCACTTTTTTATGTGGAAGTTGGGCTGGTTCCCCTAATTCCCAGCAATCAGCTCTTCTCTGTAGAAAATTGTCTCATCATTAAAGGGCTTGTCCTGATAATTATTTGTAAAGTTTCACAGCATTCAGCTATTGGCTTCAACCTTGCTCGCTGCCTGTAAAGATCGCAGGCAGGTTGCATGCATTTCTCTACGACGCCTAGTGATTCCCAATGTGCCTATATTGATTTTCTCCCTACATTTGTTTTCATTATTAATAATAGATAGGATCATTTTTCCATCATCGTGCATGAAGGCAAATTTTGTGTAAAAATCAATTGAGTGAGCGCCGAGGATGGTTTGTTTGTTTTTTCTTTCTTTCATCCCTTGCGTACAGTCCCTGGAGATAAAAAAAAGAAAAAAAAAAGAAAAGGAAAGAAGGCATGTTAGGGAACAGATATCAAAAGATACAAATATGATAATTAAATATTAGTTGATGCAGAAAAGCTGGTGACAATAATAGAAATGTACATTTAAAGCAACCAATTCAATTACAGTGTGATTATTGCTGTAAAATATAATGCTATAACTATAACATTAGACCAGAGTCTACACCAAAAATACATATCTCTAAAAGCTCAACCAGTTTCAAAGTTAGTATCATGCATAATATATAATAATTTCAGCAAATAAGCAAAGCAATGCTTTGTACCATATAATGAAAAGTCTTCCATCTTGATTCCTTTTTCACACCTCATATGGCTCATCCAATGCAGCCTACAATTCCCATATTGCCTTTGCAGAGGTGGGTTATTTCTTATCACCATGTTAAGTCCTATCTATGTACAGCAAGTCATTGATCAGTGGCATGTAACTTTTTTTTTACCTAACTTACCTAGATGAGTCTCCTGTATATTACTATTAGATGCAGCTTCAGCCTATGTCTTTGCAAAGGGCTATCTCAGATAAGGCAGAAATGTTTCACCAACGCTTTGTGCACGGAGGAACATTCAGATAGAGCTTGGTTAGGTGCATAAAGTCCTTAGCTACCAAGATGGAATCGATCTGTTCTTCATTGGCACCCTACAAAGCGACTCTAGGGTGCTAATGGTAGCCATTGAACCTGGACACCCAAAGGGTACCTATCATTTAAACAAACTTCTGGCATGTCAAAGTGACATGTCAGATGTTTGTATTGGTCCGGGTCCTGATGTGGAGACCCCTAACTATCGTTAGAATAAAGGGAAAGCATCACACGCTCTGCCTCTTCATCTCCATCTGGCTACGTTCACACAACGTTTTTTCATTTTGAATCTTAAGTAACGGACAGACATCATTTAGCAGTCTGGCCTCCCCTTAGTGCAATGACTGGTGTTTGTACATTATTCTAGTTTGGGGTTACTAATTGGACTTTGGGTGTGGCTTAATTGAAAAGTCCAATGAGTTTAATAGTAAAAACGGAGAAAGAATGGGGACAAAAGAAAAACTGTGTGTGAACAACTAATTAAAAAATGTCCGCTGTTTGCAAAAGACGTCCAAAAATAATGGTCTCGTTCATTATTTTGACGGCCGCGGTAAAAACGTCCGTTATTCAATACACTGTGTGCATTGGCAAAAAAGCGTCAAAAACAGACGTTTTTTTAAATATCAAAATTAGGCGCCTTTTCTCAATTTTTGACGTTGTGTGAACATAGCCTCTCACTGATAAAGTAGCAGTTGACTGAATTATAATGGAGCCTTATGAAATTTCCAGTTATCGCTGTAGCAGAAGTTCCATAGAGCTCCATTATAATTTTGTCGACTGCCACTTTATCAGTGAAACAGAGATGAAGACGCAGAGCGTGCTGCTGCCTCTTAATTCTAATGATCTGCAGAGGTCTCAGCACCTGGACCCTGACCAATACATATCACTGTGACATATCAGAGGTTTGTTTAACCCCTTCAAGACAGAGCCCTTTGATACACAAAAGTCCGGGTCAAATTAATGCAATGTTCCTCCCTGACTTCAAAGAGCCATAGCGCTTTTATTTTTGCGCCATGATCTCTAGTTTTTATTAAATTGTCATGGAGTATACTGGCACTATCAGTATATATCAGTAGGAACGTATATATACAGATTACTGGCGGGAAGGGGTTAAATGATGGGTGCCCTTTAAATTGCCTTCAGTCAGGAATTAAAGCACCTATTACACGGGGTGATCACCAGGAGCAATCGAGCACTGACCTGTCAGATCAGCACTCGCTTGCTCTTCATTCCCTGCTTGCTGCCGATGCACCAACAGGGGAGGGGGGGGGCTGCGAGGAGCCCCCTCTTTAGATCTTCCAGGCAACCCATAGGAGATATTGGTGGTCTGCTGCCACCGCTCCTATAGCACGGACCGACAGCAGCAGAGCGTTGCTATCCAAGTCATTTGTCTTTTAACATGTTAAAGACGATGATCTGCCAACTTTGGGCATCTCAGCTAATCGTTTACCTTATTAAACTAAACAATTATCAGCCGTAATGGCCAATAATCGTCCAAATACGGCTGATAATCGCTTTGTGTAAAAGATTTTTAAGTAAAAAAAAGTTTTTCTAGTATAAATGTAGCAAACAGTTTTTTAAAAGTACATAAATTATCACTAAGGCTATGTTCCCACACAGTATTTTAGCCAGTATTTTTCAACCAAAACCAGGAGTGGATTAAAAACACAGAAACTATGCCAATTTATTCATTATAGTTTTTGTCAGTTGATTCCACTCCTGGTTTTGGCTACAAATACTGACAAAAATACTGAGATAGATACTGGCCAAAATACTATGAGTGAACATAGCCTAAAATTGTACTGAAGAATACAACTAACGTGTCAATAATACCACACAGTGAACACCTAATAAAAAATACAAAGCTCACCAAACATTTTACTAATTCTGCCTCCCTAGTCATATACACTAAAATTAGTACCATAAGGAAATGTCAACTCATCTCAAGACTTTTTATAGTGTAAACAAATTAACCATTCAAAAAATGTATATAAATTGGGTTTTGCTGTATTTGTACTGACCTTTGGATTAAAGTAAACGTCATAAAAAAAACTGCAATAAAAATTGATTTTTATTATTTATACCTTTTTAGATCTATAAAATATCCTGAATAAAATCAGGCCGAAAATCCACATTTACTAAATGATGTCAACATAAAGTAGACATATTGCAGATGTGGCATAAATATTTTATGTGACATGATTATCTTTCTTACAAACAGAATTTCAAATTTGGAAAATGCAATTTTTTCACAAATTAGTTTTTCACAAAATGTAAATCTATCAAAATTTATCAGTGTTGGAAAGTACAATGTGTCACAAAAAAGTCTCAGAGTCACTTGGATAAGTGAAAGCATCCCAAAGGTATAACCATGTAAAGAAACACATCAGAATAAAAAATAAAAATGAAGCGTAGTTATTAAAGCTGTCATGGAGTATACTGACCCTATCAACATGAAATCCACTCTGCCACCGGGTAGGTACTGTGCATGAGCCCAATTGGATCATAAAGAGGGTAGCACGCAATACTGACCCGGCGTGGTCGTATCCATGCAATCTTTAATATCTGAACTTCCAACAACAGAAAGGACTTCACCCCGAACGAGTCAGTGTACTTCATGACAAATACAATTTAAGGCTAGGTTCACACTGCGTATGAATCCGTCCGTAGTGCGAACTGAGGTTGATGCGTTTACTTGAAAGTATACAATATACGCCCGCACAGTGCACACTACGTATGAGCTTACAGCCAGATCGTATACGGCACCGTGATTCGTACGCAATGTGAACATAGCCTAAAGGGGTATCCTAGCATTTAAGATATTTTATATATTGCTGAAGTTATATAGAAAATAATAAAGATGCTATTCTTACCTCACTGCGCTCCTCTGGTGTCCTCCTGCAGCATCACTGGGTCCCCTACTGAACAATCTAACCAATACTGTACTTCTGAGACTAAGGACCCTATTCCACGGGACGATTATCGTTCAGATTATCGTTAAATCGTTCGAATCTAAACGATAATCGTTTGTTTGAATAGCAGTTAACGACTAACGACCGAATGAGAAATCGTTGATCGTTTAATAAGACCTGGACCTATTTTTATCGTTGCTTGTTCGCAAATCGTTCGCATTGAATAAGAAGTCGTTCGGTCGTTCGCAGTGGTGATGAACGCAATAGCGACGACAAGACGACCGCAAGAACGATCATAAGTACCGATTATCTTTCCATGTAAATGGACGAACGATTTCAGGTTTTTCGTAATAGCGGTCGTTTGGATCATTTATCGTTAATGATTATGCGAACGATAATCGTCCGGTGGAATAGGGCCCTAACTTGTCAGCCAATCACTGGCTGCAGCACTGCCCCGTCTCAGTTATTAGCTGTCACTACCGAGGCAAGGCCGTCTCGGAAAAAGCGGCAAGATCGTTCAGTGGGCGACCTAAAAACACCGCAGGAGGACACCGGAGGAGTGTGGTGACCTACAGTAGGAATAGCATCTTTAATATTTTATGTAACTGCAGCACTATATAAAAAGTTTTAGAGGGGTTCTCCCATCGTAAAACTCAGCCTATCGAAAACTTGGCCTATTAGAAAACATAACAAACATCTTATGCTTATCTTATGATACTTTACTTAACTACAACTATAAGCAATCAGTGTTGTAACATGGCTTCATAAAAGTGCCCACCAAAGGTGTGGTGTAAAGGACGGTGGTATAACACTGCGGGAAAAAAATAATAATTTCTACTCTAATATCCAAATCAAACTATATCAAATCAAATCATGAACCATATAAATTGTCACCGTGGGGAACTAGAGCTTTGAGTATGCCTGAGCAATGTCAGGAAAGTAGGCTGAAAATCGTTTCACCCATCGTCATTGCAGGCCTTCCCAGTTTTGCAGAAGGAGAGAAACAGGAGCAGCTTGGGAGATGATGCTGCACTTACAGGATGGACAGTGAGTGCAATATTACATAACAATCCTCTCCTCCCTTCTGGTGGACACCATTTACCTGCAACACGTCATTCCATTGCTGGGTATACTTAACGGGGGGGGGGGGGGGGGGGAGGGGGGAAACATCCAGGAGAGCAGGAAGACACCTGCAATTGGGGAGAGTCCAGCAGAATACATACTTTATTTACCAGGCATGATATTATGTAATTGTGTGTTTCAGTTCCCATTACTTTACAAAAGGTAATTCAGAGGAACACATTTAACATAATCATAATGTTGTAGAATTAATTTCTTCCTTTTATGCTCCCACTACCAGGGTCACTTTCAGTCGGCATTTGCAGTGTCTGACTAGAATATATCTATTTCTTAATGTATTAATATTAATCTTTAAAGGCAATCTGCACAAAACTTAGACACAAACAGCAAAATCGACTCTCAAAAGGCGAGACAAGGCTTTGTTGTGCAGTTTGTGTAACGTGTGATGAGCAGTCCACCCCTCACCCATGTCAGAACATGCAAGGCACAGCGGAGTAGTCACTGAAAGTAATCCTCCTATGATGATGACAATAAAAAGGCTACATAAAAAAGGAGACTCTGAATAATTCATTACCACTCCAGATGGGTTTGCTGACATCGTTATAAAGCGAGAGAACAACTTTCAATCTGAGAAGGAAATCAGAGGGAAAAAACAAAGGAACTGTAGAGGTTTCCTATGTTGCCATGTTGAAATCCTCTAGGGGCTGTGTTATTTTAGTTACTGTATCATATTGGTATTCTTTGCCCCGTGTTAAAACCAACAGAGCTCATAAAAGATTTATCAAGTGGACATCATGACCAAACCGATTATTTGGGTAGTAGGACACTACAATGACAACACAATGACAATATCAACACTGCGTGTACCATACGCTGCAAAATGTCCAAGTTGTTGCAGAATTACACCCTACTCACCTAGTGGGCAGCTGGGGGGGGGGGATTTGGCATGGTGGAATTCCAGCACTCAGCTTCAATCATAGAGGGTTAGGAGGTCATCTTTACGGGTTTCTTATGGGCTCTCTTACAGTGAAAATGGTTTTGTCACAGGAGCGCCTCTGCTTGAAGCAGAGGCACCCTTGGTGATCCCCGTAGCCTGCAGATGGTTGGCACCCCGGTTCGTTACATCCCCCCCCCCCCTCTTGGTGCTAGAATTGGCCCTGCAAGAGAGGACAGAACTTGATATTGCATTCACTCCCAACTAGATCACGTGTAGTAGTGTTAACACACTCTATGTGATGTGTGTAGGAATTGCAACTCCCACTCCCAATTAGATTTGCCAAAAATAAATAAATGAATACATAAACAGTACTGTGCAAAAGATTTAGGTAGGTGTGAAAACAATTGCTGCAAAGATGCCTGGAAGCAGAACAGGAGGTTCTAGAAATGATGAGATGGCCTCCACAGAACCCTGACCTCAATATCATTAAATCTGTCTGAGATTACATGAAGAAACAGAAGCATTTTAGTATGCCTGCATTCACAGAATCTATGGTTAGTTCCTGCCCAGTTCCTTCAAAAACTGGAAGCAAGTGTCAAGGAGAACCGATACTGTTCTGAAGTTAAAGGCCGGTCACACCAAATAATGATTTGATTTAGATTTTTCTTCTGTTCATGGTAAATGACGTAAGCACAAAAAAAATACAAAGTGCAAAATTGCGCATTTTTGGTTTCATCAAATCCAGAAAAAATGTATACATACATAAATACAGTATATGCAAACAAGATACCAATAGAAAGTACAGATCATGGTGCAAATATTGACACCTCACAAAGCCCCGTAGACTATTTGACAGGGCAAATTATTTTTTTCCAGTTTCGCTGCATATTTTATGGAAAAATAAAGCCTGCGATTGCAAAGTACAATTGGTGTAGCAAAAATAAGGGCTCATGTGGTTCTTTAGGTGAAAAAATGCAAGTGCTATGGCCTTTTAAACATAAAGTGGAAGCAAAAATGCTAAATTTAAAATTGTCTTTGACCTTAAGGGGTTAATACTGTGCATTGCCCCCTCTAACATCAATGATAGCTTGAAGTCTTTTGTGGTAGTTGTGGATGAGGCTCTTTATTTTCTCAGATAGTAAAGCTGCCCATTCTTCTTGGCAAAAAGCCGACAATTTCTTTTTAATAAATTGTTATTTATAAGATTTCCCAAAAACAAGACATCTGTTAAGTCAATGCAATCATAAAGCATATAACAAGGAGGTAATATGATCTTTAAGAACAGCGTTCACAGCAAACAGCAAGATATTAGATATCGGGGACCAGGGATAGGGTCCTAAAGCCAAAGTCTCAACAAGGATAATATGTTGTAATGTAGCGTATAACCGGGAACACCATGTGTTCCCTGAGACCTTCCAGGATCAATTATCATTCAACCAAACAATAAAATTTAGAACTAAAAGCCGACAATTTCTGTAAATTCCTGGGCTGTCTTGCATGAACTGTGAACTTGAGATCTCCCCAGAGTGGCTCAATGATATAAAGGTCAGGAGACTGAGATGGCCACTCCAGAATCATCACTTTGTTCTGATATCCAAAGAATTGATAATGCCAGTCAGCAGTGTTCAAACTGTGATTGACAAATGGAAAATCAGGGTCTTCCAGGAAAATAGTTCGGGATGCAAAGCAAAACCCACAAATACCATTAGCTGAAATACAGGACACCTAAAATACAGGTGTGGCTGTTTCAAGATGCACAGAAAGGCCATGTTCCTACCGCGTAAAACATTGGCCAGGTCACAAAACGTTTGTTGTTTGTGAAGATTTTTCTTTGTGCTGAATTGGACGTGTGAGCTACAAAGCCACAGGAACTTGGTCAAAGTTGAAAGAAAAATAAATGCAGCATGTTATCAGCAAACACTGGAGGCAAATTTGCACTCATCAGCCCTGAAGCTCCATTTGGGACATACTTGGACATTACAACATGAGAACAATCCAAACACAAGACCAAGTTGACCTATCATTGGCTACAGCAGAACAAAGTGAAGGTTCTAGAGTGGCCATCTGAGTCTCCTAACCTTATTTTCATTGAGCCACTCTGGGGATATCTCAAGCACACACTTTATGCAAGACAGACCAGGAATTTACAGCAACTGGAGGCTTTTTGCCAAGAAGAGTGGGCAGCTTTGCCATCTGAGAAAATAAAGAGCCTCATTTACAACTACCACAAAACATTTTAAGCTGTCATTGATGTTAGAGAAAGCAATACACAGTATTATGAACTGGGGTATTGTTTGACAATAAATGGCTTCACCCAACCACTAACCATGAGTGGAAAAAAGTTTTTGTGTTATTATTCATATTCTCTGAAAAAAAGGACAAGAAAGCAAAAATTCTGCCTGGTTATGTAAACTTTTAAACAAAACTGTAACCAAAGTTTTCCCCATACTAAAAAGATCATTCATTTAAGTACAGACTTTCACAGCCTATAACATACCCCCATCTTAAGGTGCTGTAAGGCGGAAGTACCTAGACCAGTTTCTTTCTTAGGCCTCATTATCTGTCACACTATGCACATTGCTGTTGTGTATTTACCACACCTAATGTTCATAAGACACTCCTACAGGCAGCTTCAGTGTGAAATGGACTCTAAGGGCCAGTTCACATTAAGCAAAATTCAGCAGAATTTCCTCCTGCCTCAGTGTCAAATAGTGTCTCTATGGGAGGGCTTGCGCACCTCTGCTTCCTCTGCTCTCCATTTAAAGAATTGAGCTCCAGTGTGAACTGGACCTTAAGGAGCAGTTTTCCAAGCCCACCTCTTTCCAGGTGAGAACCAATCCCTGCAAAGCTAGGTCCTACCCTCTTTCCCCAGGGGGATGGAACCTTCTAGTTAGTCTTGACCAGGGGAGTCTGAACATCTCTAATCTGCACCATCCAGTTTTAGTGCTAGACCTTACACTTAGCCATAGGCCTAGATAGTTCACAGTTTCCACTAACTTGCTACCGAGTTGTCAGGATGGTATCTTTGCGGAGCGTCATGCGTCCCTCTGCTCATGCTGTGCGGCCGAGAAGGTGCTGATTTTCTTGCATTCTGTTTCTGTGTTTTGTTTTGTAGTGTGTGAACACTGGTTATTTGCTCACCTTGAGAGACACACCCGACTTTACCTGCTGAGTTCTGTCTGGCCATGTCAGGGTTAATCTGTGTTTTGGTTCTGCTGTGACTGACAGGTCTTCCTGCCAGTGGATCTGTTTTGTTCTCAGCTGTCTGTGCTTGGAGTTCAGGGGGATGGTCCAATTATGTTCTGGATCAGAACCCTGGCCTCCTATATAACTACCTCAGTCTAGGATATCTTGGCCGGATATTGAGCTTGTCTCTGCCTGGTTCTGTGTTTCTATTCTTGCTCTGTTGATTCTGACCCTGCTTTGCCTTTCTGACCATTCTTGTTTGCTGCCTGCCCCTGACCATACTGCCTGTATATTGACTTTGCCTTCGGATTGTGATTTTGTACTTTTGCTGCCCGTTTGTTGTGACCCGGACTGTTGACCATTCGTTATTGTGTTTTGTCTGTCTGTCTTGTCCTTGTGTCCCACCTAGCCAGCGCAGGGACTGCCGCCCAGTTGCTCGCCGCCATTTTAGGGCGGATTGTGGCAAATAGGTAGAGGACAGTGGGCGGGGCTGAGCTTAGGGCTCACTGTTTGTCTTGTCCTGCTGTCCGGTTCCTAACAGAATATCCGGCCTAAAAATTTTTTACTCCTTACCTGAGGCTAGTATGGACTCAGCACAGGAGTTGTCTGCCCACTTTGAGGGTCTTGCGGCCCTCGTTTCTGAGCTGGCCAAGCAAGTTCAGTTATTAGCCCAGCAGCTACCAGCTACCACTCCTGCCACCCCAGTGGTCACGCTCAAGGAGCCTGACAAGTGTGCAGGGGACCTGAACACATATCTGACATTTAAAGAAGCTTGGGTTAGTCACCCCACCCCTAGCTCCTTTGAAGAGGCCATTTCCCTGGCGATTTTTATCAATCGCACGCTAAGGGATCATAATGAAAATAGACCATGCCATGACCACCCCTGTGTCATTGATGTTCCTTCCTCTGTCCCCTCTAAACCTTTGCCTTCTATAACTTGTCCTCTGGTCACCCTGGAGGAACCTCCGGAACTGGGCAAAATTAATAGATCCCTGGCCCGCAAAGAACACAGAAGAAGGAATGGACTCTGTTTTTATTGTGGCGAAAGTGGACACTACATCAGCTTTTGTGCCAAGCGTCCCTCGAGGCCAGATTATCAGCGTCCAGGTGATTACCAGGAGGGTCATCTGGGCGCCCAGGTGGGTGTAGTTAGTGTGTGTCCCGCCGAGGATACCAAGTCTGCTGATTTGTGTAAGGTGGAAATTGGCTCTGTATATCCTGGTGATTGTGCCATATCTGTCTCTTCATGTAATGCTGATATTGGCTCTGTGTCTGGTACCGATTTGAGCGGTTATGGGAGATCTGTCAGGAGACCAGTTGTCCATCACTTGGAGTCTGATTCTGATGAATGGGAGACGGACGATGAGATCTCTAGCGATGTTGAGACATGTATTGTAAGAGGTCCGTTTCCTCCCAGGTCTGGTTCGTCTGGTGAGGGTCCTGAGGCCCCTCATAAAAGGGGGGGTACTGTCAGGATGGTATCTTTGCGGAGCGTCATGCGTCCCTCTGCTCATGCTGTGCGGCCGAGAAGGTGCTGATTTTCTTGCATTCTGTTTCTGTGTTTTGTTTTGTAGTGTGTGAACACTGGTTATTTGCTCACCTTGAGAGACACACCCGACTTTACCTGCTGAGTTCTGTCTGGCCATGTCAGGGTTAATCTGTGTTTTGGTTCTGCTGTGACTGACAGGTCTTCCTGCCAGTGGATCTGTTTTGTTCTCAGCTGTCTGTGCTTGGAGTTCAGGGGGATGGTCCAATTATGTTCTGGATCAGAACCCTGGCCTCCTATATAACTACCTCAGTCTGGGATATCTTGGCCGGATATTGAGCTTGTCTCTGCCTGGTTCTGTGTTTCTATTCTTGCTCTGTTGATTCTGACCCTGCTTTGCCTTTCTGACCATTCTTGTTTGCTGCCTGCCCCTGACCATACTGCCTGTATATTGACTTTGCCTTTGGATTGTGATTTTGTACTTTTGCTGCCCGTTTGTTGTGACCCGGACTGTTGACCATTCGTTATTGTGTTTTGTCTGTCTGTCTTGTCCTTGTGTCCCACCTAGCCAGCGCAGGGACTGACGCCCAGTTGCTCGCCGCCATTTTAGGGCGGATTGTGGCAAATAGGTAGAGGACAGTGGGCGGGGCTGAGCTTAGGGCTCACTGTTTGTCTTGTCCTGCTGTCCGGTTCCTAACACGAGTCTTAACTTTATGTGAGAGAGGATCAATTCAAAGAAAAAGAGGCTTTTCCAAGTGTCTAAACCCAATCTACTCAAACCTGCAGTACCTGTGAGAAGGTCAGGCCCGCCCGGAAGAAAATATTTTGTCTCTTGGGGCCCCTGAACCTGATCAAGTACCAGCTACTCTGCTACTAGTAAGTTACTACCTTTACTAAGAGACCAAGGCCTATCGTCCACCCAAAGAGGAAAGTTCTACTCAAGCACTTTTTCCTAATCTTAGCGGGGAAATTTTTCTGGTCAGGAGAGGTATCAGTTCCTCAAGAACTTTTGCCTAATTCATTGATGTTAGTGTCTTGTGGCTTCTACATCACAACCTAGACAATAAGCTGTCAAGGATGGGAGGGAAAGAGTGGCATATCAGGAAAAGGAGGCAAGTTTACTAAATGACTGTATGTGCAAAAATATTCTACGTAACTTGCCCAACATGTTTAACTATATTAGTTGAGATGGGAATACCCCTTTAAGTCTCATGCTGGACCAATGTACCCTGAAGTACCATCTCCTAATAAATAGTTATATAGGGAAGGTAGTGGAGGGAATAGGAACTTGGAAATCTATTCTGCTGCTCAATTTTAAATGACAGTGATACCCTATAGTCATTTTTTATACCAGCTGTACAGTTGCACTTTAAGTTCTCCAAAAAATTCAGAGACTGCATTCCAGTAAAACTTTTCAAAGAAGAGTTGTTAAAGAAAAATGACTAGAGATGAGCTAACCTGGTTTGGCTTCGAGTTGATCCGAATCCGAACGATCGGCATTTGATTAGCTGGGGCTGCTGAACTTGGATAAAGCTCTAAGGTTGTCTGGAAAACATGGATACAGCCAATGACTATATCCATGTTTTCCACATAGCCTTAGGGCTTTATCCAACTTCAGCAGCCACCGCTAATCAAATACCGAAAGTTCGGGTTCGGATCGACTCGAGCATGCTCGAGGTTCGCTCATCTCTAAAAATGACCAAATCTGTGCTGTCCAATTCAAGTCTCATACTTCACAGCCTGTGTCATATGAGAAGTATTGGCCTGAAATTGCATAGAGACTGTCAGTAAGGAGTTAAAGTTGTTTCACAGAATCCAAGTGTCCGGAGGTCTCATACCTGCACTTTGCATCAATGAAACCTTGACAAAAGCATTTACTGGGATTATGAGGGACTACAGGTTTAGCTGCATCAACCTGGTACTTGAAAGTCCAATACTGCACTACAGCTGGCCTCAAAGTATAACACTCATCATTCCCTGTGGATACCTCACCTTTCTCTGAGATGATTCTCCATTCACTCTTGATCACCTTCTTATCCATATTGTACATGCTTAGAATGCACAGCTGCCCAGAGCCTGCCAAGAAATATAGTTTCTAATCCTTGTGCAACAGTTGTAGTAACACCTCCTCAGCAACTGAATAAAAATTGTATATCACTGGTTGATGAAAACTAAAAATAAGAGAACGTTATTTCGTAGAATTAAAGAGGTTGTTCGGCGTTGTGCATTTTTTAACATATTGCTGCTGGTGCATATAAAACAATAAACATGTTAAACATATACAACAATAAACATGTTAACTATATTGTTTGAGATGGGAATATCCCTTTAAGTCTCAACTAATATAGTTAACAAGTTTATTGCTTTATATGTTTAACACTTTTATTGTTTTATATGCACCAGCAGGAATATATAAAAAAAAATGCACAATGCCAGACAACCCCTTTAACTCTACTCAATAACTCTACGTTCCTTTATTTTTAGTTTCCATCAACCAGTAATATACAATATTTATTGAGTTGCTGGTGCATATAAAACAATAAACATGTTATCTTTACCTGTCCTTGCTCCCTCGGTGTTCTCCTTTTCCAAGACTAACTCTTCTCAGGAGTGACAGCATGCTCAGCCAATTACTGACTGAGACAGGACAGCCCAGCGGCCAGTGATTGGCTAAGCGTTCTCTCAGGGCCGTTTCTGTGGCATCTGCCGCCTGAGGCAAACCTCAGACGGCCGCCCCGCACTAGCAACCCCACCCCCCCCCCCCCCAAGCCAGAGCTGCATTCCCACATGTAACGGAGTCTCCCCGGCCCGGACAGCATCTGATAAGATGCTGAGAGCGGGGGAGAACTCTATTGATATGGGCTGCGCTGTAATGACAGCACCACGCGCTGCTGATTCATTACAGCATCGCACATATCAGTACAATTCTGCCCCGCTCTCAGCATCTTATCAGATGCTGTCCGGGCAGGGGAGACTCCAGTTACAGGCATTCCTCAACATGGGAATGCAGCCCTAATAGGAATACCCCCCCGGCGCTCCCGCGCGCTCCGATCTGACCGCAGCCCCCGCCGACACTCACCACAGGCTGGAGGGGAAAGGAGATGCTGGTTGACGGCGCGGGAGCCCGGCGGGGTACAGTGGTGAGCGCTGGGGACAGGAAAGGCAAGTGGCTGCAAGGCTGCTGTCTGCCGCCCCCTGCAGGAGCGCAGAATCTGCCGCCTGAGGCGGAATACTCATTCCGCCTCATGGCAGAAGCGGGCCTGCGTTCTCTCCCTCCTTGGAAGTGGAGGCTTTACAGTGAGTGGGGAACACTGGTGACACTAGAGTACAACACCGACATAGCGCAGACAGGTAAGGATAACATGTTTATTGTTTTATATGCACCAGCAGCAAAATATAAAAACGTGCAGAATGCTGTACAGCCCCTTAAAAGGGAACCAATCAGCACAATTGGAATTATATTGTTCCCTGGAGCACTGTATAAAGCTCCTGAGCAGCTTGTGGCACGTACCAGCCTCGGCTGCAGCAGAAGCTTTATACGGGAGAAAAAGAAGTTTTATTACCCTGGCGCACGGCAGGCAGAAGCGAGGGGGTAGTCATCTGGGTGGCTCCCCTCCCGTTCCTAGTCATCGCTCTCTGCCTGTCAATCATCCCCTCTGAGTGAGGTGACAGGATGAGAGCGGTGACTAGACACAGGCTGGGAACCTCCCCGCCTTTGCCTGCCAGGCGCCCAGGTCATAAAATATAACAATTAAATATAAACATTTGCAAAATGTGCAGCGCTGCATTTCATATTTATGGTTATAAAAACAAAATAGTCCAGTCATTATGTTTGACAACAAAGTACCATTATTTATTGTTTTATAGAGGGAGAGAAACTAAAGCGTAGCTGTCACTAATAAATAATATTGGCCATATCCTAGGGTTCACACCCTGACTAATCAGTAGAAGGAGCGGGGAAATGCCTAAGCTGCTAGAATAGAAGGTATAGGAAATCAGTCATTGCTTGTTCCTTACTGGAGTATTCCGATGGAAATGATGGCATGGGGGCCAGCTACAGGGAAAAATTCAGAAGGCAACACTGCTTTACATCAGTGCTACCGCCACCAATGGTAAAGTGATGTCCTATCCTACATTTTATATTTATGCGTATGGAAGTTATTGTACAAAATAACTTCAGCATAAATCGCTTTATATAGGACTAGTTGGTATTCAGGCGAACATTTATGCATTTATATATGCAGCTAATAAGGTATTCCTTTGTGTTAGAACATTTCTTTTATGTATACATTTCCTTTAATATGCTCAGTACAATTGGTATTGCTACAGGCAATGAAGAATGCTTTATCATCTTATGTATTTAGACATCATTAGAAAGTATATACACTGCCAGTACTTGTACAGGTCATAAAATGGTGACAGTGAATAATTTATGATTGGAACACAAGTCATGTGACACGTGACTTTAATTCAACAATAAAGATTTTTTTTTTAACATGCTTATGACAATATATCTTTATAGAGAGAGATTGCAGTTAGTCTGTATATTTCATTAACACTGTAACTAAGAAACAATAAGTTGCATTTTTAAATTTTAACTATGTTTGTGTTAATTAATGAAAATGGGTAATATACAGGGTCAAAGGTCTCAGGACACCTTTTTATTTAAAAAACAAAATGAGAAAACTTATGTGAATATCCCAGCAATTAATGGGTGAGGGGGCCTATCTCTTGCTATGTCCATCTTGAAAGAGGCCATGTTAGATTAAGGGCAAATTTTTCCAGAAGGGCAAAAAGATGTTCATGTAGTATATTAGAGAAGACCAGACTTATCTCAGAAATCGATTCTGGCAATCAAATCTGCAATGTCTTTTGTGGTTAAAAAGTTATCAACACTGACATTTGCCACAACAACCATTAACATTGACACGCAGAAATTTGATGTGCTGTCCATGGTGCTAAACACAGAGATAAAGGTACTGTATCCAATTGTTAAAAACTTTCTGCGTTTATAACGTTTGAACCACAAGAGATATTACTAATCTTTTTTAACATCTACATGACCACCTTTATGTTGGAGAAAAACTTGTCCTTGATCCAATATGGTGGCTTTTTAAGATGTAGGCCATGTTCCGGACATAGACTGAAATACACACACACACCCTATCCCAACCCATTACTTGCTGGGGTATTCAGATATGTCATTTTCCCTTTTGTCTCTGAAATAATAGGGTGTCCTGAGACTTTTGACCCTGTATATTTTCTTGGAGGAAAAAAAATCTCTATATCCTACTGTGCAGTTTCTCTGTTAACATGCAGAACTCTACGCAGTCTCCAAAAAAAACTGTATAAAGCAATAAGCAGTACATAGGGAGAAGGGCAACAGCTTGAGTCTCCCCCCCTCCAGTGCAAATGTTGCTTGCTTTGAGAGGGGAGGTGCAACAAGGGAGAAATATCTTATTGCCTAATAGCACACAGTATAGCCATATGTGAAGATTGAGTTTTCCCGATTTTTATTAACGAATAAATATAGAGTCAGTCCTTGTCCTTTATCCATTCTAGCTGCTAGAAAGTGCAATTATGGGTCATTTCATTTCAGTTTAGTTTTTCTTATATGTTTTCCAAGGGATTCCCATAATAGGGGGCAATGTAGCTGTATATGTACTCCCTCCATAGTAAAAGATAAAGTATGAAGTGGGATGAAGGGAACAGGGAGATCATTTCAATTTCCTAATAAAAACACTGGGGCTCTTACTAGTAGTAACTAGATTTACATTAGAGAATGGATTTAAAGGAGACTTGTCTTACAGTTGATTTTCTTTTTTGTTTTTGTTTTTTTAGCCTTATTTAAATTAATTCATCAATAATACATATAAAGAGTTGTTAAAGTCATTTTCCACTTTAACCCTTAGAGGACCGGGCCAATTTCAATTGTTGCGTTTTCGTTTTTTCCTCCTTGTGCTTATAAGGCCATAGCACTTGCATTTTTTCACCTAGAAACCCACATGAGCCCTTATTTTGTCTGCCACTAACTGTACTTTGCAATGATGGGCTGAATTTTTTCATGAAGTATACTGCAGAAGCAGGAAAAAATAAATGTGTGGTGAAATTGAAAAAAAAAATAATTTTTTTTATTTGGAGGGGTTTTGTTTTTACGCCGTTTGCCCTGGGGTAAAACTGTCTTGTTATATATGTTCCTGAAGTTGTTACAATTACAACGATATATAACATGTATAACTTTTATTTTATCTGATGGCTTTTCAAAAATTCAAACCATTGTTAACAAATATATGTTCCTTAAAATCGTTCTATTACCATATTTATAGCGCATTTATCCTTTGGTCTATGGGGCTGTGTGCAGTGTCATTTTTTGCACCATGATGTGTTCTTTCTATCGGTACCTTGATTGTGCATATGCGACTTTTTGATCGCTTTTTATTACAATTTTTCTGGATTTGATGCAATCAAAAATGCGCAATTTTGCACTTTGGGATTTTTTTGCGCTTACGCTGTTTATTGTGCGAGATCAGGAATATGATAAATTAATATTTTGGGCAATTACGCACGTGGCAATACCAAATATGTTTATTTATTTATTTTTATTTATAACATGGGAAAAGGGGTTGATTCAAACTTTTATTAGGGGAGGGGGCTTTTTATTAATAAAAACACTTCTTTTTTGGGGGACTTCTAGTATATGCACTCTGATCTCTCATTGAGATCTATGCAGTATAGTTATACTGCATAGATGCATGAGATCGGCACTCGATTGCTATCGGCTGCTACAGAGGAAAACAACCGAGTGCCAAGCCGGGATCAGCGCCATTACGCGCAGACTCCGGCCGGGTAAGGACACGGGGATGGCCCCTCCGCGATCGCGTCATGGGGGGAGCGATCCCCCTACTAGACACCAGGGATAAGGCTGCAAGTGGTAATCAGATGCAGCTGTCAACTTTGACAGCTGCAAAGCTTTGACAGCTGAATTAGCAGGTACGGCGATTGGACCGTGCCCGCTACATGCGGCACCCGGGACTGCGGTGGTTCAGAGCGGGGCCAGTGCGCAGCCCTGCTCTGAACACCCCTAGGCGACCCAGGACGTACAGGTACGCCCAGGGTCCTCTAGGGGTTAAAGGAACCTTGGAGTTATCCGGTTAGGTAAAATACATGTTAATTCCTCCCCCCTCCTGGAGGCTAACAATTCATTCCATACTTGTTGTTATCTTTTCAGTCTCCTTCCCGCAGTTCTGAGCTGCTGCTTTCTGCTGATGACTCAGAAAACTGAGTGTGAGCTCCTCACTCTGTCTCTGCTCTGAACCCCCTCTCCCCCTTTCCTCTGAGATAGCTCATGTAAGCAGCATCCCTGGCTGTCTGTCTCAGCACTCTGTTATGCTAGAGGGTTAATCTGGGGTCAAGTTGCTGGTGACTTTATTGTTAACCCTCCCGGCATCACAGAATTCAGAGATAGAGCCAGAGATACTGTTTACATGAGCTGTCTCAGAAGGGACTCGTACCTATATATGTACCCCTGTTATTGAAGAGGATATTCGTCCCTGTGCCCTGTTTCTGTGCCTGATTGTCACTCATGCTAATGTATCTAATTGTTGCCGCTGTTAGTGTACTTGAACTTTGCTCCTGTTACTGTATATAATTTTTGCTCCTGTAACTATACCTGATTGTCACTGCTGTTACTATACGTGAAATCAGGGGTGTAGCTATCATAGAGGCAGGGTAGGTGGTTGCTATGGAGCCCGTGCAGGAGGGGGGCCCGGGGGAGAAGATAAGAGCCCCCTGTGTCCTCCTGCTTAACCCCTTATTTACTGCAGTGTGTAAGTGACCCAATGTTTACTTACATGCTGCAACACAAAAAAGGGTTAACAGGCAGAAGACAAAAAATAACTTTGCTTCCCTGCACTGATAACCTGACCCTTTGACTCTGCAGAGCTCAGGGATTATCAGTGCACCAGCAGTAGAGCAAAAATTATCTTATCTTCTGAACATTGGGTCACTTACACCCTGGAGTACATAAGGGGTTAAGCAGAAGGTAGTCTGCACCTATGTATTAATCCATAAGTGCTCCTAATGGACCCTTATAGTTAAATACAGTGGACTGACAGAGCAAGCAGCTATTGGCTCTCTGCTCTGCCTGTCAATTTTGAGGCTACAGGCGGAATTCTGCCTCTGACCACAGGAGATTTTATTTTTTGGCCACATCACAGAATACATATATATGTGTGTGCAGTGCTTTGTGCTGTGCGTAGGGGGGGGGGCCCTTACAGTCTTTTGCTATGGGGCCCCGTGAATCCTAGCTACGCCCCTGCGTGAAATTTGAAAATTTGCTGCTGACCTTCTAAGCCCTCTAACATCCTAAAAAGTAAAATGACCTTTACCAAATAATGCCGACATAAAGTAGAGATATTGTGAATGATTTCATTTGTGTTGCGTGACTATCTTTGTTATACACGGGATAATTTAAATCTAAAGAAATAAAACGAGTCTAGTCAGATTTAAAAATATGTCTTTCCTTAAAGCCAAAAGTAGCTGCAGAGTTAATGGATTAAAAGATATTGGACCTATTGCTGGACACAAATATATAGTCTGAAATTCTGACTTCTGCTATCCCATAGAAATTAACAAAATCCAACAGTTCCTTTGCATTTTTAACAAAATATATTTGAATACATTTTGATTTCTATAAACTATTTATTATAAGTTTCTATACACTTAGTTCGCAGTCTTTAACCTATCTCTGTGCATCATCCCTATATTGTTACATTCTTGTGCTCGCTGCTAAAGGTGGCCTTGGTGAGGTAAGTTTGTTTGGAGGATCTATGATTTCTTGTTATACTCCTGACACTAATCATACAGTATTCACTCCTGCCTCCCCTCAACTCCAGTGATGCTCTATTCTGTGGCAACAGGACAGTAAGTAGAGATGAGCAAACCAGGTTCGAGTCGATCCGAACCCGAACGTTTGGCATTTGATTAGCGGTGGCTGCTGAACTTGGATAAAGCTCTAAGGTTGTCTGGAAAACATGGATACAGCCAATGACTATATCCATGATTTACACATAGCCTTAGGGCTTTATCCAACTTCAGCAGCCACCGTTAATCAAATGCCAAAAGTTCGGGTTTGGATCGACTCGAGCATGCTCGAGGTTCGCTCATCTCTAGCAGTAAGTGTTCAGTTTTATTGCAACATCAGCCTATGTTCACACATAGTATTTTGGCAATAGCAAGTAAAGGAGTTGCCACTTGCTGGCGAAGTTTAAAGGGAACCTAACACGAAAATGCTATCTAAGCTATTGGCATCATGTTATAGAGCAGGAAGAACTGAGCAGATTGATATATATCTTTATGGGAAAATACTCAATATAACTTGTAATTTATTGATTGAAATCTCTGCCCTGTCAATGCTAAAGAGTCCAGTCTATTGAGTAACAGTATCCACTGGATTCCTTAACCCAGAATGAGCAGGGAATTTAATCAACAAGTGACAAGTTATTTCAATGTACTCAGTTTTTCCTGCTCTATAATATAATGGTGATAGATAGCATTGTCTTAGTTACAGGTTCCTTTTAAGCTGAGGTGGACCTGATGTGCAGGTGGGCCTTGAAGATAATGCAGAGGTGCACATGGTGTGAACACAGTCCAACCAAAAAAACAGCAATGAGAATGATCCACTGCACTCAGCTTGCATAGTGTAAAATTATTGAAAACAACAGGGGACAGAGATGACTACTGTTGTCCATGTATTGTGTTTTTTCTATAAATTCACAATAGGCAAGCTGAGTGCCGTGGATCATTCTCATTGCTGGTTAAATAGTATTTTGGTCAGTATTTTTTCAAAACCACGGGTGGGTTTAAAACACAGCAAGTCTGCTCTGTCAAAGAGATATGGTAGAGTAGTGCTGTACCTAGAAAAATACACCTCTTTCACCCCTCTGGCCCGCCCTTGTATCCTACCGCTATTACTATACTTCCTTCTCTGACTCTCAGATCTCGCTGCTGTCTGATGTTTTTTATTAATTTTTATTTAGTGTGAGGGGTAGTCTTATACAGTCAGTTTATCCCAAACTCTATATTTTAACTTGAAAAGTTGGGAATCATCATATACGCCCAGTTGTCTTTTATGCCAGACGGTATACAGTATTTATGTTTGCTTATGGGAAAGACAAGGTGGTTCCAAAGGTGTCTGGCAGCGCCCCTCCCACCCTTCTGTTTCAAAACACATGAACACTTGGAGTCAGGCGATACCTCACTCCACACAGCTTGTAATAAGAGATTTGCAAAATGACAATATACTACAACGGATAAGTATAGCTGCATATTTAAGTCGCCCTAAAAAGCACAAAAATTTTAATTTAAAAAAATTTAAGGAAGAAAACAATTACCTCCTTTTCTATTAATCATTAAAAAGAACATATTGCCACATCTATTAATGTCCTAAACATTAATAATGTTGTGTACCTTACAAGAATGTCATTATGCCATTAAAGAAAGAAAAAAAAAACAAAAAAATGGAATAAAAAGTCATTAAAAAGCAGCATGTATAGTAATGGTTAAAACATAAAGTTTTGACCCACAAAAACAAGTCCACACTGATAGAAAAAATAAACATAATAAACACTATATAGATTTGGTATCACTTTGATTATACTGACTGAAATTCATGCTGTTTTTCTTTCCCACAGTAACCAATTACATCTCAGGTTTTATATCTCAATGAGGTCTGGTAAAAAGAAACCTGAGTTGTGATTGGTTTCTGTGGAAAAAACGGACCTTGCCGGATGACTAGTTGAACTTCTGGAGTTTCTGTTTCTAGTCCAAAAAAGGACGTTTCTTTTTATGTTTTACCTCAAATGATCTGAGGAAAACTTGTTATACCTCATAATGTGAATATTTTACCACATTTTTCTCAGTTTGTAATATCTTTATATTACTTTAAAAAATTTCAATAAAAATTATTGAACAGAAAGAAACAGACAATGTGGGTTTCAAGTAGCTTAATAAACCTGGGCTGATATGTAATTGATACCCCATTGTAAAAATATTAGGGGAAAAAAATGAAAATGCCACAATTGCATTTTCCCCATTCCCCCTTAAAACAATGAGGAATTTTAATATGTCTGTTTTGGGCAGCTGCCCTGTGGGTCCCATGGATGACCATAACGGATAATTCTCCTTTGATTTGCACAAAATTTCGACAATAACAGAGGTTTTTTTTTACAGAAAATTTTCTGAAATCATAGCATTCGTGCAGCATGGAGGCAGTACAGCACTGTTTCTGCAGACTTCTGTAGCTTTCTGTTGGGAAAAACTCCACTTGTAGCAGTCTAATTCTCTAATGTGATATGTCTCATTCCCATTTATCTGGCGATCGAGCATACTTCCATGCATTTTAAAAATCAGCCCAGAGGGAAACCATGCTGGCTGTGTATATCCCCCATTTTACCCTATAGGACAAGGCACATGGGATGTTGGATGCAAAGTATCCAGCTTGTTTCACCTTCCATATTCCCACCTGGGACAGCTCAGGCATATAGGAACCCAGTCTTTTATTTAGTCTTTCTGGGATGAAGTTTTTGTCTATAGATATTTCTACATAACCTTTTCAATTATGGTGTCATTTTTATTGCATTGTTGTGAAACAGGAATCTGCTCTACAGTATGACTAGGGAACTGTGAAGCCAGCATAAATAAGCAGCTTGACAGAGCACAACATGCAATTGTCTCTGCAGTCAATAAATCCTTGGTGTCTGGTAGTTACTACACTACAGCTAGGATAAAGATACAGTTCCCACATGATTTATTCAAGTGTTCTTTAATGTCTGGGAAAAGTGGTACGGATATCCGTCAGTCCCTATGGACATGTGACATATCTTTGGACAAGTGGAAAAAGAACTGACCCCTTCACTTGTTGATTCAGCTATTTTTCGTTTAGGAAAGAAGATAAGAATTATATACCAGGTCTAAGCCAGTTATAGCATCTGTGAAGTAAGGTATACATAGCACAATAAAGAAAAAACTGGCTGAGTAAGTATAGCACATTGCTGTCTGCTTTTTAGAGAAAAACAGTATATAGTTAACAAAAAGTGAATTCTAAATTAGAAATCCAGGCCCCAGAGCTTGGTGTGTGTGTGTGTGTGTGTGTGTGTGTGTGTGTGTAAAAGGAGCAATGGGACCTTCAGTAGGCTGCCATCTGCAATAACAACCATATACCACTAAGCAATTGAATTGCAAAATGCACAACTGGCCCTGCATATGACATAAAAATAAAAATGTATTTATAACAGCAAGCCAGCTTCTTTCAATAAATCTATTGTTCAGTTGCGATGCTCACATGCCCACTGTACACAAATGGGTGTATATTAGAAATGAGCCAACCTCGAGACGACATTTCACTAGTGGGGGGGGGGGGGGTGAAGAAGTTGAATGCAGCCTTAAAGGAAAAAAAAAACACAGACACACACAGATTATATACTTACCATCCCTCCAGTGACGATCACCGCTTGGATCTCCCACCAGCCATGGCCCTGTCATCTACGTCCGCGATCCTCAGATCTCCCTCACTTTCGGGTTGCACAGCAGTGAATGGGAAAGAAAAGGCTGCTGGTGCGCATGCACACTGGCAGCCTTTTAATTGGCGTGCATCACATGGCTTCCAGCTTTCTCAGCCAATCAGGGCTGAGCAAGCTGGAAGCCATGTGATGCGCTCCAGCTGCAAGTACACCCTTTTCCTCACCCATTCACTGCTGTGGAAGACGCCGAAGAGTAAGAAGACCAGGCCCGCCCCCTGCTCTGACAACATTGACCCAAGATGGTGCCTGGGAGAAGAGGACGGGGTCGACAGTTATTCGGTATGTATACTTTATTTTTCTTCTGGGGGGGAGGGTATACAGGGCCAGATAGCTTAGGCTAGTTTCACACTGCGTTTTCAGCATCCGTTTAACGGATCCATTTTTTGTAAAAAACAGATTGCAAAAAACGGATGCATTTGTGTGCTTCCATTTTTGATCAGTTTTTTCATTGACTTCCATTATAAAAAAAAAAAATGGATCAAAACGGATGCGTTTTTTTGATGCCCAATAAAGTACTGTTTACACTACTTTTTTGACCGTTAAAAAAAACTGATCTGTTAAACGGATGCTGAAAACGCAGTGTGAACCTAGCCTTATTAACACACATTACAAAGTTATATAACTTTGTAATGTGTGTTAATTAAGCTTTAAAAAAAAATTGCTGGAGTACTCCTTTAAGGCTGTCTGGAAAACATAGATACAGCCATAGGCCATAGGCTATATCCATGTTTTCTGAGACTCCTTAGGGCTGCATCCAACTTCTTTAGCCACCAGTATTCAAATGCCACCCTCAGGTTTGGTTGAACCCAAGCATGCACAAGATTCACTCATCTCTAGTGTACAACTATTTCCAGTGAATAGCATAGGGACAGCTCCTGTGCATGCGCCATCTGCAGTGAGTGACTGTAACTCTGAGACAACTCCAGTCCCAGCCATTTAACCCCCCAGGATAGGCAGACAACAGAAAGGGTCTCTCTCATCCATCGGCATCCTGCAAACATGATATAATGGTTGTATGCATAACATTCAAACAGACTTACTGGTACATCTATTTTCATAATATGCATAGTAAACAAAATCCATAAAAAGTGGTTAAATTTTATAAGAATTTAAAAAGAAAATAATGAAATAGAAAAAACAACAGCAAAAATCTCCCCCGACACCACGCTTCATTCTAAAAAAGTATCATATGACTACATTTACCATTTACTATGTTACCTGTATAATATATATTAAAACATAAAAAGGATACACATTAGGGATCCCTGTAACTGTACTGACCATACAGTTAGGGTTCCATATTATTTATATTATTTATGCCCCAAAGCCAATGGGCCAAAATTTAGAACACAGTCAAAATGGGGTTTTTTTCTGTTCTTCCTATAAAGAGTTAAAAAAAAGTTCTGCAGTACATTATAACTACCTAAAAATACCATTGTACTTCAATTTGGACTTTTTGCCGATACGTTTGTTTGATTATTTGTTTTGTCATGGTTGACACTTTACCTAGAGGCCAAAAAAACCCTGTAAGATTTGTTAACTGCAATTATTTGCGTCTCAATAAAATTGTTATTTTTGACACTAAAAGCACATCCCACAAAAAACAAGCCTCATGCAACTACTTGACAGAAAAAGGGTATGACTGGTAGAATACAGCAACAGGAAAATAAAAATAAAAAAATCTTGCAGTCAGGCCAGGTCCTGTTTATAGTCAGATAGTTAGGAAAACTCTTATGATAGTTCTGTGGCTGTATTCACATGGACAACTTGGGTTTCACTTTCTTATGCATAAACTGAAGCATTTAAATGTTTCATACTAGTATTTTCACATTATACATAATTTTATTTAATGTGTTTTTAAAATATTTCTAATAACTGGCTTGGAGAATTATGGACTATGGGGGAGATTTATCAAACATGGTGTAAAGTGAAACTGGCTGAGTTGCCCCTAGCAACCAATCAGATTCCACCTTTTATTCTCCAAAGAGTCTGTGAGGAATGAAAGATGGAATCTGATTGGTTGCTAGGGGCAACTGAGCCAGTTTCACTTTACACCATGTTTGATAACTCTCACCCTTTGCATCTCATAAACTGAATTACTTTGATATATTTTAAGTGTAACAACTTAGGGGGAGATTTATCAAAGGGTGTAAAATTTAGACTGGTGCAAACTGCCCACAGCAACCAATCACAGCTCAGCTTTCCTTTCAGCACTGCCTAAAGCTGAGCTGTGATTGGTTGCTGTGGGTAGTTTGCACCAGTCTAAATTTTACACCCTTTGATAAATCTCCCCCTTAGTCCTAAGAACATGAAAAAAATGCAAACCTGAGGCACAAAATGGTGCACAGAGAAAGTATGAAAGTCATCTTAAAGGGATTATCCAGCGTTAGAAAAACATGGCCACTTTCTTCCAGAGACAGCACCAGTGGTGCGGGTTTTGCAATCCATCGAAGTGAATGGAGTTTATATACAAATCACACCTGAACTGGAGATAAAAGTCATGCTATCTCTGGAAGAAAGTGACCATATTTTTCTAAGGCTGAATAACCCCTTAAAGCGTAACTTCAGGGCCATTTTTCTGAAAACATTAAATATCAACAGTACAAGCGATTTTAAGAAACTTTGTAACAGGTTTTATGTACTAAAAGAGTTTCCTTCTGTAGTGAAAAAGCAATCTCCCAGCCTCCCCCCTCACATCAGATGAAGCAGGATTTCTGTCTCCATTATGTGGCTATGGAGAGGGGAGGGGCTGTTAGGAGTGATTGAGCACGGAGCAGCCTTGCACAGCACAACACCCTGCAATCTTCTCTCAGTAAGTTCATAGATAAGCACTGACCTTTCTGACACCTGAATTTAGCGTTTTAGGTGCCCAGAGAGTCTACAAACAGCTGACCTTCATGTCACCTCTTCCTGCTCCCTCATCTCCCTCAGCCCCTCCCCCTTCATAGGCTTACAATGGAGAGAGCAGAGCCAGTCTTCACTGGCTTCTCTGTAATGAAGACTTGTTTGCCTGATAATGCACAGATAAGAAGTCAGGGGGGAGGCTGGGAGATTGCTTCTTGAGTACAGAAGGAGGCTTTTTTGGCTGATGAAACCTATTACAGAGTTTCTTAAAATCGCTTATACTACTAATTTCTGCAATAAAAAAAAAACATGACAGTTACGCTTTAAGTAGTGTAGTTTTTTCCTACATGTGTACAGAAGGTACCCAATGATTTGCCCCTTTAAGGCCTCATTCACATGGCAGTATTTTAGTGAGTATTTTGCATTAGTATTTGTAAGCCAAAACAAGGACTTAAACGCTTTAACTCTTTCTCTGTGTTTGTTCCACTTGTGGTTTTGGCTTACACAAACAGTATTGCAACTAAAAACCAGTCCCATTCATGTAAATAGGGTTGTTTCAGTTTCAGCACACAGATTTTTTCCATTTTCATGTAGGGGACGGTAGCAGAAACATAGGAGATTGTGGACAGAAAATGACCACATGGGCCATCTATTCCACTGATATATTACTTGTTCTATATCTTAGGATCGATAGATGTTTATCCCATGTATGTATAAATTTAATGCAGGGAAATGGATAACTACACCAGCTTTCCATAGTGTTGCTATCAATATCTGAAATATCTCTACACTCAGCATTATTGAGCTGTCATTGCAATTGCAGACTGATGTGTTTCACCACTGTATATAGTTGGGGGGGGGGGGGTAATAAATTATATCAACACCTGAACTGAGGAGGTTCCCCCATCCTAACATAACATTTCTCATGGCACATATTTGATGCTTTGAGGGTTGCTTACAAGCAGCAATAAAATACACTGATCTATAAAGTGGTTGACAATGTCCTGTAATGATAGCAAGGGGACTGGGAAATAAAAGAACATGCTGTAATAGATTAATATTGTGGATAATAAAACATAGGATTCATCATTCATACAGTGGGGGCTAATAGCAGGTCTTTTTGATTCACTCAATTACAAGCAAATTGACAGCAGACATTTATACCAGCAAGCTTAAAACCCTCCTAATGGAGAGCCTAATGACTAATTGATCAGTCCCTGAGTGGCCTAGAGGTATGCATGCAATTAGTTTGGGTTTGGTGGAAATTGAGTGCATAGAAAGTAAGTCTTTATGGGCCTGACTGATGATCTATAGTCATCTTCTTTATCTGCCTGGAGACATGGAGAACTACTGAGCTGAACTTTAGGGCACATTCTTTATCTTGTCTTCAGTTTTAAAATTGTTGTTTGTTGAGTTTTATTGCATCTTTTGTAGTTTCTATTCACCAGCCAGTTATACTAAATATATTAGTAATGTGGTGATATACAAAATATACAATAAATATGTAAACAAATATGAAATGACAAAAATATAGATGGTAAAGAATCAGACATATTAAATACAAACAGAATCCAATGTTAGATTGATAAGTAATATATAATATATTTTCCATGGGTAAATAAAAATGTAGCAGACAATAAAAGACTGTCATCAATTATATTGTAACTTTTTACCTGGTGAATGTATAAAGTTCATCAATATGGTAGTCTCCATTTCTAATTTTATACTTCAGAGGTTTTGACATATACTATAATATACCTACAAACCCTGATACGTCTTCTGTGATCATTGTGAATAATAAAGCAATGTAATATGTAATATAAAATTCCTTTATAACTTCATGAATATATGCAGAATAATAAATGTGTCAGTTACAAGCTATGAAAAGACAAACAGATAGAGAGATTGGTTGAAATAAATAGATAGATAGAAGATATATAGGAGATAGATATAATAGATAGGAGATAGAAAGAGAGATATAATAGATAGATAGATAGATAGATAGATAGATAGATAGATAGATAGATAGATAGATAGGAGATAGATAGGAGATAGATAGATAGATAGATAGATAGATAGATAGATAGATAGGAGATAGATAGATAGATAGGAGATAGATAGATAAATAGATAGATAGATAGGAGATAGATAGATAAATAGATAGATAGATAGATAGATAGATATGCAATGTCACTGTTAAATAAATAAATATATATATATATATATATATATCAGATAAGTAATAGACATGCTTTGCTTTTTCATTATTTTATAGAACAATATAGGAATATTAAGATGAACATCTATCTATCCATTATAATTATACACTGTAGAAGAGAAAAGTTTTAAAGAATGAATCAATAATAGGATGAAAGAGACAGTAAAGTTATTACTATGGCTCTGTATCCCATAGTGTTATAATAGGAAGCAATTGTGTGGAATATCTAATATTCATGGTAAATGTCATTCCCATAAAACAGAAGTAAAGCTGGCTTTTCCTGAGCTGTTAGGAGCCATCCATGAATAGCATAGATATAACTGGACATAGTGCTGGTCCTTACCTGGCTGTGTGCAGGGTGAGGTCCTGGTGGACATGGTGGAGCAGCCTGTGTGCAGCACACTCTCTATTCCCCGCTACTTTATACTCCTATAGCCAATTAATATTGCATCAGGCTTATTTTAAATTGTGTAGAGCCCCACTATAAAGTGCTGGCATAGAGGCATGTATTATTAAAGCGCCAGGGATCGGGCAGGGGATGATCGGGATGATTAAACCACCCAATATTAATCTAATGAGTTGCCAGCAGCCTGCCTGTGTATTTCTCCCAGTCTCTTCTTCCTGCTGATGGGAGGTTTGATGTCAGACACTCATTGAAATGCTACAGTGAAATATTCACAAGATGCAGCATTAATTTTTAATCTTCGGGAAGAAGGAAAAGCTTGTGGGATCCGTGAATAAAGCGCCGCTTTACAACCAGCATCACAAAGGAACTTTAGTCATCGGCTTCTAATGGGGGAGCTGCGCCTCTGTAAACTGGAAAAGTCGCAGAGAAAGGTTTAATTCCGGCTAAAGAGATGACACCTATGAAATGCAGCAACTCCACCACCTGCTCAATACTGAGAGGAATCTGCATCACATGCTCAATGTATGGATACATATACAGCAATGTATAGAAAGAAACCAGGATATCTCTAATGTTATAATAAAAAAAGATGAAAATTATTATAATAATAGTGAAGAAGGAAAAGCATTCTTATTAGTGTCACCTCTGCATAGAAGCAGAGGTGACAAGAGAATTTCCAATGTCAATATTTATATCTCCTAAGATGAATAGGAAATGACAATTGTTTCAAATATTTACAAATTGTTATTGATCTTATTAGTCATCTCATATATCTTCCATGTGATTAATATATAGACATCTCTCTAGTCATCTCATACAATTATCTTTATATTTATAAATATCTAGCCATCCTGTATCTAATTATATTGCATTTGTCTCATATCTAATACATCTCACTGTCTGTCTGTATCTTTCTATCTTCTAAAACCACTTTATCTAGCTAACTACCTAATGTGGAGTTTCTAAAATATTTACATACATCTCTCTCTCTCTCTCTCTCTCTCTCTCTCTCTAAATATATATAAATATATATATATATATATATATATATATATATATATATATATATATATATATTATTGCTATATCTATATATCCTGCTATATCAATCTATCTTCTATATGTCTATTTTTCCATCTATCTATCGTGGAATCTATAAATTATTTAGCTACATCTCTATCTATCTATCTATCTATCTAGCTTTATATATATAAATTTAGATATATCTTCCAATACTAATCAATCAATCTATTTATCTATCTATCTCTCTATCATCTATCTATGTCATATCTATCTATCTGTTTGTCTGTCTATCTAATATATTTTAATACATTTACCCATGTATCCATTGTAGCTGTAATTCTACCTATTTCAAATAAATCTGTCAACCAACCATATAAACTAAACAGATTTAAATAATTATATTCATATATTCCAATTTCCCCAAAAAATAAGTAGAGTTCAAAAATAAAGTATTTATTGCAGAGGTTGATTTGTGGGAATAAAACACTTTTTTCCAGGTTGTATTCAAAGAACAAAAAAAAAAATTCACACACAAACACATGAACTTCACAAAATACAATGACATAAATATTAAATGCAGATAAGACAAGGGCTGCGAATAGAGAGAGAGAATTTACAAAATATCCCGCACTGTGTATAATACAGAGAACGAATAAAAGGAGTGTGATGGTGGTGGTCGTCATCATCATCATCATCATCAGCATCAAAGGAGGAGAAGGCAACTGTTGCACATTGACCATCACTAGACTGAAACACCACTAGCAGAAAGTTACGGTGTATTATCTCTAACACAGTGTCCTTACAGTGTACATCTCCCATTAACTGCCAGTGACTACATATGGTGTGAAATTAGTATAAACTAGAACTGAACAGACATAGACCCTCAGCTCAGCTTCTCATTTATTATTGATCACAGTTGTTGCTGCTGGGAAGAAATAAAACTGCTTACAATCCCCCACTTCATTCCGTGTTTGTGAAAGTTAATCGTGTGGTTGTGAACTTACCAGTTGTTGCTAAGATTCTGGAGGGAGGGGGGTCAAGGAGACCTAAGAGAGCTCTAGAAAACGGTAAAATAATACTGGAGAGGAACTTAGGCTTAACAAGCAATTTCATGTAAAAGGAAACAATAACTTATAGTTACAAATAATTCTACCACCAGAACCCTGACAGAGGAAGAAGAAGAAGAGGAGGATGACCGCGTTTCTGCACCTAGTAGCTTCTTCAGGTGCTGTCATCCATGGAGTTCTGGCTGTAGAACACAGACCTGATGGGAAAACAAAGGAGTCAGTTGATGGCTTCTTGTATATTTACTGCAAGTTCTCAGTAAAGATCCCTGCTCTTCAATAATATCTCTAATAAAAGTCAAGACACTGCAGTTAATGGACTGCAGAATATTTCATCCTTTTCTGTTTTTGTCTTTGATTACAAAACCAGACTCGAACCACGTTCTTTTTTAGGTCCAGTTTCTCGGCGATGGCTGCAATTTTCTCCGATGAAGGTCTGGGCTGGATGGAGAAGTAGGCTTCTAAGGACCTCTTCTCCGGGGCTGCGATAGAGGTGCGTTTGCGCTTTCGCTCACTCCCGTTAAAGAGCTCTGGCTTGGAGTTCTTTTCTCTGTAGGCAGTCTCAGCTTCTTCCAACCAAGCCTGGAGGACTGGCTTCAGAGCTATCATGTTGTTATGGGACAATGTCAAGGACTCAAACCTACAGATGGTGCTCTGGCTTAGAGAGCCAACACCTGGAATCTTGAGATTGGCCAAAGCAGCTCCAACATCTGCCTGAGTAACTCCAAGTTTTATCCTCCTCTGTTTGAACCTTTCTGCAAAAGCCTCAAGCTCCCTTGGATCCGACTCGACATCATTGATGCAGGACATCCCATTGTGAGCAGAAACTGAGTGAGGGTGGCCCATGCCCATGGCTTGATGCAGGTGCCCCATGGCACCCAGGTGGTGGGGATGGAGTTGTGAGGACATGACAGTGTGGTCAGCGGTCCCCATGCCACTTACAGTTAAGGTAGGTGAGATATGGTCCAGCAGGTCCCCCTCCAAACATTGGTGCACTGAGTGGTGGGGATGCGTTGTCAGAGAAGAGGGGTGAGAGATGGGCACTGTAGAGGAGGTAGAAGTGCATGGGACACTGCTCATGGTATGGTAGGTTATGTCTGGTTTGAAGGGATGGTTCTTGCCGTGTGAGACAATATCCACAGCCGCCAGAGCTTCAGCACGGGCCAGCAAACTCTCATCAAAGCCTCCAAATATATTGCCCTGGAGCTGCAAGCAAGAATGCACATATTGGTGTCAGTGGGGAATACTGTCAACTCAGGATTAAAAAACATTTTCAAGCACACAGATTCCTCCTCAAAGCTCAGGTCATAAAAATTAATATGAAGGCAGAAGCTTTGCTTGGATAGACATGTGGATCTGAGACAAGAGAGGGGGAGAGGTACTGAGGGAGCAGGAGAGGGAGAGAGAGGGAGGAAGCTTCAGAGATCTGCTGCAATTGTTCTGATGACATGAAAAAAACATTAAGCAAGAGCCTGTCAGAAAATGTGCCTTAAAGCAGTAAGTAATTGTGGCTGATGCCCATACCTGGGGGGCTGGCAGGCAGACCCTGCGCATAGCCTCTGTGCTGGAGTGCAGGCTGGAGTACTTGGGCTCCTGCAGGATTGGGTGCATGGAGAAAGGCTGCTTACTGTTCATGGCCATCATCCTGGCTCACCTGGCAATAGATCCAGGGCTGTCTCTGTGGCTTGCCACTCTTAAAGTGAGCTATGACAGAGCTGGTGTGCGGCAGAGTCCCTCTCCCTCTCCCCACCTGCTTCTTCACTCATCTTACAGCCACTATGCCAAGAATAGGTCCAGCCGGAGTGCGCCTGCGCCGATCAGCTGCTACTAACAGCTACAGTAAGTAGTCCGGGGAAGGGAAGCTGGCTCTCGCCCGGCAGCAATGTGACAGACTGGTTTTACAGAGGAAAAAACACTGCTTAACTAAGTAGGGCACTGGGGCACACAGAACCTAACCCCATGCATGCTACCGTGCTGCTGGAAAGTAGGGGAACCCTGGGTGATGTGCCAGTCTTATCAGTGAGTTACAATAATAAGATATAATAAAATAATAAAATGTTGGAAAAAATACAAAGCAAATGATCAGTCACTGGAGAATAATAACAGAAGAATATACATAAGATAGGTGAAATATTTGCTATTTTTTATTGTTAGAAATATTATTACTTACAAATGGATAGAGGGGGATATAGGAAGACATACATGATGGTAGATGTATAAACAGGTAGCATAGTTTTATTAATACTGACATACTACATACATATGATAGAATCAGAGCTGGGGAGATGTAGATAGATAAGAGATAGATAGATGATAGATAGATAGATAGATAGATAGATAGATAGATAGATAGATAGATTGATAGATAGATAAGAGATAGATAGATAGATAGATAGATAGATAGATAGATAGATGATAGATAGATAAATAGATAGCTAGATGATAGATAGATAGATAGATAGCTAGATAGATAGATAGATAGATAAATAGATAATAGATAGATGATAATAATAGATAGGAGATAGATAGATAGATAATAGATAAATAGATAGATAGATAGATAGATAGATAGATAGATAGATAGGAGATAGATAGATAGGAGATAGATAGGAGATAGATAGAAGATAGATAGATTAGATAGATAGATAGATAGATAGATAGATACTGTAGGTAGATAGATAGATAGATAATAGATAGATAGGAGATGGATAGATAATAGATAGATAGATAGATAGATAGATAGATAGATAGGAGATAGATAGATAGATAGATAGATAGATAGATAGATAGATAGATAGATAGATAGGAGATAGATAGGAGATGGATAGATAATAGATAGATAGATAGATAGATAGATAGATAGATAGATAGATGATAATAGATAGATAGATAGATAGATAATAGATAGATGGATAGATAGATAGATAGATAGATAATAGATAATAAATAGATAGATAGATAATAGATAGATAAGAGATGGATAGATAGATAGATAGATAGATAGATAGATAGATAGATAGATAGGAGATAGATAGGAGATGGATAGATGATAGATAGATAGATAGATAGATAGATAGATAGATAATAGATAGATAGGAGATAGATAGATTAGATAGATAGGAGATAGATAATAGATAGACTGGTAGATAGATAGATAGATAGATAGATAGATAGATAGATAGGAGATAGACAGACAGATAGATAGATAGATAGATAGATAGATATCATACAGGTAGAAAGATAGCTGGATAAATAAATATAAAACAGCTGTTTATTAATTAATTGAGCAATAAACATTCTCCAACTTTTTATCTATTGTAGGTTGAAATCCAGGCCCTGAGTGTTAATGTGGAAATGGTGGAGGGGGTAATATTGATTTTCCTACATACAAAAGCACTGAGAGTATATAGCGGATATGTCTGCTGATCTCCATGTGTATGCTGTGCACATATAGGCTGCTTTTTGGAGGTATGTAAATCAATAAACACTTCTGGAGTTTCTGCTCAGGATCCACATAGTATGACAAGCTAAGTATATTAAGTGTTCGGTTACATGAACTATGTTCTCTACATCTCTCAGAAATAAGGATGAGAAGTGAACAAAATTGATATAAATAAAATTATTTTAGAGATACTGTGTATATTTGGTGTCTTTGTCAGGAAATGCTGCCAGTACATACACTAAACATGTCCATAAACCCCTTTCGGCCTGATGGATGCTAAAACAGTATCCCTTTGGCCTCCCTCAGGCTGGTACTCATCTGCACATCTTTTTTTTTCCTGTATAGAAAAACATGGCTTGCTGTTAGTGAATGGAAACATACAAGTTTACTAGATACAACTGTATAATATTCCAAGCCATTAAAAGAATGAGGTTTGTATAGGTTTTAGCCCCTGGTTATAAACAGGCAGATACCCAGAGGCCGCCAATCATTGGTGAGAGGAGGCAAAGGGAGCACTTTCCCTAAGAATACAGCTGAGGCTCTGTTCACATCTGTACCTGACGTTCCGTTAGGGACCTTTGTCGCAGATTCCATCAAAAATTCTGGACAAAATAGCACAACATGCTAGTAAGTGACATACACCAAGATAGATAAGCATGAGATCACATTATGATTAATAGAGTCCACAAAGTACTGCTGGTAAAAAAAAACCCAATAAAAACAAGCCCCTAACCATGACTGGAAGTCTGTTGTATTGTTGTATTCTAATATTTTTTGTTATTTGATACAATAGCCCAGCTGATATTCCATAATAATCTGCTGTTCAAGGACAACCATTGTAAATTGGAAATATTATATGATAAGACCAAAACGCTATGGAAAACTAGCAACTGGTTCTGAAGGCCCCATAATGTCAGCCCAATATAAAATAAAATAAAATGACCGCTTATAACATCACACAACTACTTTCTGTAGAGTATTACTTTAGTCAAAATGTTATGACATCTCTCCATTGTGACATTCTGTGGCCATGTATTGCTGCTCATTCATTTATGCACATTGTATTACTATCTTTTTATTGATGTCAATAAACAAAGAAAATTACCTGATAACTATTAACTTACTTATTCAGGGTCCAGTACAATACACATGGAGAGGAATACTAAGATGCACACATTCGGTGTGTGTGTTTTACCAATGAAATGCCCATGCTGAGTGAGTGGATCTTCCAGCCAGCCCTATAAGCGCAGATCAGCAGTGTCTGTGCCATTATATTTTGATTATTGTTTCAAGCTTGAAAATAACAGGAAAGAACATTGAATGTTTCAAATATTGTATCCTGAAGCCATAATAACCATTGTATAATTTTAACACAGTGAACTCAATAATAACACAGTATGCAGAGCACTTCTAAGCTCCTCCTAGTGGTGGCTAAGGGCATACAGAGTTCTATCATCATTCTTTTGATTTGTATGCTCCACAAGGCATGTGGTGTCCCCACAGCTGCAGCTGTAGTGCTGTGCCTATTGTTTAGCACAACCATCCCAGGTGAGTGGTTACTTGCTTACCCACCCTGTGTTCCCTTGCCATTCCTATGATACTACACCAGAAGGCACCCCAGTGTCTTTTTTCTGGTTGCACTGGTGACTCATTTTAAGTCTGTCAGAAATCACTACCCCTAAACCCTTCTCCTCTGAAGTCTTTGTCAACACAGAACTGCCGATATGATACTCAGATAGAGGATTCCTCCTCTCCAAGTGCATTATTTGGAAACAATAAACTACAGTTACTACACACAACTTAAGGACACAGGTGGTGCTGTTTTTTTTTTTTCCAAAAAAGTAGCTGTACATTTTTTTTATCCCTTTAAATCCTATACAGGTATCTCTATGAACATAGACTCTATGAACATGGACTCTACCATTAAATATCATGCACAGAGTAATTAGAAACATTTTGTTGCTCCTGTGCCTTCGTGTTTGAGAATATATTCTTTTTTGTCAATTCGGATGAATTCATCAATCAGATCAAATACAAATGATTGTAGATTACTCCTATGACTATTCATGTGCTCCTCCCTGAATGCCTGCTTTGTTTAGCACTAATATTTAGCTATTTATCTGAAATTTGTGGAGAGAAAATAATTCTTGATTAAGAAATTTCTTTGATCATCTGTAATTTTACAACATAAATGTCAAAGGCCTGGAGACATGTCACTTGAAATTGATTTATACAAGAATCCTTCTGATCCCATAAAAAAACATGAACATACAAAATGCGCAACATGAAATGCAAAATACCACTTTTATGGATGAACTACAGAGCTGTAGTCAGGACTTCATTTCAGCACCATGGACAGTAACAAGTGTCGGTTACAAAGAGAGAGGCTACCAACTATAGATCAACGGTCAATAAAAAGAAGACAAATTTCGTCAATTCAGCTCCAAATGGTTAAATTTTATTTAACTAATCTTAAGAGTTTTCCTGAAAAAAAAGCACACAAAACAGAAAAAAACCCCACAAATAACCCACAAAACCAAACAAACAAGTAACCAAATAGACGTAGGTAGATGAAGCCTATTGGTCAAACCGACGCATGCGCATGAGAGTTAGGGAACGCCGGCTAGCTTGGGACACACGTGGAGTCAGTCTGTTCAGGTGTGTTTTAATCATTGTTAAATGTATGATGCTATATAAACATGTAATTTGTATGCACTGATCAATTTGAAAAAGACTCAGACGAGTCGAAACGTCATTTCATTGTCTGCTAAATGGAAGAATAAAAGAGATTTTTGCACGACTGGACGCTGTCATCCATTCTCAATATATTGCATTCACTGGGCCGATTGGGATCCACGACCCGGGTGAAATCTGCGTCCGTAGGGAAGCCAGGTTGGGCCCCTGTGGTGATTGGAGTGCTACTGGGGATTTTGCTCTTTATGTTAAATACTCTACAAATGTCTTAACATTAGATTATCACTTTTATTTATTGATTTCTACATTCATATATTATTCGCTTTATAGTTCAGTCCGCGCAGCAATGTTGCATGCATATCTGCAATATAAACAATCAATCTTCTATTGGTAGCATTGCTTACCACTCCTGAGGCTTCCATTATGTTCGATACCATGGAGATAGATATTCAGTTTGCTTGTAGTTCCACAGGTTATTGCTGTGTTATTGCTCGGCTAGTTCTATTCTTGTGACTAAATCTCTGTGTGGTTTTACTTTGTCCCTTATGAATCTTTCTGTCACATTTGTCAGACTGAATCAAATTTGATGACAAAAGCAGTGCAGCATTGTAAGTCAGTAGGGTTATTGGGTGAAGTATTTGCCATGTGGCAGAGCCAGCAGAACCTCGTGGCTTCAGGTATAGTGTATTCGTATAGTGTATCGACCACTGTTTATTGGATAAATAGATAGATGTGGTGCTACTTATTGGCGGCAACATCTGTATGGCCCTTTTTACTATGGGTAATTTGTGCTAAAGATACTACATCTATTGTGCTAGTCATTGCGGGGTGCTGCATACATGGCCCTTTTTATTGTAGAACACATTGTTTTCTCGATGGCGCTATTTACTAAGGGGCATTATCCACTATTAGGCTATGTTCACACTTAGTATGAGGCCGGCTGTTCCATGACCCGGTTGGGTCCCGGAACAGCCGGTCTCAGAAAAGACTCTGACTCTGGGTCCGCCGCATTTATAATTTTTCGCGACGAAAATTTTCGCATGGAGAGGCTCCGTGAAATCAGGACTTATGTAAAGCCAATGTGCCTCTACATAAATCTGCTAGATAAGAAGAAATAAGAAATTGAATGACTACAAAAAGATATCTACAGTACTGAGAATCATTGGATATAATTATTCTTATTATAGTTACATTGTTTGGGCACTAATTAATAAATTGATTGTAACGTAGTATATTAATATTATTATGATCACCATTAGTAGATTATAAAGTTTTTCAAAGAGTAAAATGTATCATTGTATAATTTCATTTCCCTTTCCCGATCGCCCCACATGTACCTACAACAGCTACTCCTGGGTAAATGTATGAAAGGGCAACCATTCAAGCAAAATGACAGCCATATAAAACATGGACTGGACACTCTGACTCATAGGGCTGAATGTGGTACCTTCCATTATAATGCATATGCTGTAATAATAGAAAGGTATTGATGTTGTCCTGAGATAACCCCTAGTAAACTTTTCTTTAACTGGAAATTCCTGGCATTTTAGATTCAGGAAGGAGACATTGATTTGGATAGTACAAAACATGATGTGTCCATTGCAATGGCAGACGATAGCCCAACAAGCTTGTGGCCATTTCACACTTGATATTAAATATGATCTATGTGTCATAGCAACACAATCCAGGAGTTGGCATTGCTTTTAGGGGCAATATGGAACTTGATGGTATGAAGCTGGACAAACTGATATTTGCTAAGAGTGACAGCACCACTAAAGCTGCTTATACACTGTAAAAGGTGGCCAAACCTCACAAAGCCCCATAGACCAAAGAATGAAAGTGTTATAAGGCTGGTAATAGAACCATTTTAAGGAACATTTAGTTTTTTTTTTTTAAAGACTTTAATTTTTAAAAAGCTGTCAAAATCAAATAAAGTAAAAGTCAAGTTGCCTATCACTGTAATCGTACTGTCTTGAGTAACATACATAACATGGCAGTTTTACCATAGGGTGAATGGCGTAAACACAACACACACACACCCCAAATAAATAAATAGGGTGAAAAAATACAAGCGATATGGCATTTTAAACACGAGGAGAAAAAAACGAAAGCACAATAATGAAAATTGGCTCAGGCCTTAAGGGGTTAAAAAAAACAATTAAGAATGGACAGCAAACATCATCTGCAAAGATGATCTTTCCGGCCGCAATGTTCTTATGCAGGCGCATTAGCGCGCGCCCGCATCAGAACTCCTGACAGCACACAATGAAGCAAGCAGCCAGAGCCGCTTGCTTCATTGTGTGAACTGACAGGGTTTCTACAGCCGCAATTCACTGAATTGCGGCCGCAGAAAACTGACATGTCAGTTCATTGCAGCGCTGTGAGGGATCCCATAAAAGAACATGCAGTGTGTTCACCCGTACAAAGTACGGCCTTTGTTGCCGATGGCAACAACGGCCGTACTTTTACGTTGTGTGAACATAGCCTGAACCTATTAGATGCTCATTCGTTCCAATCACAACCATATTTTTGATCCCCAAAATATGCTGTGTGAGCATTATTGTGACATACACAGGTCAGTGCCTGAACAACCCAATAGAATTTGCCACCTTTTTATATTGAACATTAATACTAGTAATTGGCTTTGCTTTTTATTGCATCCGATTGTCAATAATAATATACTATAAGTAGTTTCCACAGACTTTTCAGTTTTCTTCCCAGTATAAAATACACTTAATATCATCTTGAATTGAGGTCCTAAATTTTAAACCACTAAGTAATCGGAAATAATACATTTGTATTGATCCTGACAACAGCGGAAAATAATGATTTAGTGCAAAGAAATGTTAGCAAGAATTCAGCTGAGGCAATTATGTGTATGAGAAGAAATGGATATAGCAGAAGGCCTCTGTGCAGTTTTGTATGTGGGGCCCTTGGTGTCCTTTAGAGAAAGTGACTTGCTCAGTGTCAATCACTACCAATGGCAATAACTTAAGCTGCTGTTTACATGCAAACTAGAAACAATAGTGCAATCATAGTGGTCCATTACTTACAGATCTCTTCATATGTATATGGCTATGTATACGTTAAGGATATGGTAGTTTGTAGTATATACATAGTTTGCAAAACATAATTTATCCACTGTTTTATTGCCTGTGTGTTTTATTAATTGCAAGCAGTCACCTTATGTAAATGTGGTGAAACATAGGATGATCTAGCTGCTTATTAAAGGGATTATTTGGTATATGAAAATTGTATAATAATATACAAATAAGTTAAGAATAATAAATAAATAAGTATAATCACTAAGGGCCAGTTTACACTGAGTAATAAAAAGTGGAATTCCGCGGCAGAGCTCCCCGATGCGGAAATCCCACCTGCCTCAGTATGTCAATGGGATGGCTTGTGCGCCTCTGCTTCCGCCACTCTCCGCTCAAGGAATTGACATGAAAGGCAGAAGTGGAGGTAATTAAGCCCCATCCCACTGACATACTGAGGCAGGTGGGATTCCGCGGCGGGGAGCTCTGCCGCAGAATTTCGCCTGTTTTACTCACTGTGAACATACTCTAATAGTACTGGCTTGGTTTTTCATGCTTCAGCCTGGACAAGACATAGAAAAAAGGACTACCAGCTACTGTCTACAGCTCCCTGGTATTTTTCTCTAAACAACGAATCATCTTCTGATGACACTGGACATTGTCTCTGAGCTCTACCTGAGTGATGGTAACATCTCTCACCAGCCACTTCAGCCTACATCACCATCTCCCTGCCATCTATCTATATCTTTACATGGGACATTTAGGGAGAGTGAGGTGTGAATACAACATGCTGCATTGCACTAAATGATGCTGCAGGTGCTGCAACCTCACTGACCGTTAAATAGTCTGCAGTAAAATAGGATGTCCTGCAACAACTTTTGCTGGGAACTGGCAGGAGTGCTGTGGGAGGGGAGTAGGCAGGGTGGAAGGACTGTGATGAACAGCTGAGAGAAAGCAATGAATTCTGCTCAACAACAAAGTACAACCACAAAATACAGAGCTATGGCCCTCCAATAAATAGATTTTTGGTATCAGATTTCAGAATTAGGGCACACAGGTAAGCAACGTTATACTTTTCTGCAGCATGTTTATTTATTTTTTATCTTATATCATTGCCTCTTTAATATTACTTGTAGAATGAAGTTTGAAAATAATTTTAGCTACTTTTATCTCAAGTATAGAAAAGGCAATGGAACATATTTACTGGCTCTATATCTATTGCCAGTAACAGTTTTGGCTAACATACACGAAAATTTGGTGTGTCTTGGTGCATTTTAATCTAAGACATTTGATAGAGTCGATACATGCTTGGCTGCTTACGGAACCAGTTAGCATGACTTCAATGGAAAGGGGAGTGTTGTGATGGAAAAGGCATGGTTTAAAGTTAGTATAGTTTACAGTCTAGTTTATGTGTTAGAATCATTGATAAATCTGGGCCAACAAGTAAGATTGAAAACATAAATATGTAACTATACTAATTTGCATAGATTTCTTTAGATATAAAACCATCTTCGAAACCAACAATATTTGCCCACATCTAGTAATATTTACCTACCTCCAGCAAATGTAATGAAACTTTAGTGTTCCATTTGCTGCGCAACCTTTAAAAAGTGTACTTGTAGAGTCTGTGTGCTGAGACCCTTACTGGTCACTAGAATAGAGGTTAAAAAGCGATCTGCTAAACACTGTGCCCCAATGGTAAAAGCCTCATAGTCACAAGACCAGCACTAAATTTGGTGTAATGGAGCTGTACCTGATTGCTGGAGCAGCCAGAGGAGTGCCGACCTGTCACCTGGCATCTGGAGTAGCTGAAAGAGGAGGCATCAGTAATGCGACTCCACCCATTACCCCTTTCTTCTTTTAATTTGTCCCCATAATGTGTAAATGAGCAGAAAGGCTTACAGCATATTCTTTGGTGCTCAGCATCTAGTTTCCATTGCTTCCTAGCATAAGGCGCCACAGAAGCTACATAGAGTAGCCGAGACTATTGTCATTTTAACAGACGTCTCAGCTCCTTTAAAGTAAGCAGCAACTTGCTATGCATTACTGCTTACTGTATGGCCCAAGGGAGGTAAGTGGTGATGCTATGCACTACATATCTCACCTGGCCTATGGAGTATAGGATAAATCTGGTCATTCTATCAAGTCTAAATAGAATTTAATGACCAATTTATGTAAAGCCTCCAGAAAAGATTTTAAGAAGTTTCACTTTTAGTAATCATTAGCGAATAATAACTAAAAAAAAAATTGGTTAAAGCTGATTTATTGCCTGAGTTCCATTCATTATAAATCAAGTTGGACAAATGATTTGCATTTCCACCTTTATTATTACTCACAGCCGAGATGTTGTAGTTCCTTCCAGGTACTTTACTTAGCCTTTGTATATAGCAACGTCCATGATGTTTGCTGGAGTATTACAACCCACAGTGTTTTATGGGAAATGTTTGTGGCAAAGAACATGATATAAAAAGATCTAATAGAGCTGAGTAGAAACCACAGAACAGACAGAATATAACCACTCACCACAACAAGTGGCAAAAGAACTGAGATAACTTGCTGATATCATTCAGTAAATGGCATAATTTGTCCTACTCAGAAAGGTTTACCCCATTAAATACCGGATGTTTCTATGGAACATTGCCCATTGTTCATGTGCACAGTTTTGTTTTTTCATATTAAATCTGCCAACACTGTGTTACAGCTCAGTTTTTTTTTACATAATGCATGATTATCCTTGTGCAGATGCAGCATTGCATATGCTAGGAAATTGTAGTAACTGTAGAATATTGCTAAAGTGTACCGCCAAGGATGATGCTAGTGTCATCTCCCACTGTCACCTACAGCTTATATCTGGAGATGCACCTGGCCAGGAGACTGGGCAGTCCAGTTGTCTACACAACTGTTCGACCCCAAAAACATCTTTTGCAAAAAAAAAAGCTTTGCCCCTTTTAACCATTGGATACTACCATACCACAGACCAATATAATACATATAACTGCACTTAGCCCACCTGCTTCTCAATAAAAGAAGTGATGTACAAAACATATTGTCAGGAAAGAAAATTTAGAATTAAAAAACATATTTTCATTTCAGTATGCCAAACCGGAGAGTATAGTGGGCACCACCCTATAACCTGAGTGCTAAACCAATGCATATAAGAAACACAGAAGTACTATGAAGAAAAAGCATATGCACAAAAAGGTAGCACATCAAGAAAAATTTTTTTATTTAAAAAGCCTTACAATACACAAAATATACGCAAAACAGGAGCAGTACACCTAGGGTGACAAGCCCTAAATGCCACTCAACATTAAACACACTAAAATGGCATCCTTGGCCCAGCTGGCGTCCCAGCCTGGACTCAACACCCTACCTGACCCCGGACACAGCAAAAAAAAATCCCCCAAACTATTACAAAAATAATGGGTAATGCAGTGACTAATAATGAAAATGAAAAGTGTACTGAAAACAAACCACCATGTGCGGTCCAGTAGATGAAAGGATGGGTCAGGTGGGAGCAGCAAAAACACCCATATTTTCATTGCAGGACCAGCTGCTTGTCCTTTAACAAGCTTTATGTTCCATAAGAGTGCTAGCTTTTTGTAATCACATGCTCACCAACAGTGTCCACCACATACCTTGCAGCAGTGCCAGTGCCACCCATAACTGAGTCAATTACATGACTAGTAGTAGTGCCAAATATGTTTCACGTATCTGTGGTAGTATTTTGCTGCATAAGAGAGCAGTCACTTGCCTTTTAAATTGGCTTTTGCCCCATGAAAATGAAGCCATATCACACTAAGTGTCTGCAACAATGCCCCTTTACCATTTCAATAGTCACATTCCAAATGAAAGAACAAACGCATTCCCCCTGCATTATCATCAGACCAGTACACTGACTAAAGATTTACTAAGCATAAATATGTGGCGGTAACAAGGCATTGTGCCCCTTCAACCCTTTCCAACAAGGACATGCTTGCATACTAACATGGAAAAAAGTATAATCTGAATCGGAATCAGTATTGTTGCATTTCTTTGTTACATTTCCAAAGCTACATGCAGATTGTACTGTATTATTACTACTACTACTACTACTACTACTACTAACAACAACAACAAAAACAACAACAACAACAACAATAATAATAATAATAATAATAATAATAATAATAATAATAAATGATGATGATAAAAATAATCATTTGCAGTTCACATTTTGCAATGTTTTCCTGTACATTTTTTGTCGGACAAAAAAATTGGGACTTATAGTGGTACTCCGGAGGAAAAGAAATGTTTTTAAATCAACTGATGAAAAAAATATATAGATTTGTTAAGGACTTCTATTAAAAAATCTCAAGTCTTCCAGTACTTATCAGCTGCTGTACCATTTGCAAGAAGTGGTAGATTCTTGATATGGTGCTTTCCTCTGCCACCACTATCAGGAACTGTCCAGAGCAACAGCAAATCCCCAGAAAAACTCTCTTTCTTTGGACAGTTCCTGTCACAGACAGAGGTGGCAGCAGAGAGCACTGTGTGAAACTGGAAAGAAAACAACATTTTCTGGAATGCTTAAGATTTTTAAATAGACGTAATTTACAAATCTTTATAACTTTCTGACATTAGTTAATCTGATTTTTTTTTGCCTGGAGTACCCCTTAAAGGCGTTCTCTGATTAAAACTTACTTTTGAATCCACTTCTGATTTTGGATCAAAAATGGAATTAAAAATTGCCACAAAAAGCTGTGAAAGCTCCCCTAAAACCAGAATAAAAAAGGGGGAAACTGGACAATCTGCTTAAATTAGTTTATCATTAAAGAAGAACTCCGCCCATGAGCTGGTAGAAACATAATGAAGAAGTGATACTTACCCTTCTGGGTGCCCCCGCATCACATCATTACTTCTCACTGTCAACTGTTGGTCTCCTGTATCTTCTGGTCCTGTGATGTCATATACTGGCTCAGAAATTCACAGCTAGTGAATAGCAGCTAGTTCCTGCCAGGTTGTCATGACACAGGAACTGAGAGAAAACAGGAGGCTGCGGCTGTGGGGGCATCTGGATGGGTAAGCATCACTTTATTTTTATGTCCCCACTCGCTGTGGTTCAACTTCAAGTATATTAATATCTTTGGTTATTTGATGTTTATAAGTTAAAGCGTAACTATAATTTAGATAGCCAAAAAATGAAATTTCTAAGTTAAAAAGCCCACAGGTTACCCTTTGAAAAGAGCCCTTAAGTGTGCGAATATCTTGTGCGGTTGCTGAGATATCCCCAGTTGTTTGACTCAGAAAAATAAATGAATTTTTATCCTAGCTGACAGAAAGTGGGCGTGGTCTCTGCTCTCCTCCCCCTCCCTTCTTATCTCCTTCCTCCTCCTCTCCTGCCCCGCCCTCCACTCACTCATAAACATACACACTACAGATACACTACAGAAGGTCTTTATTACATGGTGGCAGCAAGGGGCCACACGAATAATCTAACAACAATTTGTGCCGTCCCTCCCGTCTGATGTTTCTCACATAATCCATGTCATCATCCCTCTCCCTCACATCATCCATATCCCTAACATCATCCCTCTCCCTCACATCATCTCTCATGAGAGTGGATGATGAGAGGAATGATGAGAAGAGGGGGATGATGTGAGGGATAGGGATGATGAGAGTGATGATGTGAGGGGATGATGAGAGTGATGATGTGAGGGATAGGGATGATGAGAGTGATGATGTTAGGGAGAGGGATGATGTGAGGGGATGATGAGAGAGATGATGTGAGGGAGAGGGATGTTAAGAGTGATAATGTGAGGGGATGATGAGAGTGATGATGTGAGGGGATGATGAGAGAGATGATGTGAGGGGATGATGAGAGTGATGATGTGAGGGAGAGGGATGATGTGAGGGGATGATGAGAGTGATGATATAAGGGAGAGGAATGATGTGAGGGGATGATGAGAGTGATGATATGAGGGAGAGGGATGCTGTTGCCCGACCTCATTAACACCCCCACCCCCGAACCGCTGCCCGTGGGTCTGCCGCCACTGTTTCCTGTCCGGATCTCTGTAGATCGCCGCCCCCCACTGGATCCGCTGTTGCCCGCCCGCCACCTGCATTACTCTCATCATCGGAGGGGCAGGCAGAGGGAGAGCGATCTGGCCAGGCGGGAGACAGCACAGACATGGGCAGACATTGCCGTAACCCGCTCACCCCCCGCCCCGCTGGCGGCGAATCGCTGAGCATGTCTGTGCTGTCTCCCGCCTGGCCAGATCGCTCTCCCTCTGCCTGCCCCTCCGATGATGAGAGTAATGCTGGTGGCGGGCAGGCAACAATGGATCCATTTGGGGGCGGCGATCTACAGGGTTCCGGGCAGGAAACATTGGCGCAGACCCACGGGCAGCATTCCAGGGGTGGGGGTGGTAATGAGGTCGGGCAACAGCGCGGGCAGTGATCGGCGGGGGGGCGGGGGGGTGTTGTAGGTCGTTTGGGGGCGGTTTACAACAGTGATCAGGGCAGGCGGCAGCAGACAGATGGCCAGTGATCCGGGGGCGGGGCAGCGTTAGGTGGCAGGGTATATGCAGAGGGTTTGAGGAGACGTCTGACAATCCGGTGGTGGGGGGATTTGGTGGCAGCAGCACTTGAGTACACAGTGTCCAGGAGAGTGGAGGGGTTCCTTTGCTGCTGTGGTTCTCACTGGCCAGTGAAGGGGAGGGGGGCGGGACTGGGGCAGAACTATCTGAGAATCCGTACAAAGCTGCTTCTAAGGCCTTATTCACACGTTCCGTAATTTACGGATCCGTATTTCCATATCCGAGTTAGTGCACATTGAAGTCTATTGGGCTATTCACACGATCAGTAGCAGAAATGGATGAAAATCAATCCGTAAAAATAAGGACATGTCCTAGTGCGGACCCGGTGCGGACCCAGATTTTTTCACGGATGCTCTCATTGACATCAATTGTCTACGGATTGTTTGCGGATTGCAACATGTTTGGCATCCGTATTTCCGTAGAAAAATATGGATAACTCATGCTCCTATTTGCACAGCAGTATATAGAAGTGCTGGGATCTATAGTTCTCCGGATCTCTGTTTCTGCACACCGTATGCCGATTGTAGCAGAATCCTATTGTGTGACGATTATAGCAGAATCAGTAGACTAATGTATTGAGGCAGTGTTGGTGATGGTATATCAGAGAGCTGGGATCTGTAGTACTCCACAAGGTGAAGACCATACAGAAGTGTGCCTGCTCGGAACATTGCATACTTTATATTGTGCCGAATTTAGCTGACAGGCCATTCATTCACTGCTCACAGTCTCTTAATTGATTCATTGATACTTTCCTAACCACATAGTAAACACCAATTTATTGTGCTAATTGGTAATGATGATTGGCAGCTGGGCTACAAAGGTACAAGTACCAATTACCTCAATAAATTGGGGTGTTTACAATGTAGTTAGGAAAGTATCAATAAATCAATTAAGAGCACTGAAGGCAGAACGGCACAGGAGGATCAAATAGGAGATCGCATCCTTACCGCAGGAGGGGATCTGATGCCGCAGAGGGGGTCTGATGCCGCAGAGGGGGTCTGATGCCGCAGAGGGGGTCTGATGCCGCAGAGGGGGGTCTGATGCCGCAGAGGGGGGTCTGATGCCGCAGAGGGGGGTCTGATGCCGCAGAGGGGGTCTGATGCCGCAGAGGGGGTCTGATGCCGCAGAGGGGGGTCTGATGCCGCAGAGGGGGGTCTGATGCCGCAGAGGGGGTCTGATGCCGCAGAGGGGGTCTGATGCCGCAGAGGGGGGTCTGATGCCGCAGAGGGGGGTCTGATGCCGCAGAGGGGGTCTGATGCCGCAGAGGGGGTCTGATTCCGGCCGAGCACGGAGGCGTCCCCGGTTGCCATGGTGATCGCAGGAGGGGTCTGATGATGCCTGTAAAGACCAAGCACAGAAGTGTCCTCCTGCGATCACCATGGCAACTGGGGACGCTTCCGTGCTCGGGTTGGGATTGCAGGCATCATCAGACTTCCGTGCTTCCGGATGCAATACGGATGTCCAACCCGTAATTTTTAGCGGGTGGTTTCCGGACCCGAAAAAATTACGGATCGTGTGCATAAGGCCTTAGGCAGAGGACGGATTCTCAGGAATGTAGGACAGTTTTGAACAAGTAACTCAGAGCCAAACACAGCTCTGAGGGAACATTCATTTTCATGTATTTCAAAAACGGTTCACTTTTCGTTATTACTAAAAATTGCTAAAATTATTATCATGACCTAGGCTAACTAAAAATGAAAAAATATTTTTTTTTATAGTTGCGCTTTAAGTTTATTCCAAATATAGAATTAAAAAGATGACACTTTAGACTTTACCACTTAAAGGGATTCGAGGAGAACAGACTGAAGAATAACTATAAAGTATTTTAAAAAATAGTTTACTAAAAAGCAATTACCTTTAAAATAGAATTTAAATAAAAGTATTATTGTTAGTATTATAGTTAGTATTATGTATTATGGCATGGATGTATGGCACTTGGCAAAACATTAAAAACATGCCTCCATCCAAACCTATAAAATTACCATTGAGCTGAAACTAACTTAAGAAGAGCTCTTCACACAATACAAAGATGCAGGCTGAACAATGACAAGCTCTTGCTGGCAGGGGCTTAATCCAGCTTCTTTCTGACTAACATAACAACCTGGAACATAACGGGGTGAAAGAGAATCAGAGTCTTGTAGCAAATCCTAATGCCCTGATTTATAATAAAAAATTTAAAAGAAATCATTTATATTTCATTGGGTCTAAATAGCTCTATAAAAGTTTTATCCAAAGTGCGGCTGTATTTATAGTCAGCTCTTCTCTGGTGAAGGTAATTAATAGACAGATAATTTTCATGAATATCTTCCCAAACTTCACATTACCGTCTCTGTTTGTTTTTACTGTAAGTACAATAAAATTAGAATGAAATACCGACAGGAGAATATTATTTACTGACAAGTTGAAGCAGCCAGAACAATTGCTTCTTAACATCCCTCTGCCCAGAAGGGAAAACAAGCCTTATATGTGTGTTATGGAAAAGTTAACAACATGATCATCCCGACTCTGTTGTGTTTTTGTGTTTCAGATGCTGTGTAGACAGACTGAAGATGACAGTAGGACACGGACAGCTTGCAGTGAATATTTTAAAGTTACATTTCTCTATTGTAAAGAGCAATGCATCCTATTGTATGTATTTAGTGGTACAGACTTTGCCTGTCTACAGATATCTCATTACTGATTTAGTTAAAGTACATGTTACACTTTACTTAAAGGGAGCCTGTCACATTGAAAATGCAGTGTGGCGTGTTATAGAGCGGGAGGAGCTAAGCAGAATTATATACAGTGGTGCCTTGGATTACGAGCATAATTCGTTCCTGGACCATGCTTGTAATCCAAATCCACTCTTAAACCAAAGCAAATAAGAAATCATTGAAATGCAGACAATTGGTTCAAAACCCCAAAAATAATGATTTATTATTCTAAATAACATGTAAAACAGATGAAACAAACATTCAGAAACAGCTGAATATGTGATATTATAAGTTACTGTACAGTAATGGAGAGGATGGGAAACATAAGGGCTGACAGAGACTGTAGGGAGCATGAGGGAATGAGCAGGGCAGATGTGGGCACATACATGCACCACTCTCTGTCCGGGAGAGGGGTTACAGCTATGAAGACATTACCTCCACAGTCCTGTCCCCTGATGTAAGCCCCAGCCTGAGGTGGATCTGCTATGATTTGGAAGGTGAGGGAGACTTGCTGGGTCAGAGTACAGGGCTGTAGACCATGTTATGCAGACCATGCCCCTCCTCCACTTACGCTCCCACCCAGTACAGGGAGCTCTTAAACCAAAGCAATGCTCTTAAACCAAGTCACAATTTTGAAAAACTGTGAGCTCTTAAACCAAAACACTCTTAAACCAAGTTACTCTTAAACCAAGGTACAACTGTGTGTGTGTGTGTGTGTATATATATATATATATATATATATATATATATATACACACACACACACACACAGGGTGGTCCAAAAGTAGGTGGACAGTATGTGCAATAAGGTTGTGAATCGGGGAGATGTATCAAACATGGTGTAAAGTGAAACTGGCTCAGTTGCCCCTAGCAACCAATCAGATTCCACTTTTCATTACTCACAGACGCTTTGGAAAATGAAAAGTAGAATCTGATTGGTTACTAGGGGTAACTGAGCCAGTTTCACTTTACACCCCTTCAAAACCCTATTACACATACTATCCACCTACTTTTGGACCACCCTGTTGTTGATTGGGCTATGAAAAAGCTGTGGATCTACAGCAAAATCCACACCATCCGAATTCAAATACATAACATATCCACCACAATCCACAGTAGGAGGTCTGCAATGAATCCACACTAAAATCTGCTAACACAAAGTTGCTAAATTGGTGGGATTTTTTTTTATTTTGATATGGAATCTCTGCATACTATCTAGAGTGGAAATTAATATCTGCTCGTTAAACATAACCTTTAGAGTACAGGTGTAACCGGATGGGTTCATTTCAGAAAATTAAAGTGTCTTATTGATGTAATGAGAAGGAATGTATTATTTTAATGTCTTGTGTATATATATATATATATATATATATATATATATATATATATATATATATATTTATTCGTATGGCTATGTGTGTAGAAGTCATTGTAGTTGTGTGTGTGTATGTATACTGTCACACCTATGTCAACTGTCCAGCCATATACCTTCACAATAGTGTAAACATTGGAGGATACAGTTGTTTGTTGCTATTGTTGTATGGCTGAAAGAACCTTATAGCTGTAATTGTAAAACTGGGTCCCCATTGTGCTTGGTAAATATGTACAAGGCCGGAGAAACATCAGATAACTTCCATTCATGGTCATCAGTGGTCTACATAGACACACAAGCACATCACCCCCACCCAAACTTACTATAAAGGTCGGGGGTATGTAGCTTCGAGCCAGCCTCAGCTGGGACCATGGATGGAAGGTGCCCAGCACCCTGGAGGTCGTCGAGGGAAATGGGCGTATATTAGACCATAATATACAAAGGGGCTCCCCATTTCATTGTGGATAAAACAACTATGCACTGTACCATCTGTAACTACAGCTAAGTATTGTTCTTTGTATTAACCCATAGCTGCACCAGGACGTTATTGAACGTCCTCGTGCCGCTATGGGAGTTCAGAGGGGGGTCGCGCGGCGACCACCCTCTGAACTGCCGCGATCCCGGGTGCCGCGTGTAGCCCGGGCTCGCGGCTATTAGCGGGCACGGTCCGATCGCCGTGCCCGCTAATTAAGTACTTAGAAGCAGCTGTCAAAGTTGACAGCTGCTTCTAAATACTTGCTTTTATTCATACCTGGTGGTCTAGTGGGGGGATCGCCCCCCTGCGGCGCGATTGCAGGGGGGCGATCCCTGCATCCATCCCGGGCCGGGGTCTGCTCCGTAATGGCGCTGATCCCGGCTCGGCATTCTATTGCTTTTGGCTGCAGCAGCCAAAAGTAATAGAACACCGATCTCATGGATTCATGCAGTATAACTATACTGCATGGATCTCTATGAGAGATCAGAGTACATATACTAGAAGTCCCCCAGGGGGGCTTCTAGTATATGTGTAAAGTAAAAGAAAAATGTATTTTTAATAACACAAAACCCCCTCCCCTAATAAAAGTCTGAATCACCCCCCTTTCCCCATTTTATAAATAAAAATAAATTAATTAATTAATAAACAAACATGTTTGCTATCGCCGCGTACGTAATCGCCCAAACTATTAATTAATCACATTCCTGATCTCACACGGTAAACGGCGTCAGCGCAAAAAAATCCCAAAGTGCAAAATTGCGCAATTTCTGTCGCATCAAATCCAGAATAATTGTAATAAAAAGCGATCAAAAAGTCATATATGCGCAATCAAGGTACCGATAGAAAGATCACATCATGGCGCAAAAAATGACACCTCACACAGACCCATAGACCAAAGGATAAAAGCGCTATAAGCCTGGGAATGGAGCCATTTTAAGTGACGTATATTTGTTAACAACGGTTTGAATTTTTTACAGGCCATCAGATACAATATAAGTTATACATGTTACATATCGTTTTAATCGTAACAACTTGAGGAACATGCATAACAAGTCAGTTTTACCCCAGGGTGAATGGCGTAAAAACACATTTCCCCCAAATAAAAGAAATGCGTTTTTTTTTTCAATTTCACCACACTTTGAATTTTTTGCTGGTTTCCCGGCACATTTTAGGCAAAAATTACATCTGCCATAGCAAAGTACAATTAGTTGCGCAAAAAATAAGGGCTCACTTGGGTCTCTAGGTGGAAAAATGCAGGCGCTATGGCCTTATATACACGAGGAGGGAAAAACGAAAACGCAAAAATGAAAACTGGCTGTGTCCCCTAAGGGTTAAATACCTTATTTTTCTATTAATTTGTGTGGTTATAGCCTTCTCCGACTATTATCAAAAGCAACCGGTTACAACAGGTGTCCAGCTTTGGCTTTGCTTGTCCAGGCATGATGGGGCCACATGACTCACATCTCTGTCTTAGAGAGTCTCTTGTATTACTTAAAGGATATCTCCTCTTTTAACAATGTCAGATGTCCCAATAATAAGTCGATGACTTTCCACTACTGACCAGCTTGGCAGAAAATGTTTACTATCCCTGTGGTGCCACCATAGGGGAAACGATGCAATACAAACTTCTTACAGAAACCAGAAGAGCTGTTTATGGTTTGTAACTGCTTTGTTCCTTGAATAATAGATGAGAAGATGCCCATTCTATTAACTCACAATTTTCTTATATGGACATTTGAATTTTTTTTTTCTTTTTCTCCAATATTTTTATTGGTTTAGTCAATTTTACAAATCATAGAACCCCTAAAACATAGCATTAAAACAGCATCTTGCAAGAGGTTGTAAATATTTGCACATGAGTATACATGATGTAAATAATAATGTAATATTAATACCTAAATGCCTATAAATGCCTATATCCAGAGCAATTGCACGCTGGATATATGTCGTAGTGCATACACGCGACCTCCATACACAGCCACACCCACTGTCTTTCCCCCTCTCCACCCCCTCGGCATGAGCAGTGCAGGCGGAAAGTCAAAAAATTTTACTGCACAAAAATTTAACAATGGTTTGCCAAACAGTATTATAAATCCTAAAAGCACTTTTTATTTCTTCTTAATTATATACATTTTTGTAAAAATTACTTCACACATAATTTTTGGTAACTTAAATTTATATATTATTTATATATGTATAAACTTATATATATATATATACACTGATCAGCTCTAACAATAACTACTGGTTAAGTTAAAGGAGTTATCCAGGATTTAAAAAAGCACAGCTACTTTCTCGCAAAAACAGCACCACACCTGTCCTCCGTTTGTGTGTGGTATTGCAACTTAGCTCCATTCATTTTAGTGGACCCAAGCAGGAGATGTGCTGGAAAAAAACAGCCATCTTTTTCTAAGCCTGGACAACCCCTTTAATATCATAGATTATCTTGTGAAAATCACTGGCAAAAAATGAATGGTTGGTTCTTGAAGTTGATATGTTGGATGTTGGGCAATGGTAAGAATCTTTCTGAGTTTGACAAGGATCAAATAGTAACAGTTTGATAAGTGGATCAGAGCATCTACAAAACAGAAGCCCTAGTGGGGTAGTCCTGGTATAAAGTGGTTAGTACCTACCAAAAACGGTCCAAGAAATGACAACTGGTGAGACATTGGCTGGTTCATGATGCCTAGGGTTCACTGTCACTGGTTCATTGTGTGGGGCACAAGCACTAGTCTGTCTGGGCTGATTCTACAGAAAATTGCTGAAACTATTACTGCTTGCTATGTTACAAAGGCATATGAACACATAGCGCAGCAGAGCTTGGTGCATACGGGGCTGCACAGTCGCATAGTACACAGAATTATGCAGACAGTTTTACTGTTATGGCTGATCGTATATAGAAGATATTAAGCAGCAGTACAGAACAGAGCACAGGGACTGAGGTAATAAGTGCATACATCTTTGTTGGTTTTACTGGTTAAGTCAGCTTACGTGCAATATTACTCAATTTAGGCCTTTGGAGTACATAATGGCTTTGGAGAATACAAAACAAATAGCATTTATTTGTGTCAGACTTCCCCATATATCTGAGAAGATAGCTTTAATTAAAGCCCTGAAATATTTATGCTCTTGGCCATCCTATTGCTTTTACATGGTAGAAACTGACAAGGGAAGCCAGGGATAAACAATAGGATCCAAACTCCACTCCCTGTAGAACAGATCCCCAGACCAAAAGGTGTCTGCACAATGCATACCCTTCGCAAAAGAAAAAACATTTCCCTTAAAGAGAAATTACATTTTTAACACCTATATAAAGCCCCTATATATATATATATATATATATATATATATATATATATATATATATACCTGGCCTAATAGAGAAGGAAGCTATATTTTAATGGTACAATTCGTTATACCATATAATATATTGAGAGAAGAAAATATTATTTTGGCTGGAAAGGAGGAAAAACACCACTGTGCCATATAGATAAATGGATAGATATATTTTTTTTTTTTGGAGGGGGGGTGAAGGATAAATTAAATGTTACCTTTATTCCTGCAGGTCAGTATGATTATATAGAAATAGGATATGTAGCTTTTCTTGGCTTAATATATTAAGATACAATATAAACTGATTTAAAAACAAAAACAAGAACATTTTGCTTTATGCATATTCTGAAACCCATACCTTTTTTTTTGTAGAAGGACCTTTATGGGCTCCAATTGGCATGAATGAAGCTTAGTTGCAGTAACTTGGAGCCACTATTGTACAATCAATGGCACATGGCTTATGACCCTGTTCATTGTGCAGTGTGTCCTAATAGCTGATTGGCAGGGTGCCAGGCTTCAGCACCCTGCCCAACAGTAATTGAGATTATTCTATCAATCATTGCTGCCTGAAAAACCCATTTAATGACCAATCCTGTTAGGGTCTTAACAGCCAATCCAGAATTTAGATTTTTTTTAAATGATGTTTTAGTGTTTTTTTTGGAGCTTTTTTGCACTTTTCCTCATTTTATGTAAAACATGTATTTGGTACAGTATTTAAGTATTTTGATGTGTTTATGTACCAACAATGTATTTAAAAAACAACTGACGTATTACATCCAAAATTAGTATGTCACCTTTTTTATAGCCAGAATAATAAAAATGTGTATTTTAAGCAGTATACTGTAGTTTCATATGAGGGGGGGGGGGGGGGGGGCTTTTAACACCCACATGTCCACTGATCAAATCTTCGAACATTTTTCTATGATGTCATACGTTTTTAGTGTGCTGTGCGATAGTTGTCACCACCAAGCTTATTGTGGTTCTGTATTGTGAAGGAGAAAAATAAATCTGCATTGTGAAGAAAGACAAAAGTAAATCACCCAATTTGCATATATGTCACCAGTAACTTAAGCCAATGTGAAACATGTAGATATGTACCATGGTAGTCTTATGTGCTTGTTTTTTTTTGTTCACCATGTTAATTCACTACATAAAGACAATACATACCTGCCTTGTGATCAAAGATTAATTTATACGTTTTATGGGGGGGGAGGATGCAAAAACGGATGCATTTATGTGCAATCCATTTGGATCCGCCTTTCCAGTGACTTCCATTATAAAAAAAAAAGAACGGATCAAAATGGATGCAGTTTTTTTTTTATGTATTCAAAAACATGGTTGACCACGTTTTTATGTACGATAAAAGTAACCATTTAAAAATGGATACGTTAAAGGACTGTAAAAACACAATGTGAACCCAGCCTAATTTCGAACACTTTCACGGACATTTTATTTATAAGTGCACCCACCAACCCGATGGCACCAACCTAATGCTTCCTGATGACCTGCGTGACACGACAAAGTTTGATTCCTATCCTGTTATTCTACCACATCTGCACACAGTACTTGCTATAGCCTTCGGCAATGTACTTGTTAAATATGACTTGAATAGGTTGAAAAGAGAGCATGTGGCTGGTATTATTTGTTGTCTGACATCATAAAACAGAGAAAAAGAACCTGGAGCAGGTATGACATGGCTGTTCCATTGCATAATCTGATTTGGGATATGTATAGAATTACCCAGACAGTGAATTATTTATCAGCTAAACGGACCAGCATCAATTACCTGTCATGGTGCTCTTATTCATTAAGAAGATTGGGCAGTGCACACTAACAAAAGGAGAGGAAGTTGCTAAGTTACAGCCGTTGATGGCCAATGACAGGAGTATCTGTCGACATGACAAACTATGAGCATGGTACGGGTTCTGTAAAAAGATACCAGAATAAATGTTCAGTTTACTAAATCAATTACAGCAGTCATAAAGGTCTGCAATCTGCTACTTGGTGAGCAACACTACCCATCTTTTTCTTGAGTATATGATTTTTTTTGTATGTATCTTTTTATGTTCTTTACAGTATGCCATGGTGTCATGGTGACGTCAGGACCCATTGTTCTAGTAACATATCGGCAAACTTTTCTCATGTATTATTCAGTATGTACCAGTACATTTTATTACCATTTTTAGTTACTTCATATGGAAAGTTATTAAAGCCACTCTGTTATAATAGTTGTAAAGTCCTAAAAGTACTATGCAAGCAGACATTGTTATATATTCTAGAGGAGTGGTATGAAAATTACTGGAAAACAAACATTTTGTAGTTGCCCTTGGACCTCTGGAAGGTGGTACCTTTTTGGCTGTAATAAGCAATTAGTCTGTTCTTACCTAGTTGTAAGGATATGTATCACCTAAATTTGTTTTACTAATCAGATTCAGATAGTGTGAAGATCATTTCTATCAGCAATGATCCTGTAATTTAGATTACTTTCTTCTTTATAACACTTTATTTAAAGGAAAAGTCTGCCGAAAATTTTTCTTAAAGTATTGTATTGCTTTTTTTCCCTGCACTTACTACTGCATCAAGGCTTCACTTCCTGGATAACATGGTGATGTCATAACCCGACTCCCAGAGCTGTCGGGCTGTGGCTGCTGGAGAGGATGATGGCAGGGGGATGCTCAGTGTCCCTGCAGTGCCCTGTGTGCCTCAGTGTCCCACTGCCATCTTCCTTTCCAGCAGCCTCAGCCCGCACAGCTCTGGGAGTCGGGTCGTGACATCATCATGTTATCCAGGAAGTGAAGCCTTGATGCAGTAGTAAGTGCAGGGAAAAAAAGCACTTTATAAGCATTTCCCATAATACGTGTATATTGGTGATTTGTATAAATTTTGGGGGGCAATACAATACTTTAATAAAAATTTTCACCGGACTTCTCCTTTAATAGTTTTTCAAATATACAACACACATTGAAAGGCACAAAAAAATCATTAATACAAAGAACAAGTAGTTCTTATAGTAGTACAATGCCATGTGCCCGGGGGTTGGAAGGGGGGATAGGATAACACGGGTAAGGTAGGGGGTAGGTGGGGAAAGGAGGGAAAAGAGGGCATACATAACCATACAACAATAAATAGTATAAGGCTATGTTCACACTTCATAAGTTCCGCAGAAATCACGGCCGTTGTTACAATGGCCGTGATTCCTGCTGTACTTGCGTAGTGCTGCAGGCTGAGGGAATCCTGGCCGGAGTGTATACACATAGTATACACTCTGGCCGGGATCCCTAGCGGCGCCGTAGAACACTGACGTGTCAGTGCACACTATGGAGCGAGCAGCAGTGGGGAGTTCTGATGAGGGCACACTGATGCGCCCGCATCAGAACTAAGCGGCGCTGAAGTACCGACCGGAATGATCTTTTCTAAGACCGGTCTCTTACATAATGTCAACATAGCCTAACAGTGTAAGTTACTCCGGACAGATTCTGTTCCTTTGAGAACAATACTACTTGCATCACGTAAAATAAATCATAATGAGAGTCTCTCGAACTATAACTAAGCTATAGTTATAGTTGAACTAAGTCTCTTGAACTATATTTATAAATGAACATTTACTCCCTAATGATGGAGTGGAGTACAAGTAAGGCCAGTCCTCCCATCTCTTTTTAAAGGCCGAGTGATTACCCTGCCGTCTAGCTACTAGGTCTAGGACTGTGGCTAAAATACTTGCTATGGTCGGTAAGTCTGAGGATTTCAAAGGGGAGTAAAGACCCATCTTGCGAGATATCACTTATAGTGCTAATACCCGCTTGGATCCAGGGCACAAAGTTAGTGTCAGCTAAAGCAGTTTGTACTGCCGACTGTGGGAGATCCTTCAGCCGCACAGGACAAAGTAGTCTAGTGGGGTTTTCCAGCATCCGCACCTTGACTCCAGCCTTCATAGGGGGGAGTGAGGTGGCATTCTACTCTCGGAGAAAAACTGCACAACCATAGCCAGTCTGCACCAATTACTTTCTATTAGCCTCCTCCTTATCATCACAGACTGCAAAGGTAATCTCAGCTTTGTTTTATGCCTAGTGGCCAGAATAAAAACTACAAGATTTAAAGATTATTTTATAATATAAATACTATAATGAAAGCTTAGGCAAAGTTTTCACTCATATTGAAATCTGGCTCAGTTACCCTCTGATACAGTAGCAAAGCACCGCAGGGAAACCAATATTTGAATTGATCCCATTTATTTAAATGGGCCAGTTCAAACAATGCAGCACTTCAATTGTGCCGCCGGATTGCTGGACAGGATGTACAGAGGAATGCATCCTGCAGTGTCCTTGCATCTGCTTGGCCCAATCAGCCGGCGCCAGACCTATTAAAGCCTATGAGGCGCCTGAGGCATCACCAGGTACACAAGCTTTTTGCGCCCCATCAAAAAAGAGAGTGGGGCGCTAGGAAGGTCGTTTGCATATGCTGCTTTTCTCACATGTTTGATTTGTTACTTTTGATGGAATAAACCACTTTTTTTTGCACAAACTATCTGGAGTGCTGCAGACTATTTCATATTGGATTTCTCAGCCCGTGGTCAGGGCAATCTGCTGGCACCAACTTAACAAGATTCTGTGTAGTGCTTCTTGAGTATTTTTCTTAGATAGATAAATAGATAGATAGATAGTGTTGGTAAAAACTTAGGACAACTGATACCTTTTTGCCATCAGTTGTGGCATCAGTTTTGGTCAGTTTCTGACAAAAGAACTGTCCTAAATGCAACTGATATATGTGGGCCCAGCCTAAGAAAAATACATCATCAAAAATTCATGTTTTGAGTAAAAACTTAATTTAACCCCTTAGCGATGGATGATGCGTATACTCAGCCATACTAAGCCATCTCTGGTGTCTAGTGTGTGTGTGTGTGTGGGGGGGGGGGGGGTTGCTCCCTGCTGCTTACCCCACCAGGCCTCAGCGCTGCATTGCCGCTGATCCCGGTTTAGCACTCCATTGCTCTGGGCTCCAGCAGCCCAGAGCAATGGAGGACTGATCTCATTAATCAGTGCAGCATGTATGTATATACTGTATTGTTCTGTATGAGAGATCAGTGCAGTTGTCTCCAGGGGAATTTCAAGTTACAGTTTAAAAAATAAATAATAAATAAAAGTTTAAATCAACCCCCTTTTCCCATTTTATAGTAAAAAAACAAACAAAAACAAAACATATTTGGTATTGGTGTGTGTAATCACCCAAACTATTAAATTATTACATTCCTGAACTCGCACAGTAAATGGTGTAGGCACAAAAAAAATGCCAAAGCGCTTTTTTGGGATTATTAGTCAACTCAAATCCAGAAAGATTTTAATAAAAAGTGATCAAGAAGTCGCACATAGGTGAGCAAGGTATCGATAGAAAGTAAAGATCATGGCGCAAAAAATGACACCTCACACAGCCCCGAAAAATAAAAGCATAATAGGGACCAGAAAAGAGCAATTTTAAGAACTTTTATTTTTTTTATATTTTTTTTTTAAAGGTTTTCATTTTTTAAAAGCCATGAAATAAAATAAAAGTTATTTAAGTTGCCTATTGTTGTAATCGTACTGACTTGAGGACGATAGATATAGGTATAGCTGTACTTCTCTCCTCTCTGGAAAGGAAATAAGTGAACCTCTCCCTATACTGGGGGTCAAGGAAGGTGAACAGCCAGTAATCCTTGTTGGCAAAAATGGCTGTAAAGCAAAGGGTCACGGGTAAGGCAGCCCAACATGAAGTCTGCCATGGGCACCAACAGGTAGCAATTCATTGTTCTCACCGGGAAGATGACTCTCCATCTCATCCTCATCATCCTCTTCAGGCCATCTACATCAAACAGATGCATTCCAACTGGCATGAATTCTACCCTCTGCAGTGTCTACAACACTCTCCTGCTCCTATTCATGCTCCTCCTCATCCTCCTCCTGACTGGCAAACTGACAGACATGTTGCAGCTGGTACTCCCGGGCCAACATGTAGAATGTAGAGTTTTAGATTGCAGCTACAAGAGTTGGTAAGCAGGCAAACCAAAGCGTTGCTGCAGTGACAGGGCAGCCCAATCAGTGGGAGATTTTCTTAAATGGGCACACACGCGACACATCCTGTGGAGCAGCTCAGGCAAACCAGGGTATGTTTTTTACAAAACGCTGAAGCACAAGGTTAATGACATGTGCCAGGCATGGCACATGTGTGAGGTCACCGAGCTGCACAGCTGCCCCCAGGTTAAGGCCATTATCACACACACAACAATACCTGGTTGTAAATTAAGCGATGAGATCATTCTACTGATTGTACCATTCAACAGATCTGCGACTTTGTGCCATTTTTAGCCTAGGCTGAGCAGCTTCAGCACAGCTGGTGCTTATGTGGACCTTTCCTGTGACCACATTGGTCAGGGCATGGGAGATAATCCGCATGACATGCTGGTGCAAGGCTGGCATGGCACAGTGAAAAACAGTGTCGGCTGGGGATGGCGTACCAAGGGACGGCTGTCTCCATGAGGCTGCAGAATGCCTCAGTTTCCACCAACCAATATGACAATATCTCCAGGGTCAGGAGATGGGCTATATTCATGTTAATTGCCTGTGCATGCGGGTAGGTGGCAGCATATTTTCCTTTCGGTCCAAGCTCTGGGATGGGAAACCTTGTTGGACGATGCAGATGTCCCTGCAGACAAATAGCCTGTTTCAATGGGGGAAGTAAATATGGCTGTATGTGGGGCAGGTGAAGGGCATGAGGTGCACATGTCTGAGTCCTGGGAGAGGACAGCACTGTCAGCACCTAAGTAAAGCGAAAAAGCTGTGGTGTCACAGGCAAGCACTGGTTGCGGACCATGGCCTTCATTCCACTTAGTCTGTGCTTTACTGACATGCAGCTGACCGTGCTGGTGTTGCCGTAGTTTGTAGTGGTGGCTCCCCTGCTTATGTTTGCACAGCACAGAAGAAGCAGCAGAAGAAAATGCACCTATCCTCTAAACGTCTTTAAAAAAGCATCACAAAGACAGAGCCCTCTGCACAGTAGCTTGGTGCTACTGGGGCTCCAGTAAACAGTCTTAGGACACTTTTTTTAGACCATTTTCTCCCTTTGCCCACCCCAAGCCTTCTTCCCCCTCTGAACCTCTGTGTCTGGTCATTTCACCATTGACCCACGTGGGATTAGTGACGTCATCTTCCAACCCCTCCTCTTCTAAATCTTCACCCAATTTGTCCACCCTACTTGCTGATCTAGTAACCACTTCACTGACTGACAACTCTGTCTCATCATCGTTAAAACCCTCGGCACCCTGAAACAGAGGAAGGTAAAAGCTTAGGGCATCAGGGCACACAACCTCCTGCAGAGACTCCTGAAGCATTGTTTCTGAATCAGGGAAGGGGCCTGAGAACAGTTCTGGGGAGTCTACCAGGTTGGAATCACTCACTTGCTTTGAGTGGCTCAGTTGGGAGCAAAGGGGATCAAATGGAGGATTGATACCTCCAGTTCGTTGGCTAGGGACACTAGACAGCGCATGGTTCACAAATTGCTGGAGACGTTATCCGCTATGCACATCACTGTTTTTACATTTTTATTGGTACTGCGTATACTACTGTCAGCAAAAAAGAACACCACAGTATACAACGGCGCATACTCTATGAGCACCACTTGACTGTTGCACTATGATACCAGTTAGATTGTATAATACTGGTCCTATACTGTATGGCAGATTTTTGGGGGGCTTTCTTTTCCAGAAAGGGATAACACTAGTAAAAAGAAAATAATAACAAAGTTTTAAAATTTTGGATAGCAGCGATTATAATGCTGTAAGAAAAAAGTGTAGCATAATATATAACAGTGTATACTATGTGAGCGCCACTAGACTGTCACCCTATGACACTGGTTAGACTGTATAATACTGGTACTATACTGTATGGCAGATTTTTTTTCTAGTCCTAAAAAAGGACTTTTGGATAGTTGTGGATTGCTGACTATTACTAATATATACCAGTATACTATCCTGTACAATACTGGCATATTATATGGAACTAGAAAATGTACCCGGCGCTGCCCGCGTATAAAGTGTCAGTGTGTTAACTAGATTTGTTCTAAGGTGCCCAGGAGGCCAAGCTAAAGGTATTGTTTCATCTGAGTTAATCACTGGAATTAGTGTATACCTGTAGTGCATAGTTGGAGGGGTTCTGTATACCCACAGTGTATAGTTTTTAGGGGTCTTGCATATCTGTAGTGCATAGTTGGGGAGCTGTATACCTATAGTGTATAGTTGAGGGGGTCCTGTATACCTGTAGTGTGTAGTTGGGGGGGGGGGGGCTGTATACCTGTAGTGTATAGTTGAGGGAGGTCCTGTATACCTGCAGTGTATAGTTGGTGAAGGTCCTGTATACCTGTACTGTATAGTTTGGGGGTCCTGTAAACCTGTAGTATATAGTTGGTGCTGTATACCTGTAATGTATAGTTGGTGGAGGTCTTGTATACCTGTAGTTTACAGTTTGAGGGTCCTGGATACCTGTAGTGTATAATTGGTGGAGGTCTTGTATACCTGTAGTATATAGTTCGGGGGTCCTGTATACCTGTAGTGCATAGTTTGAGGGTTCTGTATAACTGTAGTATAGAGTTGGTGGAGGTCCTGTATACCTGTAGTGTATAGTTTTTGGGTCCTGTATACCTGTAGTGTATAGTTTGGGGTCCTATATACCTGTAGTATATAGTTGGTGGAGTTCATGTATACCTGTAGTGTATAGCTTTGGGGTCCTGTATACCTGAAGTATAAAGTTGGTGGGGGTGCTGTCTACCTGTATTATATAGTTGGTGGAGGTCCTGTATACCTGTAGTGTATAGTTTTGGGTTCCTGTAAACCTGAAGTGTATAGTTTGGGGTCCTGTATACCTGTAGTATATAGTTGGTGGAGGTCCTGTATACCTGTAGTGTAAAGTTTGGGGGTCCTGTATACCTGTAGTATAGAGTTGGTAAAGGTGCTGTATACCTGTAGTATAGAGTTGGTGGAGGTCCTGTATACCTGTAGTGTATAGTTTTGAGGTCCTGTATACCTGTAGTGTATAGTTTGGGGTCCTTTATACCTGTAGTATATAGTTGGTGGAGTTCCTGTATACCTGTAGTGTATAGTTTTGGGGTCCCGTATACCTGTAGTGTATAGTTTGGGGTCCTGTATACCTGTAGTATATAGTTGGTGGAGGTCCTGTATACCTGAAGTATATAGTTGGTGGAGGTCCTTTATACCTGTAGTGTATAGTTTTGGGGTCCTGTATACCTGTAGTGTAAAGTTTGGGGTCCTGTATACCTGTAGTATATAGTTGGTGGAGGTCCCGTGCACCTGAAGTGTATAGTGTTGGGGTCCTGTATACCTGTAGTGTCCTGTATACCTGCAGGGTCGTATTTACCATTAGGCACCCATGGTCTGGTGCGTAGGGTAGCACCTTGCAGAGGGGAAGTACCCTCCCGTTCAGACTTGCCAGAAAATCTGGGGTCTTTTCGAGGGGGGTATGGCGGTATTGGTCAGTTCTGGTATAGCTTTGTTATCCAGTCACAGTATGGTGGTATTGGTCAGGTCTGGTATGGCAGTGTTATTCAGTCACAGTGTGTCGGTATTGGTCAGGTCTGGTATGGCGGCGTTATCCAGTCACAGTATGGCGGTATTGGTCAGGTCTGGTATGGCAGTGTTATCCAGTCACAGTATGGGGGTATTGAACAGGTCTGGTATGGCAGTGTTATCCAGTCACAGTATGGCGGCATTGGTCAGGTCTGGTATGGCAGTGTTATCCAGTCATAGTATGGCGGTATTGGTCAGGTCTGGTATGACAATGTTATACAGTCACAGTAAGGTGGTATTGGTCAGGCCTGGTGTGGCAATGTTATCCAGTTACAGTATGGCGGTATTGGTCAGGTCTGGTATAGCAGTTTTTTCCAGTCATAGTATGGTAGTATTGGTCAGGTGTGTTATGACAGTGTAACCCAGTCACAGTTTGGCGGTATTGGTCAGGTCTGGTAGGACAGTGTTATCCAGTCACAGTATGGCGGTATTGAACATGTATGGTATGGCAGTGTTATCCAGTCACAGTATGGCGGTATTGGTCAGGTCTGGTATGACAGTGTTATCCAGCACAGTATGGCGGTATTGGTCAGTTGTGGTATGACAGTGTTATCCAGTCACAGTATGGCGGTATTGGTCAGGCTTGGTGTGGCGGTGTTAAATTTGACGTGTGGAGCTATTACCTACCTATCCTGATGCTAATTGGTGAGTGAGGATGGGGCACCTTCAGGTTTAGTGCTTAGGGCAGCAGCTGGTAATACTGTCCTGTATACATGTACTGTATAGATGGAGTAGGGGGTCCTGTATACATGTACTGTATAGATGGAGTAGGGGGCCCTATATACATGTACTGTATAGATGGAGTAGGGGGCGCTGTATACATGTACTGTATAGATGGAGTAGGGGGTCCTGTATACATGTACTGTATAGATGGAGTAGGGGGTCCTGTATACATGTACTGTATAGATGGAGTAGGGGGTCCTGTATACATATACTGTATAGATGGAGTAGGGGGCCCTGTATACATGTACTGTATAGATGGAGTAGGGGGCCCTGTATACATATACTGTATAGATGGAGTAGGGGGTCTACCAGGTATTACTGTGGATGTTGTGAGGCAGCTGCCCTAGAAACCATTGCTCCCTGTGAAAATGAAAGCAGTAATCCTATTGGTTGCTAAGGTTCCCAACTGCTGACTGCTGGGCAGCTGCAGCTAATTATATCACCTGTGTTTGCAGTGTGGAGATTTTCCCATTCATCTCTATGGGGCGCCGCTCTTCCCCCTGCCCTCCTGTACATCTGGTGGGGACGAGACCTTCGCAATAACCTTCCCGGGTACCCAATGTATCTATGTGCCAAATTTGGAGTCAAACGGTTCAGGCATTTGGAAGTCTATACGGGACAGACAGACTTTCATTTTTATTATATAGATTAGCAATTTTCCAGTCACACTGACAGACTACTTAAAAGGACTTTTGGGGTTTTGGTGAATCACCCACCTGACTAACTACACTAAACCCTACACTACCTATTTTCCTACTCCATTGACTCTCCCTGACAACTAAAAGAAAGCAACTGAGTTGAGCATCTGAGACCTGGATCTATATAGACCTAATGCAGTCAGCCAGTTACTGCTATGCCAGCAACCAACATAGCTGCTGCGTAGCAAGATCTCCCAGCCCCTTTACCGCATGTTTATTGGCTAAGTACTTAAAAGTATTGAGTACATTTGAGTACCCCAATGCTCGAGCGAATGGTGAGCTCTAACAAGCATGTTCGCTCATCTCTACTTATCTGCCATTTAATAGACTTTGGTGGGTATGCATATTTTGGTGTATGCTTAGTTATAAAATGCCTTAACCACAAATCCACAGTATTACTTTTTAAGTAGTGACTAAATTACCCGATGTGCAAATTTAATGAAGGAGAGAGTAGTCAACAAGGAAACAAGAGCGACATTGTGCTTTATTAAGTACAATAAAAAGGAGTGACATTGGGCTACACTAAGTACTTTCTAGATGGGCTCTTTCGCTCAGATTGTAATGCTACATGGGTTGTTGTCCGTTTGAAGTAATTATAATTTAATATTCTGAGCACCTTATGCCAATAACCTCAGAACTCTGTCCCTGTGATTTATTTAAATTCCAATAAATTATACATATTTTGCACTTTAGTAATTCATGTGAAAATTATTTGGAGACATCTTACTATAATGCACCACAGCATGGTCTCCTGTGGCCGTAAGTACATCAGACAACAGTTTTATTCCTCTTTTCGTTTTCTATGGGAAAGCAGCATGTCCCAGCCTTAGGTCACAGATAGCAGCAATACTTCTGTAGTATAAGGAAATAACATAAAGTGTTATTTTATACACCAGGACTATCTAAAAGCCTCTAAATGTTCTATTTGGCCCCTTGTTCCCTCACAGAGTCTATAGGATGGACTTCAAAATCCTGCTAGAGGATTTCTTATTGCAAACTGAACAATCACCTAAGTCAGATTGGGAAATACTGACCCCTAATTTTTCTGGTGGACAGCTTGTCATGTTTATGAAGCAGCCACATCTTCTCATCCTCCTAAAGCCTATGGTCTGCCCTTCTCTCCCAACCACATAATCATTCTATTATTACTAACAAAATCCAGAGATAGCTACTAGAGATGAGCAAACCGGGTTCGGGTTCGAGTCGATCCGAACCTGAACGATCAGTATTTGATTAGCGGGGGCTGCTGAACTTGGATAAAGCTCTAAGGTTGTCTGGAAAACATGGATACAGCCAATGACTATATCCATGTTTTCCACATAGCCTTAGGGCTTCATCCAACTTGAGCAGCCACCTCTAATCAAATGCCGAAAGTTCGGGTTGGGATGGACTTGAGCATGCTCGAGGTTCGCTCATCTCTAATAGCTACCTATATGGTTACCAATTATCTTACTCTATATGAGCTATATTTATAGTATTATTATCATTACAGATGAGCAAACCAGATTTGTGCAAAGCAAAACTGATCTGCGCTCATATTCCTCAGGCTGACGGCTCCGTGCAGAGGGAGCTGTATCCATGTTTTCCATACATTTTCCAGGCAGTCCCCGGGCAGTATCCTCCCTCTGCATGGTGCGGCCAGCCTGAAGGATACGAGCGTAGATCAGTTTTGCTTTGTACGAAGCAAAACGAATCTGCTAGCCCATCTCTAATTATCATGTTTGTTGGTTAGGGAGACATATGAATCTGTGCATGGTAATACTATATGTTGCTTGGCTCCATCAATGTAAAACATACATAAGTTTCCTGGGAAATAAATAGTGATTTAATAAATGTTCAATAATTACACACACATACACACACACACACACACACACACTATATCTGGGGAAGTCTTGTTGGGACTGCAACAATAAATATCAGTTCAATTTACCCAGCGAGGGTCTTGTGTCCCTAGAGTATAAGGAAATTTTTCAGAATAGTCAGGTAACACTTGTACTACTAAATACATCATTTTGGATGAACAAATCATATCCACAAACAAGCAGATATGTAAGGAAGCTCAGCCAGAATGTTCTGTAGTGTTAAAGAGGCTTAGTACAGCGGTTATGCCATTTCATTCCTCCTTGAACGAGCAATACTATATATAACTTTCCATATACATGTCCATTATGTTTATAGTATAGTAAAAAAATAGCTTGTTCCATATTTGGAGGCATTTTAATTCACTGATTTATTGATTTATATGTAATAATCTAGTAAAACCATGGTCAGCTTTAAAGGTCAATGGTAAAGAACATAAAAGTGCAAGACAAAAAAATCCACACACTTCCTATATGTATAAATGCATACATACAAATGTACTGCATACATCTACCCAGCTCATTCATCAGTCCCTATCCACAGTTTATGCTTTGCTGGTGTTGTGGGAAGCTCAATAACTATGTGAGGATGTCAGGAAGAAAATATCCATATGGAACTTGTGAATAAGCCACATAATGTCTTTATTGGCCCAGATTTATTTGCCTTAATCCAAAACTGTCTGGTTTAGCCCATATAAACGAATCACAGCTCAGTTTTCGGTCCAACAGCTTATTAAGATTAGAGATGAGCGAACCGGGTTCGGGTTCGAGTTGATCCGAACCCGAACGTTCGGTATTTGATTAGTGGGGGCTGCAGAACTTGGATAAAGCTCTAAGGTTGTCTGGAAAACATGGATACAGCCAATGACTAGAGCCATGTTTTCCACATAGCCTTAGGGCTTTATCCAACTTGAGCAGCCGCCGCTAATCAAATGCCGAAAGTTCGGGTTCGGATGGACTTGAGCATGCTCGAGGTTCGCTCATCTCTAATTAAGATATGAAAGTTGAGCTTACTTATACAGTGTTGTCAAAATTGTACTGGCTTCAACATTTTTTTGCTTGAGTTACCCCTACAGAAAGGCATGTATTCCTTTCATTTTCAGTGTGATGTCTCGGCAGCTCCCTGGCTCCGCCTAATCTCCAGACAATGCCTCATCCACTGTCTCTCAGGAGGCTTGTCTCCATCTTGTCTCTGAACTTACCACGTCTAGGTGATGTCACCTCTTCTGACCACCCCTACTACCTACAGCTCCATTTCCCTGTCATATTCATATCTTTAATGAGACCCTTTTGGAAAGACAGCATGTCACTCTGACTTTTAAAGATTCCACAGGGAAGGGGAGACTGAGCTGTGAGCTATATCGATTGAAATCTCTATCTACTAGTGTTAACTTTCAAACTCTTATCACCACAAACAGAACCGGAAGTCTTAGCTTATTTTTAGTACTAGAGGTGGGAATGAAAACAGCAAGATTTCAGGATTATGATATAATATGCTAAATAAAAACCTTTCGTTAACCCTTTAATGACATAGGACGTAAACTTACGGCTCTTTGCTGTTATCCCTTTCCATACCAGACAGCCCCTGGCTGCTATCAGTAGCTGGGGGGCCACTGCTAATATCTGCACAGGACGAGATAGTAGCATCTATTTAGCTACTTAGATGCCACTGTGAAAACTGACAGCAGCATTTACATGGTTCATTGGTGGTCCAGAGGGGAGATTGGGTTGCTGGAATGCCATCATGGTAAGTCGATCTGTTATACCTATAGCCCGGGTCTTCTTCTGGTCTCCACTGCTGTCCCACTCCGGCCATTGCTTCAGGCTGCTGATTAGATAAAATCGATCAATGGAGTACATAGGTATTGCGAAGATATCTATGAGCAGTTATAGTATTGCTCATAGAGATCTTTATTCTAAAATAAATAAAATTCTAAAATAAATAAAAAGTTGCTTATTTTTGTAATCGTCATGACTTAGAAATAAAGATAATGTCTCATTTTAAAAATAGCTTTAAAAAATTTTTTACAGCGCAAATAATTTGTTTTGTCTTTTTTCGTTTTTTACAGCATATTTTATGGAAAAAGTAAGTGTGTCATTACAAAGTACAAACATTTGCTCCATCCTTTAGGGGTAAATAATAGGTCATTGTCTAATATATGATTTTAGATTAATATGGCTTTGGAAAGTAGTTTAACCTTACTAGATCAGGCTCTAACTACACTTTTCACACATTTTTCTAAATAACATGTCAAGATTAACTATCCGACATAATATATGGAGCTTGGCCAAAGTAAAGGAATACAGAGTGTGTTTGTTGGCAGTAGTGCCAATGACATGGCCCAGTGGATTCCCCTACTTAATAAAATATACAGAGCCAGCATGGGAAGGCTTGACACAGTGCCTGGGACTTGCAGTGCTATTGTAACTGGAAATATATAAAGTGCAGCCAGCACAACCCCCCAGTTTATGAACTTTGTGTGTTTAAGTATGACTCCTGATGCTAATGACAGGTGACAGCGCAGCTTCAGTCATCCTTTTACTTGCGTGCTGCATTTTCATATCCTGAGTTTAATGGATTCTTGTAGAGTAATGATAAAAAAAAAAAAAAAAAAAAAATTCCAGCAGAATGAAGGATTTATGTAATGTCTGGAAAGCAGCTGTCATTCCCTTCTGTCCAGTTGTCTCCACTGAGTCTTCTTAACATAATCTTATTTGATGCAGGTGTCATAGGATTGACATAGGATCTGTATTAATCCTATGTAGTCAGAAAATATGCATTCCAAATAATTATAGACACCATAGACACAGATATCATTATTACCCCAAACAATAAACAGTGGCTTGGACCACCTTCTATGACCAGTGCCAACATATCATTCATGCACATGGCATTCTGAATCTGAAGTCCAGATGCAAGGACTAAAATATCATGATATCAATTGGGTTTTAAAGAACTAGTTGCTGAACATAACTACATGCACCTACCTCCTCAGCTCCAGTGCAGCCGTAGTTTTATGAAAATATATGTAGTGTGAACATAGCCTTATACATCATTTTAAGTTGATTAGCAGTAGGGGGTCTGTCTGCTGCCACCAACCTTTGTATTGAAAACTGCAGGACTCTAGTGCTCACTTGCTGCTGATCCCTCACTGATGGTGCCAGTACCACTGCTCAGAGATTCCTGTTCTTTGTCCCAAAGCATAGGATATTTACTGCCACCCTGAGCACTTTTTTAATGATGTTTTAATTGTGTTTTGCACTAACTAAAATATATACATAAAGTTAAAAATCACTGGGGGTGAGGGTGCAGGTGGGGGTGGGATGAGCAGAACATGAAAAAACAGAAAAACCATATATACACTCTAAAGGTGGGTTCACACTACAGAATTCTCGCGGATAAACTCCGCGGAATTCCATCGGCTGTCCACGCACACGGCTGCGCGCCTTTCCGCCGGCTCCATAGACACCATTCTATGGGCCGGCGTTTTCTGCTATCCGCTGAAAGAAGTGACATGTCACTTCTTTCGGCGGACAGCAGAATACACTGGCCCATAGAATGGTGTCTATGGAGCCGGCGGAAAGGCGCGCGGACAGCCGATTGAATTCCGCGGATATTATTCGTGAGAATTCCTCAGTATGAACCCACCCTAAGCCATGTGGTGGAGGGAGATCAACCCTAAGAGGTCATGTGCACGGCCTGTATATACAGATGATGTGCATCATGATGCCATGAGCTCCACAACTGTTTAAATCTCCATACTACTGTACTGACACGACCGTGCAAAGATTTAACTATTTTAGAACTCAAGGCATCATAATAAGTGATGATACCAAGCTTTCTGAAGTCCGGTCTGCATCATACAGATTGTGCACAAAACATGTGACTGACTCCTTAGCACTTTTAAATGGAAAAATTTTCTCTGGCCAGCCCCTTTAATATCAAACTTTCTGTGCTTACATGCTTCGGTAAAGATCCATAATCTTTAGATAAGGAATATGCACCTAAGTAGAATCTGAATCAGGCAAATGCATCATGTGAAAGTTTGGTACATCCATAAATGGAAAAATGAAAGTGTTCTATTGTGATTATCGAGCCATAGATCTCTCTATCTCCATATACACTGCACAGCCTATACCACCCATGTCAAAGAATAAAATAAAGATGCAATAGATGTTTTAACATATATATTCTTCAATATCTTGTATTAAACAACAAAAAGTACATATTGTAAGGCTGCAGATGTCACCAAGTTTTCGACAGTAATAGCATGCTGCAAATGATAATTAAATAAATCTCTGTTGTATATGTCAAATCTCAGGGAAAGTATGTTTACCAGGTCAGAGGAAATATTGCCAGAAAATATATTTATCTGTAAATTAGCATAACTAAACAGTTTTAGATGTGGCTTCAATAAAGACTTTGTAAGCAAGATATACTTTTGTGGAATCCCAGGGGAAGGAAATCACAAGGAGAACAGAGACTGGATTGGAGAATACTGACATTTGATGGGCACAAATAAAAAGCTTTAGCAAACAGTGACATCTCAGCTTGAGGACTGCACGGCTGCAATAACTGGAGAGGATATGCAGAGAGCGGGAACGCTGGGTAAATAAGAGCGGGGGAAGGGACTCATCACACTGAGGTGTGCAGCAGCCAAAACAATCTATATTTTGTCAACTATCAATAAATGGTTGACAGTCCACCAAAGTAATAACATTAAAGGAGCTATTCAGGTTATAGCAATAAGTCTATAGAGCACAAAAAAAAGCTTACCTAAATAATGTTAGTGTACCACCGATTCCCGATATTCTCTGTTTACAAGCAAAATGGGGTGACATGATATTGCTTTCACATCATCTAGTCCATGAGTAAGCAGAGAGAACTGGGAATGACAAGCAGAGGAGGAACATGAACAGCACAATATCAAGGTATGTTATTGTGGTTTCTTATCCTTTTTGCTGCCTATTATGGTAACCTGGAAAATCCCTTTAAAGCGACTCTTTACCCACAACCTGAACCCCCCAAACCTCTTGTACCTTCAGATAGCTGCTTTTAATCCGAGATCTGTCCTGCGGTCCGTTCTGCAGGTGATGCAGTTATTGTCCTGAAAAACAACTTTTAAACTTGTAGCCCTGTGCCCAATGGTCGTGGCCTAGAATATCTGTGCCCTAACTTTGCACTACCCCTCCGTCCCTCCTCCCCACCCTCTTCATCATTAAGAATGCCACTGAAACATTTTGTCCATGCTGAACATTACACAGGTGTCTTAACTATCCAGCTTATGTGCCGGGCTGACACAGGTAAGGAATAGGAGACAATCTGCCTGGAGCATTTCTAATGATGAGGAGGGTGGGGAGGAGGGACAGAGAGGTTGTGCAAGCCTAATGCATACACAATCTAGGCCACACCCGTTGGGCATGGGGCTAGACCCCAGGACAGATCTTGGATTAAAAGCAGCTATCCGAAGTTACATGCGGTTTGGGGGGGTCAGATTGTGGGTACAGAGTCACTTTAACAATGCTCAGCATGCATCTTAGGAAGCCACAAGGTGATACCATTGCATTGGATGTCAGAGAATATCTCCTTTGAGAACTACTTCAGAAATCGCCCACAGCACTCCGATATATTCAAAGCAAAACGTGAATTTATTTAATCGTGAATACAGCACAGCAAAAAGTCAGAACTATATTCTTTTTGTGAATAGTTACCTGTCCATTTAAGCTTTATATTGTAGAGACTCCTCAGTGAAACAGTGTTTTGACTTTATACATATACAAGGTATAATGCATTTGGAAAGTCTTCAGACCCTTTGACTTTTTAAACATTTTGTTATGTTGAGGCCTTTTTCAAAAATATTTTCCCCTCATCATTTTGCACTCAACAGTAAAAACAGAATTTTGGAAACTTTTTTTCAAATTAAAGTGTCACTGTCATTATAACTTTCAAAATCTAAATCAACAGTAGATGTGATATAAAGCAAGTCTGTATCCAGGCTATAAAACAAAGCTGAACTTACCAGAAATCCAGGTCCAGTCTCCTGAAGGCAGATTTTTAGACTTGGTTGGAAAAAAAAACAGACTAAACTCAGGAATTACAGCCAATACAGAGAGTCACTGCTCACTGTGTCCATCAATCACATGGCTGCCTTCTTTCTGTGAGCGCTCAGATGGCCTGGTATAAACAGGACTTCCTTTTTGCTGACTCTTTGAGAAAAAAGTCAGAAAACAGGAAGTGCCGTGGTTTTCCATGATAACTAAAAAAAAAAATGAATGTAAATTGCAAACTTGCTTTATATCACATCTACTGTTAATTTAGGTTTTGAAAGTTATAACGACACGGACACTTTAAATAAAAATTGAAATTTGAAATTTATCACGGGGCCTCCCATTTCTCTTGATTTTTTTTCAGAGATGTTTCTGCACCTTGATGAGTCACCTGTGAGAAATTCAGTCCATTGTAGATGATTTGGAAAGACACAGCCCTTTCTATATAAGCTTTCAAATGTAAAAATGCAGATCAGAGCTAAACTAAGTCATGAGGAGGAAGGCACTACCTGTAGAGCTTAGAGACAGGATTGTGTGGAGTTACAGATCTGAAGAAGAGTACACAAATATATGCTGCACTAAAGCTCCCAAGAGCACAAACCCTCTATAATATTTAAATGGACAAAGTTTGAAACAACTAACCTCCTAGAGCTGACTGCCACACCAAACTAATCAGTAATCAGGGGAGAAGGGCCATGATAAGAGAAGTGACCAATAACTCAAGGGTCATGCTGGCAGGGATCCTGCGACTCTGTATGCAGATGGGTGAAACATTCAGAAGGTCATCCAAAACTGCAGCACTACACCAATATGGGATTTATTGTAGGGAAGCCTCTCCCTAGTAAAGGGCACATGAACGCCTGTATAGTCTGCAAAAAAAAAAGCACCCAAAGATTGTAAGAAACAAGATTTTTTTTTTGGTCTAATGAAACCAAGATTAAGCTTTTTAAATCATGTCTGGAGGAAACCAAAACCGCTCATCACCTACCCTATACCATCCCTACAGAGAAGAATGGTGGTCGCAGCATCATGCTGTGGGGGTGTTTTTCAGCAGCTGGGACAGGGAGACTAGTGAGGGATGAGTGAAGTAGAATGGCACAAAGTGCTGAAATATTTTTAATAAAAACCTGATCCAGAATGTTCTGAATCTTGGATTTAGCCGAAGGTTTACTTACAACAAGACAATGGGGGAGATTTATCAAACATGGTGTAAAGTGAAACTGGCTCAGTTGCCCCTAGCAACCAATCAGATTCAACCTTTCATTCCTCACAGACTCTTTGGAAAATGAAAGGTGGAATCTGATTGGTTGCTAGGGGCAACTGAGCCAGTTCCACTTTACACCATGTTTGATAAATCTTCTCCAATGACTTTAAGCACACAGCCAGATAACACAGAAATGACTTGGAGGCAACTCTGTCAAAGTCCTTGAGTTGAACCCAATTAAATCTTTGTTGGAGAGACCTGAAAACAGTTATTCACTGACAGTACCCATTCTAATAGAGCTTGAGAGGATCTGCAGAGAAGAATGGCAGCAAACCCTCAAATCCAAGCATGTAAAACTAGTGGCATCATACCCAAAAGACTGGAAGCTGTAATCGCTGCCAACTAAGGTACTTTAACTAAGTACTGAGCAAAGAGTCTAAATACTTATGTCAATGCAATACTTTACTCTTCCAGTTCCAACAAATTAGCAAAGATTTATAACATTCTGTTTTCACTTTGTGGTTATGGATACGGAGTACAGAATAATGGGGAAAAAATATAATATATTTCTGGTGAGGCAATTCTTAAGTGGACATTGCAGAATGATCAGTAAGCTGATGACGTTACCACATCTACTATGCTTGGGCTAAATAGGGACTAGTTATGACCAGTAGGTGATCATTAGCGTCAGGGCCGGGACAAAGAGTAGGCAGGCATAGGCGATGGCCTAGGGCGCCATCTAGTGGTAAATTACAGGGGGCGCAATTTGAATGTCTTTAAAAAATTTTTTTACTAGGCTACTGTACTTCTGATGGCCACCCCTCCGCTCACATTCCTCCAGCACCTGTCCTCACTCTCTCTCCCTCCCCCCGGGCAGTCAGTGATCGCTCCTCCGCTCTGCCCTAAAGCAGCTGCAGGCTCCAGCCCTGCGCTGCCGAGCGCCGCCCCTCCACCTCACATTGCATCAGCCCCTGTCGTCACTCTTTCTCCCTCCCCCGGCAGACAGTAAATCCCCCCACCCGACCTCACCCGTGGCACTGCATCCCTTCTCTGCTACTGAGGGCTCTAGTCCCGCGGCGGCAGACATCTACACACACTCCTCCTCCCTCTGCCTGGCTCTGGACCTTCTGACCAATGAGCTTCTTACTAATATGTCACATGGTGTCTGGAGCCAAGGAGGAGAGAAGTGGAGTGTGGCAGGGGGAAGTAACCTGGTAAGCTGCTTCCAGATCAGGCAGTGGGGGCTACACTAAGGGGGTGTATGAAGACTATATACACTGGCTATACACTGTGGGGCTATACTACGTGAGGGGGTGTATGGAGATGTATATACACTGGGGGCTATACTATGTGAGGGGGTGTATGGAGATGTATATACACTGGGGGCTATACTATGTGAGGGGGTGTATGGAGATGTATATACACTGGGGGCTATACTATGTGAGGGGGTGTATGGAGATGTATATACACTGGGGGCTATATGCTATGTGAGGGGGTGTATGGAGATGTATATACACTGTGGGGGCTACACTGAGGGGGTGTATGGAGATGTATATACACTGGGGGCTATACTATGTGAGGGGGTGTATGGAGATGTATATACACTGGGGGCTATACTATGTGAGGGGGTATATAGAGATGTATATACACTGTGGGCTATATACTATGTGAGAGGGTGTATGGAGATGTATATACAATGGGGGCTATACTATGTGAGAGGGTGTATGGAGATGTATATACACTGTGGGTATACTATGTGAGGGGGTGTATGGAGATGTATATACACTGGGGGCTATACTATGTGAGGGGGTGTATGGAGATGTATATACACTGGGGGCTACACTGAGGGGGTGTATGGAGATGTATATACACTGGGAGCTATACTATGTGAGGGGGTGTATGGAGATGTATATACACTGGGGGCTATACTATGTGAAGGGGTGTATGGAGACTGTATATACACTGGGGGCTATACTATGTGAGGGGGTGTATGGAGATGTATATACACTGGGGGCTATGCTATGTGAGGGGGTGTATGGAGATGTATATACACTGGGGGCTACACTGAGGGGGTGTATGGAGATGTATATACACTGGGAGCTATACTATGTGAGGGGGTGTATGGAGATGTATATACACTGGGGGCTATACTATGTGAAGGGGTGTATGGAGACTGTATATACACTGGGGGCTATACTATGTGAGGGGGTGTATGGAGATGTATATACACTGGGGGCTATGCTATGTGAGGGGGTGTATGGAGATGTATATACACTGGGGGCTATACTATGTGAAGGGGTGTATGGAGACTGTATATACACTGGGGGCTATACTATGTGAGGGGGTGTATGGAGACTGTATATACACTGGGGGCTATGCTATGTGAGGGGGTGTATGGAGATGTATATACACTGGGGGCTATACTATGTGAAGGGGTGTATGGAGACTGTATATACACTGGGGGCTATACTATGTGAGGGGGTGTATGGAGATGTATATACACTGGGGGCTATGCTATGTGAGGGGGTGTATGGAGATGTATATACACTGGGGGCTACACTGAGGGGGTGTATAGAAATGTATATACACTGGGGGCTATACTATGTGAGGGGGTGTATGGAGATGTATATACACTGTGGGTATACTATGTGATGGGGTGTATGGAGATGTATATACACTGGGGGCTATACTATGTGAGGCGGTATATGGAGATGTATATACACTGGCTATACACTGTCGGAGCTATACTCTGTCGGAGCTATACTATGTGAGGTGGTGTATGGAGACTGTATATATATATACTGGCTATACACTGTGGGGGCTATACTATGTGAGGGGGTGTATGGAGACTGTATATATACTGGCTATACACTGTGGGGGCTAAACTATGTGAGGGGGTGTATGGAGACTGTATATATACTGGCTATACACTGTGGGGGCTATACTATGTGAGGGGGTGTATGGAGACTGTATATACACTGGCTATACACTGTGGGTATACTATGTGAGGGGGTGTATGGAGACTGTATATATACTGCCTATACACTGTGGGGGCTAAACTATGTGAGGGGGTGTATGGAGACTGTAAATACACGGGCTATACACTGTGGGGGCTATACTATGTGAGGTGGTGTATGGAGTTTGATAATTTCCCCCCTAGGTGTGTGTATATATAAAATTATTTTTATTTTGGTTAAGGGGGGGGGGGGGCGCCATTTGCCTTCTCTGCCTAGGGCACCAAAACTCCTTGTCCCGGCCCTGATTAGCGTACTGTGCGCGCAGCTAAAAAAAAAATGGTGTAGGCCAAGCACATCATCCATCTGAGTCCTCTGTAGCTATGGGATTAGTCAGCAGCCCAGTATAAGTAGTCTGTATGGGGAGGCAAGGAGTGAAGTGTTCAAACCCTAAGATGTTGTACCATGGTTTTTTTTGGATGCAAAGGGAAATTCTCTAGTCCTCATGGGCTGGTGAAAAGTTGCAGTGGCTAGCCTACAAGCCTGTAAAGTGGCCTCATAAGTTAGTCCTAACAGCCCTGTAAAAAGTAGAAGTGTTAGGGTGCGTTCACACCTACAGGATCTGCAGCAGATTTGATGCTGTGTTCAGTTATTTAAATGAAATCTGCTGCAGAAAATCAGCTGCAGATCCTGTAGGTGTGAACGCACCATTAAAGTGGATTCTGTGTACTGATGGGTAGGGATGAGCAAACCGTCTGAGGTTCGGGTTTGTATGAACCTGAACTATTGGCTTCTTTTTCCCGCTGTCTGCCCGCTCCATGGAGAGGGTGGGTACAGCCTGAGGACCGCCTAGAAAACTGGGATACAGCCTATGGCTATATCCCAGTTTTTCAGGCGGTCCTCAGGCTGTATCCACCCTCTCCACGGAGCGGGCAGACAGCGGGAATCAGAAGCCAATAGTTCAGGTTCATACGAACCCGAACCGCAGCCGGTTCGCTCATCCCTACTGATGGGTAGTTTGTAAACCATCAGTTTAAAATGAACTAAATGATTTAGTTAACATTCCCGGTAAAAGATTAGTTCAAAATTAACTACAGCCAAGGGGCTCTGCTCAGCACCTCCAGTTCTATTACTGTCACACTGCCATTTGCTTTTCAATGACCCATGCTAAAAAAAATGAAAGTAATAAAACATTGCCCATCCTAGAAAATACAACCTATAAAACTACACTGCCTTTACACAGCCCATGTGTCTGTGTGTATGTTCACTCAGCCAACCAACCAGTAGTGTAGTCATCTTGTTGCCAACACTGCCTTCTGTATCTTCTCTTTGTGCTGTATATGCTACTTGCAGCTTTACAGCTCTTTCATACATACACCATAAGTCAGTATCTCTAATTACCATAGGTGTCACTACTGAGCACAGTCACATTACTGCAATTGCACTAGACTTTCTTTTTACTCCACCAGGTATGTTGATCTTATGACAATCTTCTAGCAATGCTTTTTCTGGCATTTTGCCACCTGTAGAGGCTCTCGGAAAAAATGTCATAGCCAGAGCAGGGAATTATTCCATAAAAAAAAAAAAAAACTATCACTTAGTTAAAATATAGAATAAATAAAAACACAATGTGGGTATGACATCTCATATTCTGAAACACTTTTAAATTAACTAGTTCATTGTGAACTTGTCCCTAAAATGAACTAGTTCTGTGTGAGTGGGAACAAGCTAAGCTAAACTATCACATAAAAGAAATTCCAGCTTACCGCTCCATTCAAGACTTCACTGCACGGACTCACACTCCAATCTGTGCAAAAGTATGTATGAGCAGAAACAAAATTCGAGTCCAGTGCTCCATCATCCAATGAGAAAGCTTTTTCTCTCCTCAACTTCACGACGGCACCACAGGAGTCATGACGTTCCCTAGGGACAGGAAAAAGCACAGCACAAGATGTTAAATACCTCTCCCCTTCTCCCAGTGCTTTTTCCTGTTCCTACAGGGAAGGCACGAGAGGTGGGCGCGTGAAGGTGAGCGCCCAGGAAAATGTTTGCCTCCTTCCTTCCACATCATTCCGGTGGGGCCCTGCGGGTCCTGGTGGAGGGGGGTACCGTGGGTTCCTCAGGAGGCCCTCGCTACCTCCCATGCCGTGTGATTGACCGGTAGTCCACCTGCATCAGGCAGTGGAGAGGATCCGGTTCCGGCAGACTGTGGCCTGCTTTCAGAATCGTTCACTGGTGCGTGTGGTGCGCAGTCGCCGGAAGTGTTGTCCCGCGGGTCTGCGGCCTAGCCGGAGGTGACGCCCAGGAGATTGGTGCCCCACGTCACACACCGGGAGATTCTGCTTCCAGGATGCCCCTATGAAGATGCTGAGCAGTGAGTATATGGAGCGGTTGCTCCACAGCGGGTCGTCTGTCTGTGCCTATCATGGAATCTACCTCTGACAATCCTATTCCTCCTCCAACTGTAAGTTGTCTACAATAGGGGCGGTTGGTCTGTTTTTCGCTGTATACCTGATTTGCCATACACATGTATATACATATATATATATATTAGCAGCCAGTGATAGCATCCCACCTTCACTCCATAGGATACTAAGGAGGGTCCTAAGGAGAAAACTAAAACGCCTGTATCCAGGAAATGTGTTTCATGCAATGCCAAACTATCCTCATCAAATAAGAACATTTGCTCAGGATGCATTTCTGATATTATAAAAGTGGATAGATCCTTTTTCTTGTCTGCAATTCGTAAAATGATGAAAGATGAGATTTCTGCTGCAAGATCTACTGATTGTACTACCCCTTGCACATCTGTCACTTCTGCAGTGTTTGTGCCCTATGTACTGTGTACTAGGGTGTACTGTGCCCTACCCTGTGTACTCAGGCCTGTATTTAGAGTTCATGCTGCCCTAGGCACTTTGCATGCTGAGACGGCCCCCCCCCCACCCCGTGCACCCTCCCCCTCGGCACTGGCAGGTTACATGCAAGGTGTAAACCCTGGCACAGCTGGCAGGTGGGCACCCCAGCACCCAGTACTACTGAGCGGCTGTCAGTAGTACTGGGTGCTGGGTACTGGGGTGCCGCTGTGCTTGATGCCCGGCACTGCAACTTCAGGCACTACAACTCCCAGCATATCCTGAATGCTGGGAGTTGTAGTGCCTGCAGCTGTTGTAGTTGGATCCTGGATGTTTTGTGGAGATCAGAATACATAGATCTGTTGGGGCTCATTGTAGGGAAGGGACCCCAGAACATCACTAATAGGGGATAGTGGTAGATGTTTTTGTTCTATACCCTATTAGTGATGTTCTGGGGTCACTTCCCTACACTGACCCCCCACAGATCTATGTATTCTGATCTCCCACAAAGCATCCAGTGTATAATGCACCTAGGACCCAACTACAACAGCTACAGGCACTACAACTCCCAGCATTCAGGATATGCTGGGAGTTGTAGTGCCTGCAGCTGTTGTAGTTGGGTCTTAGTTTAAAAGTTTGTGCTAGTGTACTGTAGTGATCGCAGGGCTGTGTCAGTACACTACCGCAAACAATACACTGACCCATTTAGACCCCAATGATACACAGGCTCTGCACACTATAGAAGTGATTACAGTGCAGTTACTAAAGACTCACAGGTGACGTCTTCTCCGATTGCCATCGCTCACTTTTTGCTTCCTTCTCTATCTGGCGCAGCATCATGAAGACTTCTCCAACCACAACTCGTCTGCAGTGTGGGCAGCTGGGGGTGACTGGGGAAGGGGAGCAGCTGGGTTGACAATGGAAGGGAGGCAGCTGGGGGTGACTGGGGCAGGAGGGCAGCTGGGGGTGACAGGGGGAGCATCTGGGGTGACTGGGGGAAGGGGAGCAGCTGGGGTGACAATGGAAGGGAGGCAGCTGGGGGTGACTGGGGCAGGAGGGCAGCTGGGGGTGACTGGGGAAGGGAGGCAGCTGGGGGTGGCAGGGGGAGCAGCTAGGGTGACAGGGGGAGAGGGAGAAGCTGGGAAGCAGCTGGGGTGACAGGGGGAGGGGGAGCAGCTGAGGTGACGGGGAGCAGCTGGGGTGACAGGGGAAGAAGCTGGGGAACAGGGGGAGCAGCTGGGGCGACAGGGAGAATCTGGGGAACAAAGGGAGCAGCTGGGGTGACGGGGAGGGGGAGAAGCTGGGGAACAGGGGGAGCAGCTGGGGTGACTGCGAGAAGCTGGGCGACAGGGGGAGAAGCTGGGGTACAGGGGGAGCAGCTGGGGCAACAGGGGGAGGGGGAGCAGCTAAGGGTGGCTGGGGGAGAAGATGGGGCAGCTGGGATGGCAGGGGGAGATCATCGGGGGCAGGGGGAGAAGATGGGAGGGCATCTGGGGTGGCAGGGGGAGAAGATTGGGCGCAGCTGGGATGACAAGGGAGAAGATTGGGGGGCAGGGGGAGAAGATGGGGGCAGGGGGGTTAGCTGGGATGGCAGGGGAGAAGATGGGGGGCAGGGGGATGATGGGGGGCAGCTGAGATGGCAGGGGAGAAGATGGGGAGCAGCTGAGATGGCAGGGGAGAAGATGGGGGGCAGCTGAGATGGCAGGGGAGAAGATGGGGGCAGCTGGGGGGGCAGGAGATAGGGGACAGCTGAGATGGCAGGGGAGAAGATGGGGGCAGCTGGCGGGCAGGGGGAGGAGATGGGGCAGCTTAGATGGCAGGGGGAGATCATCAGTGGGCAGGGGAAGAAGATGGGAGGGCAGCTGGGGTTGCAGGGGGAGAAGTTGGGGGGCAGCTGGGATGGCAGGGGGAGAAGATAAGGGGGGCAGCTGGGGCAGGACGGGGGGGAAGATGGGAGGTTGGCCGGGGGAGAATATGGTGGGGCGGGAGGGAGAAGATGAGGGGGGCAGCTGAGGGGGGCAGGAAAGAGGGGAAGATGGGAGGGTGGCAGGGGGAGAATATGGGGGGCTAGGAGGGAGAAGATGAGGGGGGAAGCTGGGATGGCAGGGGGAGAAGATAAGGGGGGCAGCTGGGGCAGGAGGGGGGGAAGATAGGAGGGTGGCAGGGGGAGAATACGGGGATCCAGGAGGGAGAAGATGAGGGGGGGCAGCTGGGGGGGCAGGAGGAGGGAAGATGGGAGGGTGGCAGGGGGAGAATATGGGGGGCAGCTGAGGTGATAGGCAGGGGGGTAGGGGGATCAGCCGGGGGGTAGGGGGATCAGCCAGGCGACAGGCACGGAGGCAGTATTGGAAGTTCCTCTCTAATGCAGCGCCGGGGTGAGCTTCCGGCACAGTCAGACTCTGTATCACACACACCGGAAGCTCACAGTTGCGGCTCAGCGGCGCCCGAACTCCCCTGCTCGGCAGCGTACATGATGTGACGTCATCGCGCTGCTGCCGAGCAGGAGTTCGGGCAGCGCGGGGCCGCAGCTTTGAGCTTCCGGTGTGTGTGATACAGAGTCTGACTGTGCCGGAAGCTCACCCCGGCGCTGCATTAGAGAGGAACTTCCAAGCCTGCCTCCATCCCTGTCACCTGGCTGCCTTCCTGACCGAACCATCATCCCCCCGCACCGCCTGGGCGCGGACGTCAGCGGTGGGCGGCGGAGGGGGTTAAGAAAAAATAAATAAAATAAAAAAATTAGTCCTGCGGGGGCCGCCCCCTGCAGGGCGCCGCCCTAGGCACCGGACCACGGGTGCCTAGTGGCAAATACGGCCCTGTGTGTACTACTACAGTTACCTCAGTTGCGACTTCTGTGGTTAATACTTCTGAGTTTACAATTTCTACACATACTCTAAATGCACCAGTGTTTTCTCTGACCACTACAGCATTACCAATTGTTTATAACCCTCCCTCAGCTCCTCATGCATCTATGGCTAGTTTATCAGAAGAATCTGTCATCTCCAAGAATAAAAGCAGATGCAGGAAGAAAATAGATGTTATTTTTTTTTCTTTTCAATCTGAGTGTACTATTACATTCCTTAAGGCTGTAAGATAGGCCTTAGGCATAGAAGAAACGCAAGAACAATTATCTGTAAAAGATGAATTGTTTGCAGGGCTAAAATCAAATTAAAAAAGTTGTTTTTCCGGTTCATAGTACTATCCAATCTCTCATAACTAATGAATGAATCCCGAGCGTAGACTCCAGATCCCTGGAGAGATTAAGAAGCTGTTGCCTTTTGAAGAGGAAGATATGGAGAATTTGGGATAAGTCCCAATGATTGATGCCCAGGTGGCTAAAGTGACCAAAAAAACATTTTGCCATTTGAGGACTCATCTCAGCTAAAAGAACCCATGGATAAAAAAGCATAAAGTCTTTTGAGGAAATCATGGGAAACTGTTACAGTATCCCTTAAAACACTGCTAGCACTTGCATTGCTAGAGCCATGCATGTATGGCTGAGTCAGCTAGAAGAACACCTGAAGCAGAAAACCTCAAGAGAACAGATCTTAGGTTCTCTCCCTCTCTTTAAAGATGCCACAGCATTTTTGGCGGATTCTTCGGCAGAAGCAATCCGTATTACAGGAAGAGATGGTGCTCTTACCAATTCTGCTAGCAGAGCTCTATGGCTCAACAATTGGACAGGAGACAATGTCTTCAAAGCAAAATTATGTGGCATTCCCTTTGACGGAAAATATGTCTTCGGTTCAGCGTTCGATAAGATTATTGAAAAATCATCCAAGAAGAAGAAAGCGTTGCCAGAAGGGAAACAACCAAACAAGAAGGAGCAGTATCGTAGACCCAGATACCAGGAAAACTTCAGGGGCAAAGGAAAGACAGGCCGCTGGAGTTATGCAAAAGGAAGCAAGGGTAAAAATATTTTTTTCAATCCCAAAGCCTCCCAAGATAAGCAATGATGCCGGTGTTGTAGGAGGAAGATTGTCAAATTTCCTGGAGGGTTGGAAGTCCATAACCCAAAACCTATGGATCTTAAAGATCATAGAGAGGATACAAAATAGCGTCCTCCAGGAAGATCTATAATCTCTCGACAACCCTCGGAAAATCTACAACTAGAATTAATAAACAGCGTAAAAAAATGAATCCAACAAAGAGTAGTTCAATCAGTTCCTGTGGCAGAACAGAAAAAGGTCACTACTCAAATCTATTTCCAGTACCAAAACCGAATGGAACATACCATCTGATAATCAATTTAAAACCCCTGAACAGATGTGTAACATACAAAAAGTTCAAGATGGAGTCTAAGATCAACTACTCCTTTAATAGCAGCGGGCGCCTTGATGCTCTATAGACCTTCAAGACGCCTACCACCATATACCTATCAACCTTTCAAGCCAGCAATTCCTAAGGTTTGCGATCAGAATCTATGGCAAAATTCAGCATTACCAATTTACGGCGATTCCTTTCGGCATATTTTCAGCTCCCAGAATATTCTCAATTGTGATGGGAGAAGTAATGTCCTTCCTTTATCGGAAGAGCATAAATATAATAGCATATCTGGTTGATCTGCTTTTGATTATGGACTCTCCTCAAAATGAGATAATTGGGGGGGGGATTATAAAACACCCAGAAATCGGACATTACCCAATCTCATCATTAGGTGTTTTTAGGCATCCTCCTGGACTCACATCTGCAAAAGTCCTTTCTTCCTCAAGAAAAAAACAAACAAACAAACAAACAAACAAACAAACAATCTCATACAAGATTCGGGAGGCCATGTCAATCCTTCATTCCAGAGTCCTCCGAGGTCAAATTCTTTCCACCTGGAACAAACGGGAATCAGGACTGGACAAACAAATTTCCCTTCTTCCATCAGTCAAGCGATCCCTCCAATGGTGGATGGAAATAGAGAATCCTGAGAAGGGAGTCTCCTGGAATCCTCAGTCAAAGATTATTGTCACTGCAGATGCCAGCAAAACTGGCAAACCTGTTCGTTCAGGGTCTATGGGACCCACAGATGAACTTAAAATCCTCAAACTACCGGGAATTAAAGGCGGTCCAGATCTCCTTTTTTCAGGTAAAGCATATTTTGAAGAACTCTCATGTACACATCTTATCAGACAATGTAACCACAGTGGCGCACTTAAAACATCAGGGAAGCCCAAAGAAAAATATTCTTCAAGATCTTTCAAACCAAATCTTCAGATGGGCAGAAGAGAATGTGCTGTCAGTTTCAGCTACCCATATGAAAAGTACTCTGAATCAACAAGCAGACTACCTAAGCAGGAATACGATCGATCCGGGAGAATGGTCCTTAAACGAAGCTATATTCCAACAGATATTGAGGAATTGGGGAACCCAGAGATCGACCTTTTTGCCAACAGGAAAAATCGTAAGGTGGACAAATGTTTCTCCCTAGATCCCAGGGAACATCCTTTGGCAGTGGATGCGTTAACCCAAACATGGAACTTTTATCTGGCATACGGGTTCCCTCCTATTCCATTAATTCCGAAGACACTTCAGAAAATACTAACCGGACAGAGGTGATCCTGGTAGTACCTTTTTGGCCGAAGAGGAGCTGGTTTGGACTTCCAAAATCTAGTGATAGATGTTCCATTCCATCTACCTGTTCTCAGGGACTTGCTTTACCAGGGACCGATACTTCATCCCAATCCTGCACAACTTCATCTATCGGCATGAATCCTGAGCAGTCCCTGCTTAGAAGCAAAGGGATCTCGGAAGATGAGATTTCTACACTTTATGCAGAGTAGGAAACCTGTGACTGCAAAAATCTATTTAAAAGTATGGAAGGTGTTTTCATCTTTGTGTTCTACTCCTCCCGTATTTCCCGCTCACCCAAATATTCCACAAATTCTGGATTTTCTTCAGGCCAACTCTTAAAGTTCAAAGCTCTTAAAGCTAACCATAGGTGGATCAAAAGATTCATGAGAGCTGCATCTAGGATTAATCCAACAAAAAGAAACTTACATCCACCATGGGACTTAAATATTGTTTTATGGTGCGTTCACACCTACAGGATCTGCAGCTGATTTTCTGCAGCAGATTTCATTTAAATAACTGAACACAGCATGAAATCTGCTGCAGATCCTGTAGGTGTAGAAGGTTTAACTTTACCACCATTCGAACCCTTGAAAAATGCTTCTATTAAAAATAATTCTTGGAACACTGCTTTTCTTGCCGCTAAGGGCTTGCCAGAAGGATTAGTGAATTGCAAGCCCTTACATTATCTCATCCATACTGTGTAATCCAATCCGACAAAATTAAGCAAAAGACAGATCCCAATTTTCTTCCTAAGGTCGTTTCGAACTTTCACCGTTCGCAGGATATTGTATTACCGTCCTTTTGTGAGAATCCCAAGAATACTACAGAAGAGAAATTTCATTCTCTGGATGTCAAAAGAGCAGTACTACAGACACTTGGGAATCTTGGAGAATTGATCAGAATTTGTTCATTTAATTTCAAGGTAAAAATAAGAGCAAGAAGGTCTCTAAAAGCGTTCTTGCTAGATGGATAAAAAGAGTGACATCGAAAGCCTACAGTATACAAGGACTCCCTTCTCCCCTCGATTTAAAAGCCCACTCCACAAGATCTGTTTCAACATCATGGGCAGAAAGAGCTTGTGCATCAATAGAGCAAATCTGTAAAGCTGCAACGTGGACAAGTCAACACACGTTCACAAAACACTACAGGCTCCAGTTACAAAGCAATGAGGACTTAGCTTTTGGCAGGAAGGTCTTACAGGCCATGGTCCCACCCTAAGGTAAAATTGTGGGTATTTCTCCCATGGTGCCGCCGTGAAGGTGAGGAGAGAAAGTAGGATTAGTCCTACCGGTAAGCCGGTTTCTCCAAAGCCTTCACGACGGCACCCCTGACCCTCCCTGTAGCCTCACGTGGTGCTTAAGAGATTGTTATAATGGCACTGGGGGAAGGGGAGGGGCTTTTAACCTCTTGTGCTGTGCTTTTTCCTGTCTCTAGGGAATGTCATGACTCCTGTGGTGCCGTCGTGAAGGCTTCGGAGAAACTGGCTTACCGGTAGGACTAATCCTAATATTTGCGACACCCCGTTTTGTGCACACAGTGCGATATGCCCCCAACAAATGCTAAACTGTCCCCTATCTGCCATAAGAAAATTAGCGTTGGGCTTTCATGGGACTAGTGATGACTAACGTGTAGTAGATTTGCATAAGATTGTGTTTAACCAATGTCCTCAAGGTTAAAGTCTGATAGTACCTAGTTAGAAAGGCTGTAGTGGTAAAATGTATCAGGAAAACCTCTCCCATCAGGCTTGCTCATCAGGTTAACAGAACACCCATGCACACTTTGAGAGACACATGTCCTGAACTCTGATCGTGGTAGTCCTGGCAATTGTCCAGCTCATGGACTGACACATATGTTACTCATTATAGAGGTGTTTGAAGTTCAATTCCCACCTGATGAAGGGGAAAGTAAAAAACAGAAGCAGGACATGGTCAAGTCCAAAGGTAAGCCAGAGGTGGGCCACAAAGCCATGGCCCTAAAGGAAAAGCTTCTTTGCAACATCACTCCTGGCTACTAAGACTCACCCAAGGTAGACTGTGGACCACAGATGACAAGTTAAAGGCCTTATAAAATTATGCAACAGAGGAAAATGGGAAAGTGACCAGTAAGGTCCAGTAAAAAAAAAAAAAAAAAAAAGGAATGGCGGGAGTAAAATCTTAGCATCTCCCCCTCAAAAAAAAACAAACAAGCTGTTGCCATCAGAAAGGTGTAAAAGGCATGGAGGCTAAAAACCCAGGAAGCCGTGGTTCCGCATCTGTTTTTAGAACTAGAACTTTTTTTTTAACTAGCTAAAGGGGCATTCTACACAGGCCAGTTATCATCAAGCAGCATTGCTACAAATGCTCCTTAGGCCGCTTATCAGCCTGTGTAAAAGTGTCAGTAACCCGCTAAGCAGGAAAACGTCCGAGCCTTGCCTGACCACATCTTTTAAGGCACACTAAAATACATCGCTATCAGCCATACATTTCCCTGTGTAAGCAGGGGATATGCGGCCAAAAATGTTTTATTTGAATAGGCGCTTGAATGATTTGAATTGCTTCATGTATTAAAAAACACATGTACCCTTCTGAATAGAGATAAGCAGAGTATTGGCGTGTTTAGACACAGATTTATCAGACAGATTTTTGAAGCTAAAGCCCAGAACAGACTATAAACCGGGAATAAGTTCATAAAAGGAAAGACTGAGATTTCTCCTCTTCTCAAATGTATTTCTGGCTTTGGCTTCAACAATCTGTCAGATAAATCTCTCTGTGTAAACACACTATTTAAACAAGGCGATGTGCTTCGTTAGCTCAGCAGTCTGCTTATTGGCCGCCTGCCTTTAAACTCCCCTTCTGCTCTGGGAAAAGCTGGATCCAGTGGTGGGAAACAAAAGTTTCCCAGGACTGGATCCAGCTTTTCCCGGCTACCGGAGAGGTGCAGCACAGAGTTCAAAGGCAGCCAGGTCATGAGCTTAACAACTTCTGATGTAAAGTACTGTACATAGATAAAACTGTAAACTCATGGAGCCAATGAGAAACAAAACCACAGCACATACCAGCACTGCCACAATTCAAGTTTTCCATGGCTTCCCACCTGGATACCACCACCCTTTAGCACTGCTCCTAGTAGAGTGATTGCTAACATTGACACTCCAGCTGTTGCAAAACTACAATTCCCATCATACCTGGGCAGCCAAAGCCATAGCTTTGGTTGTTTAGGCATGATGGGAATTATAGTTTTGCAACAGCTGGAGTGTCAAGGTTAGCCATCACTGTCCTAGTACAACATAATCACACAACACCCCACCCAACCTGAAGAAAGTGACACAACCACATGTTTAGCTGTAAACTTTCAGGAGTGGTTCGTAATCGTTCCAAATTCAGAAAATGTGTGGTATAGTTTTCATGAAATTATTTTTCTTTTTTTTTTGTTTGTTTGTTTTGCCTTATTTTGTTTTGAACCACTGAACCATGTCTCTTTATTGCAAAAGTGAACATGCTTTAAGAAATTCAGCTTGAAAAAAAAAAAGTCAATAAAACAAACATTACATAGGATGAATTTTAAATGTATAAACAATTAGAAATTCAACAATATTGTCTATCATACTATGACACAAGTTCACAATATTGTAAAAACTATAATACAAGTATACTGTACATCAGAAGAACCAAACCTACCCACATGATCCTTTACACAATGTCTAAGGCTGATTTCAAACAAGTGTAATACAGGCAACCTTTTTGCCCCTGTGTTAAAACCGCAAAGCCTAGCCAAAAGTACAGCCTTAAAAGACATTCATACCTACAAAGCTGCTAATTTGAGTAACAGGACCCATTGTTACACTGGGATTTGCCACTGCGTTACACTTGTGTGGAACCAGTCTAAGGAGGAGCCCATTTTTGTCCTTGTTCACACTGTACTGTGTTTGAATTCACTATTAGAAGAGCAGGGGATGAAGTCTGATTTTAATAAATGCCTAGCTGGTGCACTTCAGTATTTTCTGCCATTAGGAAGGGTGCATACATACAAAAGATAGTAAAAGGGGTTATTCCAGGATAAGAAAAACATGGCGGAATTCTTCTAGAAACAGCACCACCATTGTCTTTAGTTTGTGTGGTTCTGCATCTCAGTTTTATTGAAGTGAATGGGGATGAACTATAATACCACACACACAAGCTGAGGACAGGGGTCATGCTTTTCTCAACAAAATCATACCTGTATTTTTCCTAATCCTTTAACCACAAAGTGAAAAAAACTTTCTATGTTGTTTCTATGACTGCACATTTAGTACAAATTTGTCAAAAGACATAAAACATATGGTAATAAAAAATTAGCAGAAATGCATCACTTTCTAACACCCAAAATTAGCCTGCAGCACATAACTGGCAAGAAGGAATACATCTTAAGGCCATGCTCCCACACAGGATTTTTGCTCAGTATTTTGGTCATTAATTTGCAACCAAAACCAAAAGTGGAAATTGAGCATGTGGCTGCCATTTAAAGGCAAATAATGGCTGTAACTTTAAAACAACCACCGTTTTAAAATAACGCTAATTTGCCATTAAATAATGGCCACCCTGTCAATTTCAACAGTATGTGAACAGAGCCTTTCTAGGTTTTCAATCCACTCCTATTTTTGGTGGCAAAATACTGAGTGGGAACATAGCCTAAAAGGAGATTATTTATACATACATACACATAGATATATATCTGTGTGTGTGTGTATGTATGTATGTATGTATGTATGTATGTATGTGTTGTTTTTTTAAACGAGGTTTGATTATAATTCTGACTGATCAAAATTAAAAGGGTTATTTAGCAGAAAATGACGTAGTAGGGACTTCCGAATTAGGAACACTCTCTGCACGTCCATTCTGCATTAATGACACGCTAACACAGGCCAAAGTGCATGGAAGGATTTTTCCAGTTGTGTTGGTGTGCCATCAAAGCATGCGATCAATAGGTGGCTGGCACTGTGATGATACACAGTTATTAGACCAGACCCTTTACTAACACAAGATTGCTCTGCCTATCCTATCTAACACTGTTATTTGTGAACAGCTGTAGGATTTTTTTTTTTGTGGTCACTGCATAACCCCTTAATCACTTTAGTACCACAGACATAAGGGAGAGATCAAAAACTGAAGTAGAAAGCAGTACAGCTGCCCACAACAACCAGGTAGTTGCAATGAACAGCTGCTCCACTGCACTAGTACCAAATCTGCATGTGTAAATTTGCCCCTAGACTGCCTAAATAGAGTTATCTGTAAGGGTCCATTTACACAAAGATTATCTGACAGATTATCTGCCAAAGATTTGAAGCAAAAGCCAGGAATGGATTTGAAAAGAGGAGAAATCTTAAGGCTCGATTCCATGGAACGATTATCGTTCATAAACTCGCTCCAACGACCGCTCGTTAACTATTATTTTGCGGTCGTTACATGGTTGTTTAAAACGTTCGAACCGATTAGCTTATTATCTTTCAAAGAACAATTTTTTTTCAACATGCTGAAAAACAATTTTGAACGACTCACCAACGATTTAGCAGTTGTTGTTCGCTCGTTTACAGCTATTCCACGGAACAATTATTGTTAACGAGCAGCCATTGGAGCGAGTTTATTAACAATAATCGTTCTATAGAATAGAGCCTTTAGGCTTTCCTTTATGACCTGATCTCTGTTTATAGTCTGTTTCTGGCTTTGGCTTCAAATCTTTGGCAGATCTGTCAGATAATCTTTCTGTGTAAATGGACCCTAAAGTTCCATACATTTAGATCTAATAATCTGTAACCTGGAAGAGCACTTCCCAGATTTTTTTTTATAGATCATTATTTGATACAGTCATCAGATATCAGGAAAGCTTTTTTTATCCATATATTCAACCCCAGCACAGAACTTTAGACTGAACAGTCATTACTACTGGGTCAGTCACTTACTAGCCTTCACCAGATAATATTAGCGGTCAAGGTCTCCAAAATTTTAATCAAACATTCTCTCATTTCTTTCGCTGAATATAATAGATGTATGTAATACAAGAGAAGGCTGGAGGGCATTTTAATTATGCGGGTGAAATCATTTGGGATTAGGAAAAAATTTGCACCTAATTTACTGAAAGTATAACTTTTATATCACCCAAAAACCTGTACTTTAAAATGGTAATTTTTTTATGTAAGGCACTCCAATTGCAATTGTGGCAATCAAATGTTAAGTGAAGGTCTGTGTGCGCACATACACACACGGCCCATTTATTTACAAGGGGCAAGAAACCACTTCTGTCTACTCTGCACTGGAGTAGGATTTCAATGCTATGAATACAGTCATATACCCAACAATGCAGCAGCAATACAGTAAGACATTCCATTAAAGCTTTAATAAAAAGAGGGCCTAGAACCCAGCATAAGAAGTCCTTATGTCAAAGCAGATCTGCCAGCATTGATCTGCACACCAAGGTAAGCCCATTGCAGATGGGTCAGGTGGACAGGATTTTAGGCATATCTGTTGTATAGTCATTGACCCCACCAGTGCTGCGATCAAGATGGTTTTAGATTTATGCAAATGAACTGGAAGAGTGGCCCCTACTTTCTTGCCTTGTAAGAGCCCGTCAATCTGTAATTGACAGCCAATCCTGAAAATTTGTTAGAGAAGATGACGCTGTCACTCACAGAGGGATGGGCTGTTACAAGGCAAGAAAGGAGTGCTAAGCTGGGCCCTTGTGACGGTGGGAACATTTTCACGGCAATTCCAGCTAATATGCACAAATATAAAACCCGCTCCATGGTGGCAGTGGTTGGGTGGATATCTAAAGGTATACCCATGGGCTTGCTTTGGCATTCAAATCTGTGCTGACAAGTCCGCTTTAACTGCTCAACATCATGCCACATTTTAGCAACACATGTTCCTGAAAGACAATACAGTGGGGTGGTCTGCCAAAGGATCAAGAGACTGGTTTGCCGACTTGCCTTTCATGGACATGTTTTATGGTATAAAGTCTGAAAGCCTATATTTTAAGCTGTTAAACAAGAACAAAAAAAGATATATATCAAACTCTAAGGGGGAGATTTATCAACCATGGTGTCGAGACTGGCTCAGTTGCCCCTAGCAACCAATCAGATTCCACCTTTCATTTTTTAAAGAGTGTGAGGAATGAAAAGTGGAATCTGGTTGCTAAGGGCAACGGAGCCAGTTTCACTTTGATAAATCTCCCTTCTATATGTTTCTGTGGAGACTAAATAAGTATTTGTGATAATAGTCTGGCTTGCTGTAAGCTGTGGCCACAAGGTAGAACTTGCTGCTTTCAGTAAACTATTTGGTTGGTCTTCTCTCTCCCTACTGTTGGTAGAAAAATAAAACTTTTTGGGCATCTATTTGCTATCTTAGTACACAGAAAGGAGAAAGTTATGTACAAAATTATACATCTTAAGAAAAAACATCTGTACATTATATATAAATCTTCACCCCCTTCCCCTGCCTTTTATCATATATAAAGATTTCATAACAATACCAGTGTTGCCAATGAAGGCCTGGCAGTGACTGCAGTTTCAGAGAAACTAGCTTCCAGAAATCAATGGGTTTTACTTGAAAACTAACTAAAAGCTAAAAACAAAAGCAGCCAATCATATCACAGCTATCACTTACTATCTTGTACTGTAAACCTATGAGGCACATGGCTTTGCTGGCTTCATGAAAAGATACCAAAGTGAATTGGTTATTCTATAGGCATATTTCATCCCCTCGAAACAAAACATGCATTCGATCAGTGAAAGACAATTTTGGTATGCTTTATGACAAATTTACAATATTAACAAAGTGCTTTGTTAGCTCAGCAGTCTGTGCCTCTCCCCTCTGGGTGTCTAGAAAATCTGGATCAAGTCCTGGGAAACTGGGAGGTGTTTCCCAGGATTGGATCCAGCTTTTCCAGGCACCTAGTGAGGAGCGGCACAGAGTTCAAAGGCTGATAAGCAGACTGCCGAGGTAATGAAGCACTTTGTTAATACTGTAAATTCGCTCATCTCTATTTAAGACCCATTTACATCAAGTTAGAGCCTTCTGTCAAATGTATATGTTAAGAATATTGCACAAGGTATACCACCACACAGGCCTACTAAAAATGTTTCTATCAACACATACTGGCCCGACAGAGGCGAAATGGACACTCTTTTGGCCTCAGTCAAGCAGAGCCCTACAGATACATTTAGGCTATGTTCACATGCTGTACAAACCATGGCCGTTCGGTGTGAACAGCCGATGTTTAACGCTACCTATGGCCAGAATTAGAGGTTGGCGGTAGTGTTTAACAGCCATTTTTTGTACAGCGTGTGAACATAGCCTTAGAGTGAAACCTCTCTACAAGATCATCACTTTTAGACCACCCCCAAAACAGTACTAGATTTCCGGAGACTGATTTTTCAATCCTCCATACATTATAGCCCCTTTTCTTTGAGAAGGTCCAACCCAGAATACCCCTTTTTAGTGGCCTTCTTAAAGGGGTTTCACTGTGTATAGTTATATATGCGAATTTACAGTAAAAAGGAAGAGCATCGCTTCGTTAGCTCGGCAGTCGGCTTATCATCCGTCTTTGAAGTCTACGCCAATCCTTCCCTGATACCTGGAAAAGCTGCATCCAGTCCTGGGAAACCTCTCCCAGTTTCCCAGGACTGGATCCAGCTTTTCCTGGCACCTGGAGCGACAGGGACTTCAAAGGCATGCTGAGCCTTTTCATTTTTACTGTAAATCTCTACATACACACTAAATGTAGGCCTTAACATGATATGAACAGGGCCTTACTAGGATCACAAAGTGAAGGCGTCTGCCACATAGGCTTAACATATATGCTGCACATTGCTAATGTTATTTAGTAATCTAAACAGTGTAATATTGGCTTTCAAGCTGGCAATGATGGGAGGACAGAAACCACCCATACAACATGCACATTAACAGACACTTAGGGGGACATTTATCAAGGGGTTTGCGTCTAATTTTTGGTGAATAATTGCATTTTTCACCCATTTTTGGTCTAAGTTCTATTTATGAACCAGTATTTGACAGGTGAATATTTTTAGATGCAACTTTTTTTTAATCTGCCTGTTTTAGGTATTCACCCAAAAGTTTGCATAATCCAGGATTAGCACCCAATTTATCATTTGCGACTTTAAAAAGCCGCATAAACAGGCGCAAGCTTACATCTGGTCAGAACCAGGTGAATAAAACTGCGCAATTTTTTCATAATTGCGCCTTTTTATTTATGGCAGTGCTACATTTTAATAAATCAGTCAAAAGATATTAGCGCAAAATATACAATAATCCCCATTAGAATAGTTGCACTTATTAGACTCCTTAGTAAATGTCCCTCTTAGACTTCTGCAGGTCTGACCTAGGTAGAGCTGTTTCCAATTAGACAAATTAGTTGAGATTTCCTAGATAATTAATAAATGGAGAAATAATTTCTTCAGTATTCGCTATTATGTTACACTACAGAACACCAACTGCTTAATTGATTTAGTGTCAATAATGGCAAAGAATGCATTGGCAGATACATACAACGTACAAAGCGGGAGACAAGCGTTAAATATACTCAGATCCTAAATGGTTTTTCAACTACTTAATAACCAAGAAATCCAATTCCAGCTCATACAACAATACAGAAAGCCAAGTTTGGCACAGGGGGTCAGGTTATTAGTTTCCATTTCAATGCTGTAGGTGCATGTGGGTAAACATTTTATAGGTCTCATTTTAACATTAACCAGGTTATTTTTGTAGGACTAAAGCCCAAATGTTAATTTGCAGATGGAAAAAAAAATGATTTATGGGACGTATGACATATTTCAGTTACTGAGAATCTGCTCAAAAGG